>NC_034590.1:126410596-126503396 GCF_900095145.1 Mus pahari | reverse complement strand
TTTTTTTTTTTTTTTTTTTTTGAGACAGGGTTTCTCTGTGTAGTGCTGGCTGTCCTGGAACTCACTCTGTAGACCAGGCTGGCCTCATTTATTTTTTTATTGGACATGAGAACAGATTTTCTAAAAAGATTCTTAAAGTTAATGTTTTTCTTTTTTCTTTCTAATTTTACCTTAATGTATAGATGCTTAACCTGCATGCGTGTCTGAGTACCACATACATACCTGGTGCCCTTGGAAGCCAGAGGAGAATATCGGAGCATCTTAATTTAACTCTCTGCTACTGCACTTATAGATGGTTATCACCACGTTCAGTTGCTGGGAACTGAACCCGGGTCCTCTGGAAGAGCAGCCAATGTTCTTAACCACTGAGCCATTTCTACAACCCCTTTAAAGTTCTTAATTTTGTGTGTGTGTGGGCACGCGCGCACACACACATGCACTTGAGTTCATGTGACTGGAGGCTAAAGATATCAAATCCCTTAGAGCTGGACTTACTGGGAATCACATTTTGATTCTGGTTTTCTGCCAGAGCAGTGTGCACTAAGCCATCTCTGGACCTGAACTCTTTGTAACTGGGGCCCTAATCTCTGTTAAGATTCTATTTTCATTCATTAAGCACTGTTAGTGCCACTTTTATTTTTGGTTTTTACATCTCTTTTAACCAAAAATTTCAGGTCAATTATGTAAGATCCTAACTGATATGAGAGATAATAGAATCCTACACCAACCACTTTGATCTATCTGGATAGCAATCATAATGCAAGATTCTTAAAGCTAGACTGCCTTGGTTGAATGGAAATAGAGGGATTGCTATTTTATATCTTTTTCTAACTTCTATATTTGATAGTTTGTTAATTCCCATTGATACTCATTTTAGATGCAGCTTCAATTAGTGGGATTCTTCACTATTTTGCCAAAAAAAAAAAAAAAAAGTAAATGACTTACTGCCTTTATTACTACTGACTATAATCTGATTGAGTTTGCTTGCTATTTTTAATAAAATATATGATGACAGAAGCCAACCCGGGGTCGAAGGGAAGAACACTAGCCTGAGATGGAGAGTGTCTGCCATCACTGTTTCAGCCCATGCATGTTCACAGTTCTCTGAGGAGTCAGTTCTTATGAGCCTAGACTCTGGGCTGGATTAGATGATGAAGCCTATTGCACATTTGTTAGTTTAGTATTCAGTAGTAAAACATTATGCAAAAGCCTGTTTTTTTGGCTTAAGATAAATATTACTCTTGTCCATGTGGCCGTTTGGAATTAATAAGCTACTTCAGACATACATACTCTACTTCAGTTTATCTCCTCTTGCTTTCCTCTAAATCTATGTGAAAACAAGTTACATTCACAAATTAACCATGGTATAGTAGAAAACATTAGACAGTAGAAAGTAGTTATACAAGGTTTTTTTATAATTTATAAACTAGAAAGTTCTTAGCAAATTACTAAGCATCTTACATTTCTGTTTCTTTAATGATATAAAGTGCCATGCAGAGTAACTAGCATCATAGTCACTTATCAGTAAATATCACATCTTCTAGTTAGTATTCTGGCTAATTCTGCTAAAAGTTAAAGTCCTTAGCGTGAATCAGTTTATGACATCTTGATGATTTTCTATTCTTTTGTACATGCATCAGTAGTAGAAAAACGGTTACTGTGAGACCATGGATCTGCAGGCCTTGTGCTTTGTGTTAGGGCTTCTTTCTATTGTCTCCAAGACATTAAACTTTTTAGAAGGCACTTCTGTATTTTGATATAGAGATAACTTTAATTGGTTTCTTTTCTGAAAACAAAGTTGAGACTGATACTATCAAGATGTGACATCATCGTAGCTCTCCTTGAGAATTTTGTTTGCCCATCATTACCTCTACAATATGCATGCCATCAAACCATGGATGCTGTGCTTTGCTTGTGAATCAGAAATGAGCTGTCTAGGGGTTTAATCCGTCATCAAACTCTTGATACCTCATCAGTGTGTTTGCTGTATTTTTTCTCTTTTGAATGTTAGATTACATATGAGAATGAGTATCACATAAGTAGATGGTTTAGTAAAACAAGTAGTGACGGATGTAATTGATAAGCAGATGTGTGTGTATGTATGTATGTGTGTGTATATGTGTACATATACATACATATGTATATGTATAAACACTCTGTTACAGAAAATAAGTGTATGAACTATATTATGAAATAAATGAAGCAAGGCCGAAAAGAAGTGTATGGGGAAACAAAATCCCAATGACGCTTAGGTCCACAGATGATGCTCTTTAATTTGTATGTATAAACTCTCTCCTTTGATATTTAGTGCCTTTGTCTCCTGACTCTCACTTTGTGATGAACCCGATGTATTAGAAACAGAAGAATTGCACAGGCTTCAGTCAGAATCTATGAAATGCATCCCATGTCTTATATTCATCAGGAAAATTCGATTGCAGTCATGAGTGAGATACTTACAACACTATTTTTCCTCTTATTGGTTGCAGGGCCTTGGATAAGACCTGTCTCCCTTTTTAACCTAGTATTTAACACTGAACTAGTGTACTAGGCTTCATGTAACAGCTAAAGACTAAGATTTAGCCTGGAGGCAGTTACGTATTGAGGAACTAGAATAATTTCATGTACTTAACCACTGTGGTGTAAGGAAATCCTCATCAGTCAAGTCAGTGATGAGTGTACTGCTTTTATCATAGAGCAGATAGCCCTGCATGCTAGAGTAGGGGTGAAAGTCCACCACAGCCCTCCCCAGAATGATAGCACTCCTGTAAGGAGCTATCCGGAAGATACTAGCCTTCCTTAGTTTTATGTGTTCTCTTGAGAATTAGAGCTCTGATAACTACATTAAAGTGGCCATTGTAAGTGAACATTAACTTTTAACACTAGATAGATGCTGGTATTTAGTGATATAATTTTTTTTTCTTTCACTTCATAGCAAATTGAACCTGGCCTGAATTAACTTAAGATACTAACTTTAAATTATGGATTGCTACTCCAGACCTTGCTGCAGTATATACTAGCCCCTCACAAGTACCAAGCATACTTATAAAAGTTCAAGTACATGTGATCTTTAAGACTTTCCTAGTTTGCAATCTCCATGTCTTGCTGCAGGATTTTCTCATTTGTTGTATTCCATTGAAGAGGCAATAAATAAATAAATAAATAAATAAAATAAAATCTTGTTCAGCTTTTCACGCCCCTGTACTGTGGGACAGTTATCTGCTGCAGTGCATATTTGTTGCCCTTTTAAAAATAGGGACGATAAGGAGGAAAGTTTAGGCAGCTGCTCCAAACCATTTAGTCAGGAGTTTCTCTTTAGGATCTTCTCTGTAAGTTAAGCCACGAGCAGTTGGTTGTCTGATAAATAAGGTCGTTGGACAGCAACTTCAGACCTTCTTCATGCATTTAAATCTCAGAATATGTAGTATGTCAAGGTGGAGTTGGGTGACACCATACTCAGTACAGCCAGCATCTTACCTGTTTAGGGTCTGCAGAGCATGCCGTGAGATCTAGGTAGTGCTGGGAATTTGATAGAGGCACTATAGTGATTGAGTCTAGATCATTTAAAAAGTATAAAAATTCATGTTTAGACAATGGAGAAGCAAATGGTGGCCTCAGACCAAATCTACTGCTACTGCTTTTTCTGTGGCCTGCAAAGGGAAAGTGAATTTACACTTTTAAAGCTTTTGTGTAGGTACAGGAAGGAAAATGCATTGAGTATGATACGGACTGGGAAGCCTTAAATGTAATATTGTCAGGTTTTACAGAAAAAGTGTCAGCTTTTGATGTAGATCACTGACTTACCTCCAACTGTATTCCTCTGTCTTCCAGGCTAATTTTTTCGTTTTGCATGCTTGTTCTTTTTCCTTCAAGTCTTCAAGGCTTGTCATTCTTTTTTTTTTTTTTTTTTTTGCATGAAATAATAACCATATGATAATGTAATTTTATATAAAATTACACCTTTTATATAAAAGGTGCTCAAAAGAAAATGTAAATGAAAACGAAATACAGAATTCAGTTGACCATATACGCAGAGTTATTTTTCTGATACAGAGAGAGCCAGTGATAGAGCTGCCATGATGTTTGACTTGCCAACTTCCAGCTCTCACTGTTCTGGAACCTCTACCTCCTGAGTTCTTTTAAATTACAAAATTGTATGTTTTCAATACCAAGAATTATTTTTAAAAGACCAAGCAGTTCATGACTCTTTAGAGAAATGGTATTTTTACAACATGTCTTTTTTTGATGACTTTTGGTTGAAAGTCGATTATCCAATATTAGAATGGCTATTCCTGCTTGTTTCTTGGGACCATTTTCTTGGAAAATTGTTTTCCAGACTCTGAGGTGTATTTGTCTTTGATACTGAGGTGCATTTCCTGTATGCAGCAAAATGCTGGGTCCTGTTTACATATATACTCTGTTACTCTATGTCTTTTTATAAAGGAATTGAGTCCATTGATGTTAAGAGATATTAAGGACTAGTGATGGTTGCTCCCTGTTACAATTGATGTTATTTTTATGGTTGTGTGGTTATCTTCTATTGGGTTTGTTGAAAGAAGATTACTTTCTTTGCTTTTTCTAGGGTGTAGTTTCCCTTCTTGTGTTGTTTTCCATCTATTATCCTTTGTAGGGCTGGATTTGTGGAAAGATATTGTGTAAANTTGGTTTTGTCATGGAATATCTTGTTTTCTCCCTCTATGGTAATTGAGAGTTTTGCTGGATATAGTAGCCTGTGCTGGCATTTGTGTTCTCTTAGTTCTTGGTCATGATGTTTTGTCCAGCAATAGAAACCCTGACTAAGATAGGTCTGTATGAGATCTGCCTAGGATCTTCTAGTTTTCATAGTCTCTGGTGAGAAGTCTGGTGTAATTCTAATAGGTCTGCTTTTATATGTTACTTGACATTTTCCCCTTACTGCTTTTAATCTATCTTTATTTAGTGCATTTTTTTGTTCTGATTATTATGTGATGGGAGGAATTTCTTTTCTGTTCCAGTCTTTTTGGAGTTCTATAAGCTTCTTGTATGTTCATGGGCATCTCTTTCTTTTGGTTAGGGAAGTTTTCTTCTATAATTTTGTTGAAGGTATTTACTGGCCCTTTAAGTTGGGAGTCTTCACTCTCTTCTATACCTATTATCCTTAGGTTTGGTCTTCTCATTTTTGTCCTGGATTTCCTGGATGTTTGGGTTAGGAGCTTTTTGCATTTTGCACTTTCTTTGACTGTTGTGTCAATGTTTTCTATGGTATCTTCTGCACCTGAGATTCTATTCTGTTGGCGATGCTTGCATCTAGGACTCCTGGTCCCTTTCCTAAGTTTCTAACTCCAGGGTTGTCTCCCTGGGTATGGAGGAGCCCCTGTGGCAGAGGATCTGCTACAAGTGGAAAACAGAGGCCAAAGACAGTTTTTCTACATTTTAAAAGTTATACCAGTATATAGCTTTGTAAAAAAAAATCTTTTTTTTTCTTTGTAAAAAATCTTGTGCTTTGTCCATAAATAAGTAAAAATGTATATAATCTGACTGGCCTTGTCATTCTACTGTATTTTTGTTCAGATACTAGTGAAAATCATTTGGGATCCAGAATCAGAAACCCCTTCTTCTAAAACTCATTTCATCCCTGGTTAGCTTTTATCATCTTAATCAGCCACTTAATCTTACCAGTTTTACTTGCTTAACCACTAATATAATAATACTAATATTCAAATAATTAAGTTTTATGCAACAGGATGTTTGTGATAATAACATGGGAAAACAGTAATAAGTTTATAGTGGTTTTATCTTTTTGCCTGTTACTAGTACAGATGATCAACAAAGAGAAAGGGGCATACATTCTGGTAACGTATTCACTTAGTTAAATGACTGTGTCAGTTTGAATTATGTAAAGTTTCTTTCTAAAACTTAGTACTGGAAAATCTCAGCAGTCTTCCAGTTAGCTGAGTGTGAGTGAGAGATTTTATCCAGGTTATGCTAAGCTACATTGACTTTGCTCATATAACACTGAAAAGTCTAGACTGTCTTCTGTCTCAAATGGTAAGTGTCCCTGTGTATCTTTTTGTTAGTCCCTTAGCATGCAGCTAGCTAAGGCTTATTTTGTTAGTAGTGTGGAAGAAACTCTGTTGGCCTTAGGTTTGTTATTGGATTACTGACGAAAGTGCATGGTGTGTCAAGGCACTGCCAGCTATGGACTCTAGGTAAATGTCACAAGTCATGGATGTCATGGCAGCCCATAGCCCACAGGCCACAGTGATCCTGATGGCAGGAATATCTGACTGAGTGGGAACCAGCTTGGAGTCCAGTGTGTGTGCGACATGGTGCTTTTATGTCTGTGTGGATGCCTCACACAGTTGTAGTGCTCATGTCCCCGTTTCCTGTCATATTGGAACATTGGCAATGCCAGCACTTGACTGCTTCACTTGAGCATGTAGCTTGAGCCCAACCATGCAGCTCTCATGTTTGAGATAACACAAAGAATATTGTTTCCAAGACAACTTTCCTGAAACGTCAGCTTTCTCTGGTTGTTAAACTCATACAAGAAGCATTGTTACTTTCATTCATGCTGAGTAATTTGTATACCACAGTAGTTTGTTTGGAAACATGCCTGTTGTTCTTTAAAATATGCTTAATGCTAGATTAGAGAACAAAGTTTGTTCTCCCTGTTTATACAAGCTCATTTCTGAGGCATTTAAAATAAAGAGCTTGGGCCTGTATGGTATTTAAAAACCCTTCACATGATGTTTTTAAAACAGATCAATTTCAGCATTAAAATGTTAGGAATCCAGCCAAGGAGCATTCAGCATGGATTGTATAGCTGTAATGATAATGTATTATAACTATCTTCTTTGAAAGTGATTGTAGCAGCACAGTTGAACCTGGTGAATTACATAATTTAAGAGTGTTTGCCAGAATACTGTTGGAAAGGGATTTTTAAGCCTTTCCTGAACCAAAGCAAAATGAAAGATGGATTTTATTATGCAGTACTTAAATCAGTCATCACAGAATATCTAAAGATAACTCATTTAAATTGAACAGAAGGTCATATGTCTGAATGTTAGTTATTACACCGAATTGCTTTCCAGAACATTGGGATGTAAGAGAACGTGTTTTGTTTTGTTTTTTTAGCTACCTAAAATTGAATTTAAAATGTTTTGTTTGTTTACTACCTAAAAATTCTGTCAAATCAAAGATAATCTTATGATTGAAACAGTATTGAGTTCAGAAATGGACTGTAATTAGAACTTAAATACCAATCATACCATTTAGGTATATTGGTTTTGTTTTTGTTTTTTAAGAAATTGCTCACTTAGGCATTCTTCATTCTCAACCTAATCGCTCATTCTCAAGCTATTTGTGTTGTGTTGTATTTGTTTGTTTCATTGGTTAATTTTTTTGTGATTTCTGTTATATCCTGTGTGCCACTCTCTTCCTTCATCCAGGAATCAGAATGTTTTGGATAGTTTCACCTCTAACTTTTGAATATAAATTTTATTTCTTTGAAGAACTAATTACAAGTTGAACTCTGTCAATTCCTCCAAAGCAGAAAGACATGAGGCAGGCTTTCAGAAAAGAATGAGAGGAAATGGCAGGACTTCTACATAAATTCTGACCTAACCCCCTCCACCATGATACTGAAGCTGGTGTGTGTGGGCAAAGCAGTCCATAAAGGCAGTTGCTGAGACATGGAGCATACACCACTCTTAGGAGAAGTCCATAAAGGCAGTTGCTGAGACATGGGGCATACGCCATTCTTAGGAGAAGCACATAAAGGTCATTGCTGAGACATGGGGCATTTGCCACTCTTAGAAGTACATATGTAAATGAGAACACTTTTCAAGTTATAGTTCTTTGTTGTCAAGAACACATGCTTAATAACTGATTACCAAAGCCTTTGAGCTTATTACGTATATACTCCTGAAATGGGTTAAATTGGATTCATCAAAAAGATGACATACAGTTCTGATTCCTGAAGTTTATGAAGTTTACTTGGATGTAGGATCTTGCTGGTCACACTGGAAGAGTTTTGTTTTATTAATGTAGCATTTGCTGTATGGTGCTAACTTATAAACCACAAATGATACATGTTTAAAGCTTTTATAGTTGTCACTTAGTGCTGAGCCAGGTGCAGGCTCTGTATGATTTGAGCATGTGTATAGTAATGATTAAAAAAGGTCAAGGAGTATAAGCCATCATGCAGCTCACGTTTCACGTTCCTAGGATATCCTATGAAAAATTCAACCCATAGCAAATCACCTCAGGCTGCTATTTGTAGGCTGCAGTTTTTAATTCCTTCTGAAGCAGTTGGTTCCTACTGTAGGTGATGCAGTGAGCTTGCCTGTGTTCTTTGTGCCTTTATGGACTGGTTTGCTGTTGCCATGAACAGTTGGCAGTGCCTGTGGTACTTTCTGAGTTATGCAGTTTGCATCCTGTGCAGTCATCTGTGGTTGACCCTGTTAATGCCAATGCTTCTCCTTTCCTGCCTCTCATGATTTAAAAAAGAAAATAAAAGTCTCCAAGAGGAAATTAGAACTTGACTTTTTAATTTTTTTCTCACCTCTCTTTGTTAGCAGTTTCATATGTTTTGCATTTTTCATAACCTATAGAAAGTACAAGCTTTCATTTCGTGTATATTAAGAGTTTTTGGCTTAAGATAGTCTTGTAAACAAACTCCTACTCATCCTCCTATAAATCACCACAACGAAGCTGGGTTACAAAACAAAATCCAAAATAGGACATGAATTATTGTGGGTAGGAGTTCAGTTAAGCTGAAGAAAGGGATTAGGAGAAGACACAGAACAGGGAATAAAGGGGGAGGATGAATATGATCAAACTTTACGTACATATATGGGAATGTCCCAGTAAAACTAATTATGTATAATTAGTATATGCTAATTAAAATATTTCTTCTTCATAAAAAGGTTTTGGACTCAGTTGGATTTGAATCTAGACCTGTTAGCCAGCCACCTGAATATCCCCCTTCCCGTCCTGCCCCATCTCATCTTTGTACCCTTTTACCCTGCTGCTAAGTATTTGTTGATTTTTTTTTTTTTAACATAGTAGCTAGGCATCTTTTCCTTCAACTTTTATAATGTAACCAACTCCTTAAAATTAAAGAATTGTCTTCTGTTATCAGCCATTTATTTGTAGTCATACATGAATTGCCTTATTTCAGGAATTTTGGTTTCCTTCTTTATAAAATGAGAGGGTTCATGGATGCTTTTCAAATTTTCAAGGAATAATAAAAAACAACCAAACAGTTTGGTTACAATACAGCTGCTGATTTAGGAAACTGCTGAAAGTCTGCACCACCAACCCCCTTCTTCTTCGTCCTCCCCCACTGCATATGCTAGGCAAATGTACTACTTATTGAGCTACATTCCCTTGTTTGGGGGGGGGGGGATCTCTTTACACTGTGTATCAAAGGAAAGGTCAAAACTGTATATTTGGAGCTTGAGAAGACCTCTTCCTTGGAGTTCTTGTTTTATAACTTGTCTGATTTTTTTTTTTTTCCTCTTCTGCTAAAACTAAACATGCTACTTAAAGTAATACATAATTTAGATTCCACCTTCCAGTGTTTCCTTCTTATGGCTATTTGCTTTGTATTTTGCACGTTCTTTTATCCCACAACAATGGTGACATACAGCCATCTACATAACTATAGTGAGATGTCTCAGTCTTTTTGCTCAATGTGACATTTTGGGCTCTTAATTATACTACATTAAATGCTATGTTTTGCTGCAGAACAATTGAACTGCTGTGTGGATAGTATCTTTGTATTATTTTAAAAACATCTCTATTGTATAGTTTGAGCTTGTAAGGAGAAGTGGCCCTTTTAAGGTAATGCATTTTACAGAATTAATTTTTTATTACTGTTTAGTGGACTGATGTCGACACTGAACATCAAGGCTTTGATGTTTTATGCAGCATTCTTCCCCACTAATTAACTTCATTAGTATAGCGGGGAAGAGTACCATATAAAACATCAAAGTCTTGATGTTTAATAACAATTTTAAAGTCTTAACACTCTTCGATTGCCAAACACATTCCAATTAACTGAAGGAAGGTCAAAGATTCTGTTTCCCCTCTCTAGTCTTTAAAGCTTTTCCAGATTATTTTCTGGTTGGCACTTAGTACTTGAGCCTAAATGTTAATCTAGACAAGCTAAAGTGGCATGTGGAAAACAAAAATAATCTTCTTACAAGCTGTAATCAAGACTCCTTGAGAGACTCGCTTTTGACAAAAGGCAGTCATGAATTCTTTTGAGTACTAATGAGAAATGAGCGTAACTGATATAATAATGGGTTTTATTACTTTGTTTTCTGTTGTCATAAATATTGAAGACTAGGGCTTTGTTTTTGGTTTCGAGACTTTCTCTATGTAGCCCTCGTTGTCTGTAGGCTAGGCTGGCCTCGAACTCAAAGCTCTGCTTGCCTTTGCCTGCAGAATGCTGGGATTAAAAGGCATACACCACTATGACCCATCAAGACTAGGTATTAAGAAAACAAACAGTTTCTTAGGCTTACAGTTTTAGAGGTTGAGACATAATAATGGATTATATTTCTTTGTTTTCTGTTGTCATAAAATACCTGAAGCTGGGAATTTTAAAAAGATTTATTTGGTTTACAGTTTTAGAGGTCAGCCTTAAGTGGAGTGGATCTATTTGTCATCCTTTCGTGGAGCCTTGTATGACATGACAATAGCATGAACAATACATGTGGTGAAGTAGGAAACCAGAGGGATTCAGGGGCTGCACAAAGTCATCCCTTTTAAGAGCAGCCTTCTCTCTGTTGCCTAATTTGCACTAAGCCTCTTCTCTTGATGTTACCATGACCTTTCAACATACTGGGGGCCAAAGAACAAGGATGTAGTCAGCTCCTCTCTTGATCACCTTGGACTTCATTTTTCTGTGTTACCATGCATTTCAACATTTCAGCCAAGGAATCCTGTATTTACATGCATTGAATGTGAATGAAGGCTCAGAAAAAGTGTCAGAATTCCTAAATGACCAGTAGTTGAGCAACAAGAACTACCCCTTCTAGGTCATTCCAGTCCAGTATGTGTTTTTCTTTCTTTTTTCTCCCCCATAAGGATTTACAATAGCAATAATGTAATTCAGATAAGCAATTATTGTAATTGACCTTGATGATAAGTGTCCTTGGCTTTTACCACAGTTTGCTTAAATTCTGAGTATGGCCAATTATCTCATAATGCCCACTTCATTCAGATTATTGTTTTAATTATCACATTCAAAATATATCTCGTTAGCATTGTAGAGTGACACAATGTAATAGGAACATTCCATTCAGGCATTCAGAAATGGGTTAAAAGTTTGTCACTTTATCTCAGGACAGGGTTGTGGTTGAAGTTTTTCTTCCTCACAGCTCTGAACTGTGCCTTTGGAATTTGCAATTTCTTATCGGTCGTTCATTATGGTAGGAGTGGCTGCAGGGTGAGAAAGTCTAGGATCTCCCTGAGCTAATTGTGTTCTTGCAGAGGTCCCTAAGGTGATCTCATGCCAATGTGTATGCAGTTCCAGTTGATTAGGCATTCTAATTGATAGCAATCAGCGGTGACTTGCCATTAGCTTACTCTGCCTTAGGTCAGAGGTTGTCAACTATAGAATCACCCTGGAGTTTTGGAAATATAATTGCTCTGGGATAGGACCAGGGTGTCATCCCCATCACAACACACCCCATTTCCCTGCCTGCCTCCCTCCCTCCTTGCTCCCTCTCTCCTTGTTCCCTCCTACTCTCTTATATGCTCCAATGGCTAAGAGCCAGTATGGAGACCTCAGTTTGCTTATTCCTTACTGGTTTGTCTTACTTGCACAATGATCTGATCCTAAACAAAAGAAAACCTTTTTCATTCTAGACCTCTAAAACTTGGCCCAGCTGCTTCATATGCCTAACATAGCCATATTCCAGGGTTTAGTACTGCAACTGCTCAGCATTAGAGTACCTTACCTTATCCTTGAATGGATAACCTTACTCCTTCAGAAGCCGGAGAACACTGTTTCTTACTGTTGTACTATATGCTCTTACCATCATTTTTCTATTGTCTAAAAAACCAGCCTTTTCTCATTTGTTTTCAGATGTTGCATGTGTGTGAGCATGTGTTAGTGTACATGTGCACATGCAAGATGAGTATTTATAGTTTAGCATCTTACTTAGTATACATGCCACTTTGAGAAAATTCATTCTGCTTGATTTTATCAGTGTAGTTGTAAGTATTTGGGCTGAATTTTTCATACTTCTCTGAAAAATGTAAGGATGCTGTTTGTTACATGAATTATATGGCCCTATAAGCCCTTTGAGGCTAAGAGTATTCTCATGAGGTACTTCAGACTCCTTCTCTATTTAAGATGGATGAAGCTGACATTATTGACCGACCTGTTTCCAGTTTTGTGTTACATACATACTTCTCTAAAGGAAGCCATTTAGCTACAACTCTGACATGTTTTTCTGATCCATCTTCTCCTCGTCATTCTAGCTCTGTGTCCCAGCTGTAGTAGTTGCTGATTGAAGCCTGCTTTCAGCCACTAAAACCATCTTTCATGATCTCATTCCAATTTTTGCAAATTTAACTTAACATGAATTAATGCATACAAAATTTATATTGTACATTTATAATTATTCTTAGTTGCAAAAGATAGATGTGAAGATATTTTCTGTTCATAGGACTTTCAAAATTCTTCCTCTAGTAACTGAAAAAGCAGATAAAAATGAGAATTTAAATCTTTTCCAAGATCTTAAACTTGTTTTTAAGATCAGAGTATCTTCACTGCCTATGAGTGACATGTAGAATAAAACCCAGGTGTCACCACTCCTGGTGTCACCACTCTCTTTTCCATCCTGACCTCTAATTTCTCTCTCCCTATTCCCTCCATGTACTCCAGTTCCACCCTCTGTTTACCTTCATGTGTAGCACAGAATGTTTGCACTTGTTTTTAATTTACTTTATTGATAATTTAGGTTATGTCCCCTAATTAAGGGCCTTTGCCTGTTCTTATTCCTTGGGCCCAGCAGAGTGCCTGCCACAGAGTAGGGCTCAGTAGCAACCTGTAGGCTTCACTAAGTATAATTAGCAAGGTAGTGTTGCTGTTTTGTACTTGATTTCTTGTTACAATCATTTGTCAGATTTCCAGAAGCTGTGCCAGCTGTGAGGCACATTCCTGTTACCGTGAGTCAGTGTTGTTCTAGAGGCACAGTTAACATGAATTACCCAGACTGGGGAGAAGGGAGAACTTCTGAAAGAAGCACTAAGCTAAGTGTGTAGCTGCAGGCACAGAGCTGCAACCATCCTTCAGACATTTTCATCTGGGGAACGAAGTAAAGAGGCTCGTTCCTAGTTACCTTTATATTTTCATACTTCATAGGAAGTCTGTTGGCTTCCAGCTGCCAGAGTGAGTTCTTGGCCAAGGCTTGTGGCCTGTTCCTTTCAGGACAAGTTCCAGAAGTAAGCAGAGGAGAAAGGACAGCATACCTGCCTCTTCATGTAGTTATGTCATTGGCTGCCTTAGTCCATTCCATAAACTGGATAGTTTAAACAGTAGAACTATATCTCTGACCGTTCAGGAGGCTCAAAAGTCATGGTCAAGGTATCTCCTATTAAGAGTCGGTACTAAAGGCCTTTTCCTGAGTCATACACGGCACCTGGCTGTGCTTGGAATAAGTGGTAGGAGCAGAGTGTGCTCTAGCTGTCCTTCCATAAGCTTACTCTTTCAACTCTTAAGGCTCTACTCTTGACTTAATCCCCCTTTAGAGGCCCCACCTCTAGATACAAACACATTGGGGTTTAGGTGTTAACATAGGAATTATATTGAAACATAGGCATGCAGACTGTAACCTGCAGACTTAGTAGGGAATAAACTCAATTTCTGTTGGGCAGCTTCGAAAGTAGAAACCTCATTGATAAATGCTAGACCTGAGACTGAAACCAGAGGTCACATACTAGAGCACATGCTTATTGCATTCTTGCTTTTTTTTTTCTCTTGTGATTCTCTGCTATACAAACAAAGATGGTGCCCCAAGTATCTGGCACATAGCTAACATTCAGCTTAAGGTAGCTGGCATTTCTGTGCGTGCCTGTTTGGTCAAATCTTTTCCCATTACTGGCTAAAACTGAAGCTCTGCAGTGAATCTGTCCCTATGCTGTAGCAACTAATGCCCTCTCTGTCCTACTGTCTGCTTCCAGTGTGAAGAAGTCAGTGAGTACCTGTTTTGGAAAACTTTCATCAGTGGCCTAAATGTCTGTGAGGTGACATTTGATTTGCCTTTTGTTCTTGGAGATGCTCTTGAATGCTCTAGCCTAGAATTTTCTGAAACAAATTACTGCTCCTAGATACAACAAACTACCTGCCAGATCAATGGACAGATCCTATTAGCAGAAGGCTGCCTTGTGATGGGATGTTTATACACATATCTGCATGCATGAAAAGAGAGACTAGAGAACCCAAGTCACATCTGGGTTGCAAAATACTTATATTCAGTCATTTGCTTAGCAAATACAGCATTGTACTTAAGTGAAGGGTGTCTATTGAACCATTTTAGTCTTTAATAGCAAAAGTGTACTGCTGGGCTAGTGTTCTTTTTAGTAAAATGGTCAATTATCAAATAGTATTTGTTTTTTTGTTTTTGTTTTTGTTTTGTTTTGTTTTTTCGAGACAGTCTCTCTGTATAGCCCTGGCTGTCCTAGAACTCAATTTGTAGACCAGGCTGGCCTAGAACTCAGAAATTCACCTGCCTCTGCCTCCCAAGTGCAGGGATTAAAGGTGTGCACCACCACCGCCCGGCTTAGTGTTTGTTTTATTTTTCCATATTGCAAGAGTATTTTCTTCTAGACCATTCCTAGCATGCTGCTATCACTGTACCATTTAGCTTGATGCTGAATTATAGTTAGTTCCATTCAGTTCTGTTTACTGAGTAGCCTTGTAGTGATTAAATGTCATAGGATACACCAAGTATACAAAAGTAATTAACACAGGAAGGACATGTTAGAATAAAGGTCAACAGCCTCTTTAGCTATCGAGTGCCAACAGCATGAATAAGTATTGACAGAGGTGTTGCTAGTAGGCCTAGAGAAGAGGTAGAGGGTGAGTGTGTGTGTGTGTGTGTAAGGTTGAGAAATTCAAATGGGGGAGAGGAAAAGGCTAGAGGATCATTCACATTTGTAGAATGGGGTAATAAAATCTTTCTCATTGGACTGTAACTTAGCTTTCTACTTATTGTTTGGCAAGAAGGTGAGACTGTAAGCGGCAGTTTGACTTGCCTGTCAACATTTCAGTACTGGTTAATGCCAAGCTCTTTGGTTTAACCAGATTAGTCTTTTCAAAATTAAAATATGTAATTATATCACTTCCTCTCTTCCTTTTCCCAAGTCCCTTCCTTCCAACTCCTTCATGCACCCACACCTCAACTCTCAAACATATAGCCTCTTTCCCCTGTTTTTTGTTGTTACATATATGTATATGTATTATGTGTTAGCACACACATGTAAATACAAGTGGGTGAGTCTGTTTGTGTGTATATGGTAACCAGAGTAACCATGAATCAATCTTTCTTCCAGTCAAACTCTGGATCTGCTAATCTAGCTGTCCGTGAAAGCTATTGCTTAAAATCATTTCTCTTGAAACCTTTGCACATATTTCGAAGTATTTGTATCTCATTTGCTTTAATCCCACTATATTCGAGTCACTAGCAGTCACAACTAATAATGCATTATGTTGTTTTACTTACTAAAATTTTACATAAAACAGCAGATAGTCTAAAACTTAAAAATCACCCAATAGAAACCTTTTTCTCATAAGTATTCCATTTTTCTGTCTTATCTTTTGATTTGTATGTGATGACTTAAGTGCCCAAGGGGGAAAAATAGAAGATATGTTTTCTTTCTTTTCGGTATGAGCATTAGGAAGAAATCCCTAGGGACTGTTATTTCCTAAATGACCATGACAGAAGACTGTGGAGAGCTGTATTCGTCCTGTGGTGTGTCTTTCAGACATGATTCCCTGTGACCTCACCTATTCACTAGTCAGTCCATTAAAATAGTTATTCTCCCTAGTCACAGCACAGCGTTAACAACAGGGATGAAGCTAACTGGTTGAAAGTGGCCCGTCTTCTGCTAGAAATGTATTTCTTTTTTTTTTTTTCCAATTTTTATTAGATATTTTCTTAATTTACATTTCAAATGCTATCCTGAAAGTTCCCTATACCCACCCACTCCCACTTCTTGGCCCTGGAGCTCCCTTGTACTGGGGTATAAAGTTTGCAAGACCAAGGGGCCCCTCTTCCCAATGATGGCCGAGTAGGATAATGAAGAACTCGGTGGCCTTGGTATATTTCCTTCAGTAGTACTCATCACCTATGCAGCAAGAGGCACAGACCCTGAAGGAGGACCTGAAGCGTGGATTGGGGGCATTGCAGCAGAGAAGGGGATCGATCACTTTGGACTTACTTCTCCCCAGCACCATTCTTACCTCCTTTCTCAGCTCTGTGGTTTCCACTACCTCCTCTTAATACCTTTTAGCCTCATACCTTTGTCACTCTCACTTTCAGAATACCACTTTTGAAAGCCTTCATCCTTTGGTGTGTAAGTACACAAATTCCTGCTCACCCCACTCCCTCACACATACAACTATTGAGATGACAGAAGTGATTATATTGCATATCAACAATCCTAAAGAATATGGTCAAGCAATATATTCCTGCTACATATGCTTAATGTCCAGCCTAGATAATGAAAATCACATGTGACTGACTGAGAGCATATTCTGTGCTTCTTTGTTCATCAGCTGTAACCGAGGCACTGGTACAGATGCCAGGAGAGGCTGACGTGGGATTCACAGCAGGTCCTGGCCTGGTCTCACAGGTTGAGAACTTTCAGAATATGATAGTTTGCTGATATAGAAAAACTGAGAAATGGGCAAAGAAGAAAATTCTTGGCAGTATTTGCATCAGCCTCTAGAGGAGTGCTTCTCAACCTTCCCAATGCTTTGGCCTTTACTCCAGTTCTGTCAGCTGCTGTGATCCCCAACCATAAAACTTTTTCTTGCTAATTCATACTAATTTTGCTACTGTTATCAATCATAATATAAACATCTGTGATTTTTTTAATGGTCTTCAGTGACCCCTTAAAAAGGTTATTTGAAGGCTGGTGAGATGGCTCTGCAGGTAAGAGCACCCGACTGCTCTTCCAAAGGTGCAGAGTTCAAATCCCAGCAACCACATGGTGGCTCACAACCATCCTTAACAAGATCTGACTCCCTCTTCTGGAGTGTCTGAAGACAGCTACAGTGTACTTACATATAATAAATTTAAAAAAAAAAAAAAAAAAAAAAAAAAGGTTATTTGATTTCTGAAAAAGGTCATTCAAATCCCCAAGCCACAAATTGAGAATTGCTGCCCTAGAGTGAAAAGACTTAGGTGTATCCTCTAAGGAAGAAACTTTGGGTAAAATTAGGGAAAGTAGACATCTGTCTTGTCATGCTGGGAGCTTACAGTGTTACTGGGTGTTTATTTCTCTTATGGCTTTGAGAACGTTTGCATTTGTGTTGCCTAATATGATACAAGCCATACACATATTTCAAGCAACAGAAATATGGCCTATCCAAAAATAAGATGAACTATAAGTATAAACTGCAAACCGTTCTTCAAAAGTTTAGTTCTAAAGAAGAGAGAGAGCTGGGCGTGGTGGCGCACGCCTTTAATCCCAGCACTTGGGAGGCAGATTTCTGAGTTCGAGGCCAGTCTGGTCTACAGAGAGTTCCAGGACAGCCAGGGCTATACAGAAAAATCCTGTCTCGAAAAACCAAAAAAAAAAAAAAAAGAAGAAGAAGAAGGAGGAGGAGGAGGAGGAGGAAGAAGAAGAGAGTATAAAATATCTCAAAACATTTTATATTGCTTATATATTGATATGGTATTTTTATGTATGTGGTCAAAATTTTATGGTTCTTTTACATTTAATACTATAACTTCTAGAAAAATAAAACACATATGTGGCTATATTATATTTGTATTGACAAATTCTATTCTGAGAAATAACCTGCTTTTTGTTGAAAATCTAATTAGCTGTAATCATTGAAAACTAGCTATTTTGTCTCAACGTGAAGACCAGAGTTCAAATTAACAATTTTAACTACTAGGCAGCTGTTCTTTAAATTGGCCTGTTATTTCTTTCTGTGTTTCTGCAGAAAAGCTATCAGATATTGTATAGGACATTTCAATGTATAACACAGAACATATATATGAAGTTCTTTGGAGTTTGCACGCTTGGAAGACAAATGTTAGGTTTTCAAATAAATTAAAATAGTTTAGAGGAGAAATAGTAACATGGGAAGACCAATGCGAGTATCCTGCATTTGCGTTACATTAAGCTATGGCTAACCAAAGCTTAGTGCTCAGGCATTATCCTTTAATTTTTTTTTTTTTTTAAAGCAGGTGTTGAAATTGTATTGGTAAGCCGGGCGTGGTGGCACACGCCTTTAATCCCAGCACTCGGGAGGCAGAGGCAGGCGGATTTCTGAATTGGAGGCCAGCCTGGTCTACAAAGTGAGTTCCAGAACAGCCAGGGCTATAAAGAGAAACCCTGTCTTGAAAAAACCAAGAAAAAAAAAAGAAATTGTATTGGTACACACAGACACAGACACAGACACAGACACAGAGAGAGAGAGAGAGAGAGAG
Organism: Mus pahari; assembly: GCF_900095145.1. Classification (NCBI taxonomy): domain Eukaryota; kingdom Metazoa; phylum Chordata; class Mammalia; order Rodentia; family Muridae; genus Mus; species Mus pahari. The sequence continues at coordinate 126,484,731 of NC_034590.1, read as the reverse complement.
AGAGAGAGAGAGAGAGAGAGAGAGAGAGAGAGAGAGAAAATATGAATAAACAACACCCCCCCTGTCCCCAGAATATAGCACAAGATAGTTCTTAAGCCAGTTCTACTTACCATAAAATTCAGGAAAGAAATGTTGCTACCTTGGTTTTCAAAACAGTCAGATTTATATGCCCCATTGGTTGAGAATTAGTGGCATTGATAAATGACAGTAGATAAAAGAGTAGTGTAGGGTATGTGATAAGTATTGTTTCTCTTCCAGGACAAAATGGCCAATATGTGTAACTCTTAACTAGTACATAGCCCACGTACAAACATTTTAAGTTGTTGATGAAAACAGGGAATTCATAAGGAGAACAAAAGTATGTGAATATCTTTGCAAACCTGAGGGCCATTGAACTAAAGGGTGTACATAGAATGGGCTGTACAATTAAGCAGTTGCATTTAATTTAAAATTCTATGCACTTGGCAAATATTTATTACAGTTTCTGTAAAAATTGTGATAATCAATATGAAGTACTTGTGTACACACACACACCCCTGCACCATTGCTTCCTCATGTAGTCCACAACTTGGATCACATATAGAGTGACATCAAGTGAGAGACACTAAGTCACCTGTATAAGAATCAAGTCCATATCGTTGGCATCAAAACATCATGTTCTTGCAGCTATACTTGCAAGAAAAAAAAATGTATTTAATGAAATTCCGGGTGCAGAGCCAACAGCTTTATTCCAGGAAGAGGAAATAACAGTCAAGAAACCTCAAGAGGACATTAAGATAATGTTCTAATTTAAAATCAATTGTATTGATACTTTATAAATTATTAGGCATTTTATTCTGACCAAATAATGCATAATGCCAAGACCATAGAAACAAAGCACAAGAGACTGCATATCAAAGCACTGTCTTTCTATTTCATAAAGGAAAAAAAATACATATCCCTTTGTGTTATAAATACTTTGACTTCTGATGGAAGGGCAAGCAGTGCAATTCACTTCTCTCCTTATTTCTTCACTTAGAATATATTCAGTAAATCCTTGTTAGGTGAGCCCATAACTGAGTGAAGATTATACAGTTTCCACCATTGCCAGTGAGAATTGGCTTATTGTACAGGCTTCTTAGAATAGATGCTAAGTACTGGGTTCACAATATGAACTCTTACGGAGTCCTTATAGTCATGTCCCCACCCTATTCCCACCCTCTGGAAAATGAAAACTTAATACATTTTAGTAACTTGTCCCAGATAATAACCGAAGTGATAGAGGCTGGTCTTGAACCCAAGACTTTATGTCCACACTGTGAAAGTGAAAGTGCTGATTCAAAATCACCTCACTGGTTTGGTGTTATTTTGATTATATGTAGCGGTTTGTCTTGACCCAAGTTTTTCTTACCAGAAGAAAACCAGAAAGACAATAATAACAAATGGTTTTTAAGAGTATGCCCTGCATGAATTGTTACAAAGATGAAACACTGTAGTAACAATAGACTTTATTATATGGAGATTGTATTAAATAATTCTTTTAATAAGGCAGGTCCTCAGAAAGTTCAGTCAATTTTTGAAAGTGAGTTTTGATTTATGTTAATTTGAAAAAGCAAATTCTGTGAGATTGTCTGCAGAGTGTGCTTTTTATGGCATCTTTAATCAAGTAGGCCATTAAAATAAAAGTCTTGGTGAAATAAGCAGTAAGTAAGCTAACACCAGTTACTGACTCAGAGCTTTGCCATAGTCAACTAGAGAGTCTCTGAAGTTTAATTTACATAAATCTACATGTGATATGAGTTGGAATGTGACACTTTTGTATTTTGACCAAATGTTTTTTATTTTTAAGGTATTTATGGTTTTCACAATTGAGGATTATTTTCGTTTGCTCTCTGGGAATGAAAATACTTTGAACAATAGTATTCAATAAAAATATTAATCAGATGCTACTGAATATGGTACTGTGTTATTTCTGTGTACATAAATTTATTGGGGCGATCGCTTTTATTTCAAAACCTTGGAAGTATTTTTAGAATGTGCAGCCCTTCATTGAGATACAGCAAAACCATGCCTTTTCTGAATTAAAGGACTGGAGGAGTTGACTCGGTAGTTAAAGAGCACTGACTGTTCTTTCAGTGGACCTGGGGACAGTTCCTAGCACCTACCTGATGGCTTGCGGTTATTCACAACTCCAGTTCCAGGACATTCATGACACCAGGTATACCCTCGCTGTACATACATACTCTCAGGCAAAACATTCATGTTTGTGAAGTAAAAGGGAATCCTTTTGAAAGAAATTAAGTCACCATTGTTTGCTTTGGGTGTAGGCATGAGTCTTCCGCTTGAGGAATTGTTGATTCAGGACTTCCATTGTAGCATCAATAAAGGACCTCTGGGTATCTTGCCCTTCCCTCTCTTTTTTCTCTAAGCTAAACTTACTATGACCCACTCATATTAAGTTTTTAGAGTTTTGGAACTACACTGCAGTTAGAGTGACATGTAATTTATCATTTATATGTTTATTGTTGAGAATAAAAGAAGCCCAGAAAAGAAAGCAAACTCTAGTTAGATTTTCATGGTGCCCGTTGGCTCTTCATTATCCTTGTGGAAAAACTTACTTGCTCTTTAATATCTAGTAGATACGAAGTCAATACCAATAATGGCCAGTGAGTTTTAGGAAGTTTCTTCCACGTTCATTCGTGTTTGTTTGTTTGTTGGTGGGTGAATGGGTGGGGATGCACACTTGCTACAGAGAAGGTCAGTGGACAGCTTGGAGAAGTTATGTCTCATGTTCCACAGTGTGGGTTCCAGGGATCAAACACAGGTTTTCAGGATTAGTGGTAAGCACCTTTATCTGCTGAGCTATCTTGCCAGGGCAGATTTTTAATTCCTTATCTTGGATGCTCATTCAAACTTTAGCATATTCTTTCTGCTTGTAATCTGCAAATGGGTAGTGGTATCTAAGAGTAGTACCTTTTGTGAATGGAAAGGAGAATTACTTTGGTAGATATTTAAAATCAAATTAGAAAATTCTATGTGAATATAGTATTTATAGTCCTTTCTCTGCAGTGTATAATCAAAACTTTATTATAATGGTTGAGAGGTGTGTTTTGGTTCATTGAAACCCTATCATTATGGGCCATTGGAGTATCTATGATGAGGGGAAGCACTACAGAAGTGCCTAGAATAGTCCTCACATGAACCTTCTCTTTCATCATCTATAGAAAATGGAATGAACTAACCCACACTGTGCAGTGATTTATCAGCGTTACTGTTGTTGAGGAGCTAGGCTCTGTGCCTAAGACTATTTCTTGAGCTTTGTGTAAGTTGTTTTTCTTCATCCTCTGAGAAGTCCAGAGTGATGAAGATAGTATCCTGTTACCCCAAACTACAAAGAGTCTGGGTGAGAGTAAACATCATTCCTGGGGCTATAAGGCTGGTAAATGGAAGACTCCATACTGTCTGACTCCAGAGAGGTGCCCTTGCCTGCTAGTACAGTATCCCTGTTATTATAATTAGCCAATTATATTAATATGGCTTTCTTTGGAGAATACTTTATAGAACTCTTTCCCATACATGGCCATCTTTGATCTGTAAGTAGACAGGTATGGGCTACCCATTTTAAGTTGCTGGAGAGCCCAGATTTGCCCAACGGCCTCAGTAATATCTTAAGGTGGACTTCAGAATAAGGCCTGGAAATTTTTCCTTTATAAAAAGCCTGGTTTACAATATTAGGAATATCTGAAATGCATTTGTCCTGCCAGTACAGTTGAGGCTTTCATATGAAACTTAAAAGTTTATATTTTTCTCCTGGGTTCTTTTTATGCTGACATTCTTCCCCGTCGCCTTAAATACCATTTTGTTTCTTTCCATGGTAAAAGTCGATGCTTATTTTTAAATGAAGAGCTTTAAAAAAACATTAACATCCAGAGTATTTTTGGCTTCTAAATTGATCTGATTCACTTAAATGTATGATAAGCTGTAATGAAAATATTTTTCTGAATAAGTCTAACAGTGCCATGATCGAGTTCCAGTAAGTGCCTTAGGTAGTAAGCTATGGAAATAACCAGCCTAATTAAACTTTTATAATAATCAAAGAGATATGGAAATAATATTTTCCAGTGTCTTAATTATCATATAAACCTTTCTCATGCTCAGGAAACCCAGATACCCATCCAGTAGCAGAGTGCTAGACTTCTAAGTTTGTTGTGAAAACCCATGCATCAGTTTAACTCTAGAGCTGTTATGTTACTAGGGTATTGCTGATCACCTCAGTACTCGGTGTACAGCTTAACCTTGAAAAGCTAGTGATAATTAACAATTTTATTATTTTACTAGCAAAATCAAATGTGTAATTCTGCCCTCCAATAAAATTATGACAGGGGCCTTCAGAGATGGATGGCTCATTGAGTTTAGATTCCCCAAGCCCCCATAGTAGTAAGGTGGGCATGGTAGCCCCTCTGTAATCCCAGCACTCAAATGGAAGACTCGAAAAGACTCTATTTGTAGAGGAAGCTGCCTAAGTAGACAAGCATAAATGACAAGCCCTGAGTTCAGCAAGAGTCTTTGCCTTAATGAATAATGTGAAAAGACATCATGGAAGACAGCCAGCCTCAAACAACACATGCCATGTGCCTATATACCTGTACCCACCCATGCATACTTATGGACAAGTATGCATACATACCACACACAAACACACCAAGGAAGGAAGAGCTGTCTATACAAAGAGAGACAGCAACCTTAAGAAAAAAAAAGCTATTTGATTTTACACATATGCTAATAAATAAGCACTAAGACTAAACAGGCATTAATATTTGAGAATATGTTCAATATTATTTAGAAATTATCTTTTCCTAAACTTTTGAAAAAATGGAAATGACTGGAAGTAGAGTGTCAGAAGGGCCAGGGTTAAACACACACACACACACACACATGCATGCAATACACAGACACACACATACACCCCAAGTTTTTCATCACTGACTTCATTTGTAAGATACTGCATTAGTAGGAAAATGCATCTTGTTGGCAAAGGAATAAGATGAAGAAAGCATGGAACTTCCTTTTAACCTCCAAGGCACCCAGCCCATTTTACACAAATGATTTCCTGTGGAGTTCAGTCAGTGACCTTCTACAATGTATCTAATACGGGTTTTCTTCTTTGAGAATTTTATACAATATGTTTTACTGAATGTATGAGTAGAAACTAGTACATAGAGTTTACAGAGCATTCATCTAAACCCCAGCAAGGTTAGCTAGACTAAGGATGGGCTTAGGACTGGTAGCTCTAAATAGTGATTGCCTCCTTCCTCAGTAGTTCATAACACAGCCCCTAACAGCATCCTTTAGAAGTTTAGGCATGCCATACACTGTGACTCATCCGAAATAAAGTGGAACCTGTAGAACCAGAAATTCTGGCTATCACATGGCCTATAGTAGTTTAAAGGCACTGGCAAAGGTTCTGAATCTGTTAATGTTAATTACTCCCAGACTAAGACGAGGAAAAAGGATCAAATGAATTGGTTTTCTATGAGATAAGTTCTAAATGAGGAGAGCTTTGCTGAATAGTTTTCTGGGTTGCTTTTCTGATTTCAGGCCAAAGGATGTTTTCATGATAATTCCTTTTTCTTCCTAGAACGTTTTCCTTGATACTTTAGTTCCAGGTATTCTTTTTACTGCTTTTCAAAATGAGCTGACTCTTAACTAGGCTGCATTGATATCACCCTTGGAAATCTGTCTCATTGCCCTTCTAAGGGAAATGCCTACTCTGCACACCTTTACATTCCCCCGATAGAGTTGTTCAAGTCTGGACCCGCTCATTTCCTTTCAAACCGCATGTTTATTTAAACTTTCTCTTTGGTCAGTCTATAACAGTCAGGATGAATTGGTTGGGCTTTTATTGTTGGTTTGTTGGTTGGTGTGTGTGTGTGTGTGTGTGTGTGTGTGTGTGTGTGTGTGTGTCGGGGTGGGGGTGGGGTGAGTCGAGTAGGGTATGCATGGAACTTAGTGAACAACTTGAGGTATTGGTTCTTCCTGTCTTACACCTTTTTTGAAACAAGGTCTTTTCTTGTCCATGGCTGTGTACACCAGACTAGCTGGCTCATAGGCTTCTGGGATTCTCTGATCTCTACCTTCCATCTCCCTGTGGAAGGGCTGGGATTATAGGCACATGCTCCTTCCAGATTCAAATGGGGTTCTAGAGATCAGCACTGAGATCCTCATGCTCACCCACTGAGCCATCTCCCCAGGCACTGACATTATCAGGGGTAGTTTCAGTTTTCACATTTTTAGCCATAGGTTTAAGCTCTCACACATATGTTGACTTTTGTGACAGAGAACCATCAGGCTTCAAATCTTGTCACCAGTATGGAGACACTTCAGATTAAGTGTGTGTTGAAAGAACAAACATGAAGTCTGTGGCATGAACCCTCTTCCTCTGTTCTGGTCACAGTGAGTTGTGGTTTCCAGAAACAAAATGAGTAAGCTTATAAAGAATATGCAGAAATATAGTCAGTGTTTGCAACGATTTTATTTTTGTTTAACTTCTGAATGTTCTGGACTGTAGATGTAGGCTGAGCAAAATATTTTGTAAATATGATCATAACATCTATATATCACATGACCACCGTCTGGTTGTTCAAATCTTTAATGGTTAGTTTTCCTCTTAGTTTTTAATTGAAAAATTATTGATTATCCTTTAAGCTTAACCATATTCAATTTTTCTGTTGAAGTTTCAAATATATACTTTCTGTCGGCCAGTAAACTTTTTGAAACTAATAAACAAAGAAAACCATCCTGTCTTTCCCTCTGTGCTTTCTCTTGTGTCTCCTCCGTTCTCCAGCTCCCTGAAATCCTTGAACAGCTTGGTGTGCTTGAGACTTGATCTGCTTTCTGGTTTTACTCATCCTGCGGCTCGCTTCTTTCCCTTACACCTCTGCACTCCTCTCCTCCCCTCTCTCCTGTCTCCTTTAGCTTCCCAGGCATATACTGCAGAACAAAAGATTTATCTAATTGCTCTCTTAAGTGAATGATCTTTTTCAATTCTGCTTCTATTTCTAATTCCAGAGCTCTTCCGTATCCCCATCTGCCAGTTTCCGAGGTTCTGAGAAACATAGGAACTCTACAGACTATTCCTCAGAGAGCAAAAAGCAGAAAACAGAAGAAAAAGAAATTGCAGCTCGCTATGTAAGTTCATCCACCTTTGCTTTGGTGGGAGGCTAGTTTGTCTTGTTTTTTATCAGTTGGTAATTTTAACCATTATTAGCCAATTTTAGAACACAAGATAACAGTATCCTTTACAAGATTTTTTTTTTAAAAAAGAATTACTGTGTTTTTATCTGCGTATCAAGCTATCGCCATCAATTATCTGAAGACTATGTTTATGTGTATACAAGACCACAGTGCTTTCCTATAGCAAGTTATCTAAGACCTGGACATACTAAGTTATTATTTCTGTTAGAGTAGGTAGAAATGTAAGTGGTTAGAGATGTAGAAATGTAAACTCCAAGATGTTTGGATGGACTAGAGTACTGAGGAAAGGACTAGATGTTGTGGATGGTGTATGTGCATTTATGTCCTTGATGTGAATTGGATCTTGTTTTCCTCTGCGATCTGAGCAGGTCAGAAGAAAAGGGAGCAAGCTGGATAGGAAGTGTGGAGGCAGGTATTTGTTGTTCTGCTCCCTGCAAGCTGGTTCCCTGCAGGACTGCAGGCTTCACAAGAAGCTCAAACTTTGGATTTTTCCTTTGCGTTTAACCACACAGTGACTTACTCAGATTTTTTAAAAGCTGCCAGACCAAACTACACCCCATCACTTGTAGGATGTTTAGGTGGGCGTGAAAGTTTATTTTCTGTGTTCTAGAGTAATAAGCAGGCCATTGTACTTCAAAAAAATGGAAAATGGAATCATTACCTAGCTCATAACATAAACATGAAGAATAAAGAAAAGGGTATTTTGCATAAAGTGTTTGACTCTGTTGGGTTCAGCAAACATAAGGACCTCATGTCGGCACATAAATGTAGCTGAAATTGATGGTGCTTCTTTTCCCCTGGGGATGGAAGTGATGCCTCTCCTCCTCTTTGCAGGACAGTGATGGTGAGAAGAGTGATGACAACTTGGTAGTGGATGTGTCCAATGAGGTATGTTAGTAGCTAGCCCTACTTCCTGCTGCTCTGCAGCTATGGCAAAGGCAAGTGTCCAAAGCACTTAGGAGAAACTATTACCAACTTTATACACTGCTGGGTCAAAATGCTGCTCCTTCCTTTCAGATGTCACTGTCCTTTCCCACCACTAGAAATAACAGTTGTCAGTGGTCACCCTACTAATTTTATTTTCCTTGCAGACTCATGGAGTTTTTGATATTTGCTTTTGTTTTGGGATTTCATCTCAATACCAGATGTTTCCTTTAGTAATTTCAGTTAATGTTAGTTGATTAAAGTCCAGTTAATTCCAGACATTTTGTACTTTTTTGTTGTTGACATTTTGTACTTTTAAGCATGCTACTAAGTGCTTTTAGTTAGACGTGCCCCCAGTAAAGGACTTGTGCTGTGAGTCAGTTGTCAGTCTTTATTATTATTATTATTATTATTATTATTATTATTATTATTATTATTTTAATTTACTCTAACTCTGTATTTAGTCTTCGAAAAGGCGGCACAGTTGTCAGTCTTACATGTTTGTCATTGTAGGATCCATCTTCCCCTCGAGGAAGCCCAGCGCATTCCCCAAGGGAGAATGGCCTGGACAAGACACGCCTCCTCAAGAAAGATGCCCCCATCAGCCCCGCTTCTGTTGCATCTTCCAGCAGTACTCCTTCCTCCAAATCCAAAGAGCTTAGCCTTGTAAGCTACTCCCTAACCAGAATTGCCACTTCCAAGATAGTTGTTGGGCTTGGGGTTTTCAATTTTTGTGTATTTCCCATTTATCTCTGGAGCTTAGATTTCCAGTTTAATTAGAAAAGACATTTGGACCTGAAAGGTTTACTAAGGTATTTACTTCCTGAGTCTATGCTTCAGAGAGAGATAGGTGGATGAAAATGAGAGAAAAACATCATAGTAAAGTTGAAAAGTACAGATGGAGTTAGTGTGATGGTTCTGATTGCCTGTGGTTTGTGGTGAACTCGATCAGGAGTTTAGCTGCCATTTTATTAGTAGCTTCATTTGAATTGCCAAGCTAGACACAGCCCCAATAGTTTAGCTTCTACCTAAGTACTCTCACTAATAAGAGGCTGCTTTGACTCAACACAAATGCCAGACTGAACTTGCCAGCAGTCTGCACATCTCCTTGTACCGACTCCTGTATAGGACTATGGCATTGATAGCGTTTGTGTGTCGTAGATCCCCTTTTCTTTTCCCCACTTATTTTCCATCTTTTAAAAAGCTATATGTGTTTTTCAGTGACCTTTTGAATTCACAGCTAAAGGATCAGAGGATTCTTGTGTTTGCGTGCAGATAAAGAATATATGTGTTTAGAATGGATGGAAGGGTTGGATTCAACCTCTGTCCTTTCTTCTGGAACTCTGGTTGTCTTTTCATGGCCTCTCCTTCCTCTGGGATCTATGGTGATTCATGTGTGGGTGTATCCTGAGAGCAGTGAGTCAGATATGGAACTTCTTAGGATGTGAACAGTGTATTGGGGGCTTGACTTAACCATGGCCACCAGCATTAGCCCACATTCAGGATGCATGTTTGGTGAATTTCTTTGGCCTCTGAATGAGACCAGATTCTTACAAATAATTTCCTGAGTTTATCTTCAGTTGAGGTTTTCTTGAACTGTGTCCTCTTGGTTCTTTGCTAGCTGCTTTTAACTGATGCAAGATATAAGACAAGCTAAAGAAATTCTCTCATTTTTCTGTTTTGTTTTGCTTGTTCTTTTAATATAAAAGTAACTCTTAAAATCATGCTCTCATAGCTAATATATTCCATCTCTTGTTAGAATGAAAAGTCTACTACTCCTGTTTCAAAGTCCAATACCCCTACTCCACGAACTGATGCACCTACCCCTGGCAGTAATTCTACTCCTGGACTTAGGCCTGTACCTGGAAAGCCACCAGGTGTGGACCCCTTAGGTTAGTAAGGAAAAATAAATGTTGTATATTTATTTATACTTCTTTTTTTTTTTAATTTAAGTAATTTAAGTAATAAAATCTGTTAAAAGTAGTAATGACCAGCACACTGACTGACTGTAAAGAGAAGGTAAGTATTCCAAACCAAGCATGTGGCCCCATCCTCATCTAACAGGTCATTAAGTGTTGGGGGGGGGGAACTGGGGGTGGATAAATGATTGAACCACTCCAAAGGCTTGACTGATTTGGAGAATAGTAAAATCAGTTCATTTGGACTATGGCTTGTACTGTTGACCAACTGAAGAAGGTGCAGCTACTGTTTTCTGTGTGCTTGACTTTCTCTTCAGCATCAAGCCTGAGGACCCCGATGGCTGTACCTTGTCCATATCCAACCCCCTTTGGGATTGTGCCCCATGCTGGGATGAACGGAGAGCTGACCAGCCCTGGAGCCGCCTATGCTGGGCTACACAACATCTCCCCCCAGATGAGTGCAGCAGCTGCAGCAGCCGCAGCAGCAGCTGCCTATGGAAGATCGCCTGTGGTATGTTTACATGCATTTATAGTTTAGAGTTTCAGAACACACAGCATTCTTTTTATTTTTTTTTTAAATTACATATTTCCTTCATTTTCATTTCAAATGCTATCCTCAAAGCCCCCTATGCCTTCCCCCCACCCTGCTCCCTAACCCACCCACTCCCACTTCCTGGCCCTGGCATTCCCCTGTACTGGGGCATATGATCTTCACAAGACCAAGGGCCTCTCCTCCCATTTATGTCGGAGTAGGCCATCCTCTGCTACATATGCAAGTAGAGACACAACTTTGGGGGTACTGGTTAGTTCATATTGTTGTTCCCACAACATTCTTTTTAGCTTATATAATATATTTATCAAAGGATTGAGTGTTATTAATAAAGAAAGATGTGATTATGTCTTGATTTATCTTCTTTGGGAGGATGAGAAAGGTTATGTCTTCTTAAAATTTAGTAGTCATTTTGAATAGTTAAACTAACAAATTAGACCACATAGGAGAATAAATGTAATAAAGCCTTTGTTTTTGTCATTAGCCTTAATAAATCAGTATAATTTTTTATATGTTCCAGTCCTGAATAAAGGACCATTAAATCCCAAACATCCTGTCATTTTATTAATAGATACTGCTATAAATGTCTCTAAAATCGTATTTTAAAATTATCTGTGATCCTAGGCTTTAGGTGCCACATTGTGCAAAGCATAACATATCTATTTGTTGTTTTGCATGGGGACAATTTTAGGTGGGATTTGATCCACACCATCACATGCGAGTGCCAGCAATACCTCCAAACCTAACAGGCATTCCAGGAGGAAAACCGTGAGTACCTTTAGTCCTTTGGATTCATTATCTACAAAGCTCTGGTCCTTGCTTTCGTTTTGGAATTGGGGCATTGCTGAATAGCATCAAAGTAGTTTTCATTTCCTCTTAGCAAAAGACAAGACATAATAAGGTTCAGTTTTGTATGTTCCATTTTTAAAAAATCAAGCCTTCATATAAAATGTAAGTTGGGAATGCAGCTCTGGCAGTCATCGGCTCTGTCTGTTGCCGATTTTAAGGCAGTTGTTCAGAAAGTGTGATGTTTATATGCAAACTTACATGGTTAGAATTTGAACATGTAGAGAACAGACACGCTAAAACTTCAAAAAAAAAAATCAGGACAGTCTTCTGTTCAGTTCTATTTCTAGAAAAGGTAGCTTGCTCATTTGGCTTCTTTATTGTGAGCTGAGCATTTGGAATGTCTGTTCACACTATCCTGGAGTGATAACAGACCAAGTACAACACACCTCTTCCAGCCTCTTTTTATATTCTAATTTCATCACATCCTATTCCACAGTCTTGGTTTCTGTCTACATGCACTCTTCTGTTCTCACTACCTAAACACAGTTCTAATTGGATTAGAAAATTGGACATGAAAACTTTCAGACTAGTATTTCAATCTCAAAAAAAAAAAAAGAAAGAAAGAAACTTTTTCTTTCTTCATAGGAAACATTCTTGCCTCACATGTATATGCATGTGCTCTCACCCCCTACCCAACACACACACACACACACACACATCTTTGGCATCTTTTCTGAAATTGAACCTACCACACATATGCTGCATCTTCATTCTCCTGTACTATCCAGACTTGACTGAGTAGCTACAGAAGTCTCCCTCTCCCAGAGGCTGTTCTGGTTTTGCCTGTTGGGCATTCATTCACACTGATTCTCCTTATCAGCATTTTCTATGATTCACTGTCTCACTTCACATCTCTGTTAGATGCCCTTATAACAGAGCATTCTGTCCTAACTCTTGTCTTTAAATAACTTCCCTTTTTGCCTCCCTCCCATTTGCTATTTTCCTCTACTTTTTTTTTTTTTTTTTTTTGGAGATAGAATTTCACTGTGTACCTCAAGTGGTCTTAAGTTTGTTGATCCTCCCACCTCTGCTTCTTAAGTGCTGGGCTGGTATTAGAGAGGGGCACCATTATGCCAAGCTTTTGAAAACTTACTTGTTGCCATTGTCTGCCTCTTCCCAAGTGAATATGAGCTCTGTAAGAACAGAAGCAGAACAGATTCTTCCTTGTTTATTTTAATATAATGTTCAGAAATATTGATTAGAGTTGTGGGGTTGAAAAGACCAGTTGGTATAAGGTGCCATATTTGATGTGGCCCTTTTTAAATGAAAGATATTTTGATCATAATCTTGTCCTTCCCCACTCTTCCTAGAGCCTTTTACCCACCCAACTCCATGTTCTTTCTCAACAAAGCAAACAAACAAGCACACAGACATACAAATAGATTCCATATTGCATTGGCCAAACTATTCCTGAGCACAAGGCTCACCCTGCAGAATGGCTGTTATATTTAGTACTGCTCTTCTGAAGATTTTTCCTCCCTTGGTAGCTATCATTTGTAAACAGCGTCTTACTTAGTGGTGGGCCTCTATGTCCACTTCATCTTTTCCATGCTGGAATTTTATCTGGCTTGAACTATTGCAGGTCATATGTATGCTGTCAAGGTCACTGTGAGTTCATATGTGTATCAGCTCTGTTGGGTCTCAAAGTGCTGCTCCCTTGGAATCATCCACTACCTCTGGCTCTTAGACTCTTCCCGCCTTCTCTTCCACATAGATTTTGAGCCTCGAGGGAAGGGGTGTGATACAGACATCCCAAGTACTCCAAAGTTTTTCCACTCTCTGCACATTGTTCAGCTGTGGGTCTCTATGTTAATCCACTTGCTATAAGGGTTTAGCAATGCACTGATCTATGGGTATATAGTAGATTTCCCCCTAAGGCCCATGACCTATCTCATTTTAGATTCTTGGTCTTGTTGACAGTGTCAGGTTTGAGATCTGTTTCATGGTGTGAACCTTAACTTTAATCAGTTACTCTATTTGTGTCTCAATTGAATCAGGGGGTATATTTTCCAGGCAGGTTGCTATTATAGTGCAAAGGGATTGTAGCTGGATGAAGTTTATGATTACTTTTCTTTTCCAGCAACATGTATACTGCCTTGCAGCATTAGGAACAATAATCAGGAGGTGAAGCTTCTAGTTGTGTAGCAGCTTAATTTTTCCATATTTTCAATTTTTGATAACAAGTACATGGTATCTTAAGCAACAGGGTCTAACAATCAAGTTGTGGAAGGCTAACTAAAGCATGGACAATAATCTGTAATGTTGAGCAGGGGTGGGGTTGACTATACCTGTACTGGCTGCTTTTGTGTGCCAACTTGACACAAGTTGGAGTTATCACAAAGAAAAGAGCTTCAGGCGAGGAAGCAGGCTGAGTGAGCCAAGGGAAGCAAGCCAGTAAGTAACATCCCTCCATGGCCTCTGCATCAGTTCCTGCTTCCTGACCTGCTTGAGTTCCAGTCCTGACTTCCTTTGGTGATGAATAGCAGTGTGGAAATGTAAGCTGAATAAACCCTTTCCTCCCCAACTTGCTTCTTGGTCATGATGTTCATGCAGGAATAGAAACCCTGACTAAGACAGTACCTTTAGTCAAAAAGTTGCACACCCACTCCTAGTACTGCAGGTTTTGTTTGGTAGCATATGATATCTAGTTGCAGCATTATCCCCACTATTGTATGGTTAACTCCATTTAAATTCCTTTTATATATTTTATATATTTAGGAAACTTATACAATAACAGGATTCTGTATGATATTTTTATAAGAAAGCTCAGGTTGCTTTCTTAGAGAACACCAAGACTACAAGCCCAGGGATGGCACCTCCCACAATGGGCCCTCCCTGCTTGATCACTAATTGAGAAAATGACTTATAGCTGGATCTTATGGAGACATTACCTCGCCTGCACATAAAAAGGCCTTCAAACTTAGATATCTCTACCAATAGTCCCTTTTCTACTGTGTCCTCCTGTCGCCCTCCCCATTTAATCATCTTATTCTAGTTTCCCCACTATTCCTTTACATTCTATTTTCCCTTCCTTGGAAGACCCTTAGTCACTTACTAGTTACCTAACTCTAGATATTCTGAATAGAGCACAGACATTTAAAATTTAAAAGCTGATATTCATATATAAGAGAACCTGCATTACTTGTCTTTTGTCTTTTGGGGTCTGAATTATTCTCACTCAGGATGATTATTTCTAATTCTATTTATTTATCTGTAATTTTCATAATTTATTTTCAACATCTGAGTAGATAGTTCATTGTGTAATGTACCACATTTTCATTATCCATTCATTCGCTGATGGACACCTGGGGTGTTTTCATTTTCTGGTTGTTAGGAATAGAACAGAAGTAGAAATCGATGAGCAAGTATCTCTGTAGTAAGATGTAGAATCCCTTTGATATAAGCCCAAAAGTGGTGTTATAGGTCAGCTTTTTGAGGCACCCCCACACTAATTTCCATAGTGTCTGTATCAATTAGCACTCCCCACCAACAATGAGCATTCAGTTACAGAAGTCACTTCCAAAGCTGGGCAGTGGTGGCACCAGCATTCAGGAGGCAGAGGCAGGCAGATCTCTGAGTTCAAGGCCAGCATAGTCTACAGAGCTACTTCTAGAATATATAAAAACCCTATATAGAGAAACCCTGTCCTGAAAACAAAACAAAAAAAGCAAACAAATAACTTCCAGTGCCTTAAATACTGCATAGTTTACAGTTGATACTCATAGTGCAAGTTTATTCAAAGAGTAAAGAAATATAACATGCTGATTTCTTCCTTCTCTATCTTCCTTTTCTTGTTACTTCAGTGTTACATAGGTACTTGCTTGCCACCTTAGTGTCTCCTTGTGTTCTTGCTCTCCCCATTTCACGTGCCCTTCAGTGGAAAGCATGCCTTATTGACCTTGACTCTGTTTTTGTTTTATATCTGCTGAATGAAACTCAAGGTTGTTCCTTCTATACCTAACTTTACTACAGACTAACCCAAATGTCCCAGTTGCATCAAACAGTGCTGGCTCTATAAGCCAAGTTGTTGAGTAAATATTTGGCTTATTAATAAGGGAAACAAGGCAAATTAGACTTTGAGTTCCTTGAGAGTTGAAGATATAAATATCAATTACCATAAAATTCTGTGTACCTGTGTATGCTGTGCAAATAGTAGTTGACTGACTTAACAAGTTTTGTTGGCCAAGAACTGTGAAGGTGAAAGATTAGTCTATTTCAGGCAGTGACTAAATAACAAGGCCATGGGATTAATCAAATAACAGCTCAAATGCCTCTGAGTTCCACATGAACTGAGAGGAGATGGAAGGGCAGCCCTTTTAGGGAAGAGGTACAGTCTCAGGCACTGTTGACTGTCACCAAGTAAGCAGCCATTAGAGGTAGTAGAGTGGATAAGTTGAGGATTCTTGGTTCAGGTCAGCCTTGAAGCCCCAGGAGTGTAAGTGTGTTTGGAATATTTAAATAAGCAGTGTCCACCTTGGTCTAAGGGTCATGCCTGTTAGACCACTGTAGAATTACAGTCTGTTTGATCCATGATGCTTCTGAGCCTTGTGCTTGATTCTCTTCCTTCAGTCTTGACTAATGACACTAAGCAGCACAGGTTTCTACTACCACAGCAAATGGACAGCTGCTGTGCCTTCCCCAGAAACCTGAACTCAAACTTAGCTTTTCTGGTAATAAATATACAAGAGTTTGTTTGTCTTGTTTTCCCAGTCATGCATGTAGTTGCACTCTAGATGGTTAAATGGTAGGTATTCTATGTATTGTGTTGATAGAAATTTTATTAAGAACCTTGAGGAAAGTATAGTTTTTTTTAAAAAAAATTAAATTCTTAAAGTTCTAAATTCTTAAAATTCTTACAGTCTCACTTAATGAGACTTAGGAGAATTTTTTTTTATTTTTTTAAAGAAACTGTCAGGAAGAATGTATAATAGGAGAGATGAGGAACTTCAGGAAGTTAGCCTTGTACTGCAGCAGGTTGTACACCAGGCCATCATAGAAGGGTACCACATAGTGTGAAAAGTTGGCCTAAGCCAGCCATGCCCCCGCCCACTGCTTCTGCATTTGGGGCTGGCCGGTTTCATAGATGATGAGGTAGCCCAGGTCCTGCCAGTGTCTGCAGAGGCAAGGGGCAAACATAGCTAGAACTCATTTGAGCCACTGAAAAGTATATCTTCAGCTAAGCCTTGTGGGGGCAGCTGCCCTGATCCTAGGTACTCGTGAGGCTGAGGCAGGAGGATGGCAACTTCAAGGCAGTCTGGGCAATTTAATGAGACCCTGTCTCAAAAAAGTTGATTGTAGCTCAGAGTAGAATGTTTACTCTGCCTTATATGAGTGAGGCCCTGGGTCCAATGCCTAACACTGCACACAAAGTATATCTTGGCCAGGTATTGGACAGCAGTAATGAGGGTGAATGTCAGTGTTAACACCTCATTGGCACTGAACTTATGGGAAGTATCCTAGGTGCCTTCAAAGGAGCATCCTCGGAACTGGACTGCCATCAGGCTTGACAACAGCTTGCTCAATGGCACACCAGTCAGTGTAGCACTAGGTCCTCAAGGCTTTTCTGGCAGGCTCTTTGAGTGGCCAGATAGGACATGAGGTAGGTAGAGGACAAATGGACAGTAGCCAGGCAGGCATCAGTCACCAGGGGTGCGGGGTACACACATTTAGCCCAGCCTGGGCTCTGGTGGAACCCATCCTGCCAGGTGAGCACAGGAATAAGGAATACTGGTCACCAGGAAACTTTCTGTTGGGGAGAGGGACAAGGGTCCACTCTCCAGGACCAGCTCTGGGCTGTTTTGCATCATTTTGACTGGAGGCAAACAGGAAGAAAGCAGAGAGGACAAGAAAGACATTCAAGGGGAACATCTCCACACATGCTGACACAAATAAGGCTGTTTGAGGACCAGAATATGACAAGATGCCAGAATACACACTGCAGCTAGGGGATGGGCCACTCTGAAGGTGTTTTCTCCCATATCCCCAGACATCTCTGGGCAGCTGCCTACCAAAATTGGGTCCAGTCTACAATGTCCCACCTTGGAAAAGGCCCTTAACTCTTTCCCTGTTGGGCTGGAGCCCTTAGGCATCACAGAAGGGAGTATGGCACTGATTGTTGCTGGGAAACCCTCAGCAGGCTCTGATAGACAGAAGTCTTGCCATATTGGGATCAGGGGGCTATGGTTTAGCAGCTATTCCCAACTTGAAAATCAACCTTTCTGCCTTCCCTGGGGAGTGAGGATGTAGAGCATCCATCCATCAGTGAATAGTGCTAGTATCAGTATGAGGGATGTTGGAGGGGGATAAGGTGTGGCAGTGTTGCTCCAGCAACAGTTTCAGGTGGTAAGCTGAAAGATCCACTTGGTGGAAGAGGTTGTACACTTGCCCACATGCTGGCCATAGCTGGAAAACTGGGAGTAGAAGAGTGCAAAGAAAGAAGACTTGGGGCCCAGGCTGCTGTTGCCTTGATTGAGTTTTTATCAATTTGGAATCTGTGTGGATCATTGTCCCTTTATTAAGAAAGAATGTGGGTTTGTGGGGAAAATGTCTAATCGCAGAGCAGTAGTTGTGCACACTTTCAACCCCAGCACTCAGGATTAAATTCTGTCTTGAAAAACCAAGAGGGAAAAAAAATATAACAGTACCTGAGCTTGGACTTAACCTTCCTTTCCTTCCTGTAAGACCTAGTCTTTGTGACCCCTTGATTGTATATCAGTTAGCCTTCTCTCAACTTGGCTCCCCTGAAGTGACCCTTTCCTCTGCAGTCCCCCAGGAAAGTGCCCTTACATTTCCTCACAGCCTGCAAGCCACCAGTCCAATGTGTTTCTTGCTTTCCATTGCAGCTTCTTTATGAGTTAGATTTCTGGCTTGTGTAAAAATCATGCTTCTTTCAGACCTCTGTCTGCTATTTGGATCCACCCCCTCTTCTACCTTGGGTACCTTGAGGGAGTTTCCCTTAAAGGTCTGACACAAGGCTTAGAGTGTAACTAGTGTCTACTATTAGTGAAGCCCCTGAAGGCTTTTTCTGTTCCCAGTATCATCTGTAATGAAAATCTGCCTTACTCAATTTCAGTTACCTATATTAAAAGTTCTCATCACCCCAGATGTGTCCACAATCCAAGCGTCCTATCCAGTGTAGTCTTACCTGGCTTTACAAGCCAGGTCCTGTCAATTGCAAACCCTACTCACAGCATTCCTACCAGATCTTGTAAGTTCCCTTTACTGAGGTCACACATTGGCGTGGCTCCAGGTCCTCTTTATTTGACTCAGAAAATACTATCTGTCTATTCACTTCCCAGCCTCCCCACTCTTCCCTCAGCAGCTGTGGCATCCCCTTAGTGCTGGACTGCTTTTTGTAAACATGACCAGCTTAGACTTTTTGCAATAAAAAATTAAACTATCAATTTTAGTTACTTTTCTGTTACTTTGATAAGAGACCATGACTAAAAGTAAATTGTGGAAGAAGATGTTTATTTTGGCTTATGATTTTAAAGGACTAAGAGTCTGTCATGGCAGGGAAGCAGCAAGGCACTTGTATAGTGGCTGGAGCAGGTAGCTAACAGCACATGTCTTCAAATGCATGCAAAAAGCAGAGAGAAAGCTCCAGTGGCAGGAGGATTTTTAATGTCAAAGCCCTTCATACTTCTTTCAGCAAGGATGCACCATCTAAAACTCCCTAATTAGCACCACTGCTGGATAACAGAAAATGCAAGTACCTGACAACCTGGGTGGCGTTTCTCATTCAACCCCATACTGTCTCAGCTTTGATTCTGATCTGTGCCCGGTTTGGTCCAAGCTCCTATTTTTCATATACCCACAAAAGCTTTCTCTTGGTATGGTACATATTTCTCTAAAAGGGCTGTGGTCAGTAAGAGCTCCCAAGGTAAGCTCAGCTCCTTTCCACCTGCTGTTGTCATCTGTTTTCCCCTAAAGTTGGTCTACATCCCAGAAGCCTCACTGTGTCCTAGCTAACGTTGATAGTTGTCTACTAAAAGTAGAATCTTTGATGAAGACTTCAGGTCCAGTTTAATATTTTCACACCAGAAGGTTTCTAAGGCTGGAAACTGGAAATGGAAGTGCTGTAACACAGTAAGATGGACCTTGAGGCTTTCCGACAGGACAGGACACTTTTCAAGTCCCCATTACTTTTGTATCTTTTAGAATTTGTGATTTTTTTGAGTCTGATTAATGTGTTAAAACAATTTTCTTATACATCTGCCATTTTAGTGTTTTTACCTACAGAACCTGAACTCTTCAGAGCTTCATAATTTTAGCTTACTGATCTCTATTAATAACTTATTTGATTGGACTGAGTCCATCTATATAGGTAAAATCTGTTACAGCCCATGGACCCACAGAAAAATACCAATGAAGGTTTAGAGTGAAAAAATAGGTCATATTTTTTCATACATACACACACATACATACATACACATATATAGTATATATATATGTATATATATATTATATGACATTAGCTATCATACTTAGTTCTCTGTAAACTATACACTCATCCTTTCTTTTTGAAGTTAGAATTATATTCCGAGACGCTCAGTAACTACTGATGAAACATAGCAACTATTAAACAACCAATGGGTATTTAGTTATAGACCTAGCTCCAGGTCTTGAATGGTAATGTTATTGTGTTGTACCAGATTCATTTGATTTTTTTTTAATTATTATTATTTCTTTGTTTATGCACATCTCAAGTGGCACTGAAAGAAAGGATTTTCTCTTTTCTTATATTGGATAGTTTAATAATATTTCCAAGGAAGGTAGTTTAGTGGATAGAGTGCATTTCTAGTATGCATGGAACCTAGGTTTGATATTCATCACCGCCTGACCCAGACATGTTAAGTGCATACCTCTAATCACAGCCCATGGGAAGTAGAGACAGGTTAGATAGTCAGGGCCACCCTCCACTATATAGTGAGATTGAGGCTAACCATGCATGCATAAGACCCTGATCTAAAAGAAAACAAGCAAAAGCTAATGCTTTCTACATTGTTCTGCTGTTTTTCCTTTCTGTACCCTAGGGCATACTCCTTTCATGTTAGTGCCGATGGCCAGATGCAGCCTGTCCCTTTTCCCCCTGATGCCCTCATTGGACCAGGGATTCCCCGACACGCTCGACAGATCAACACTCTCAACCATGGGGAGGTGGTGTGTGCAGTGACCATCAGCAATCCCACAAGGCACGTGTACACAGGTGGCAAGGGCTGTGTTAAGGTCTGGGACATCAGCCACCCTGGCAACAAGAGCCCGGTCTCTCAGTTGGACTGTCTGGTAAGTGAGCAAGGATGATAAAGACTCTGATTGTAAAAATCATAGCAGTCCTAAGAGAGTAAGTGGGTGTTTTTCTCTCAGAGTAATCCAGTTGTTTATGTGTGTTATGTGCACCTGTACAATCTGCATTTACCCTGTCCCCAAGGTCAAAGGTAAGTCACTTGGTTCAAGAATATTCAGAGTTCTGTACATTGGTATGGAACATAATGCGCATACCTGAGAACTTTCTGAAGTCTAGTTATTCATGTGGCTGCCAAGCCCCTTAACTGTTGTCACCATTTGTCCTTTGTTTGCACAGGAAATTGAAGCTTACTTTTCTTCTCCTATATCAGAAGCATGTTTTGGTGCATCATGTAATGTAACATAATTAAGTATACCTAAGATTTCCACAATCTCATGAACAGGGGAGACAGTTTCTTTTCCTGTCTTGCTGCCTGTAATTGATACTTCATTGAACTCATAATGCCTGTTAGTCAGACATAACAATGCTAGGCCAAAAGAGCCAACTGCCAAGTGACTTTTTAACTGATGTGGCTTTAATACTTAGACCCTCTATCCTCAGCAAAGTATGGCAGGATTTCAGAGCTTAGAGAACTGCAGTAGTGTGTACACAGACCATATGAATCTGTGTGTGCAGATTACATCCACACTTGTTTAATTTGGTGGTGGGAGTGGGACTAGATCTTTGCATTTGGGTGCTAATTAAGATTAAATATCTTGGTACTGAATTTTGTAGATCAAGTTTAAATACTTCCTTAATTTCATGTAATTTTGTAGCATTAATCTACTTTATCATTGTCATAAGTATAAATGGCTCATTAAACCAGAAGGGAACACAATGCTTTTATGGATTTCTGCTCTCATGTTAATCTGTTTCCTTTTCCTCATGAGTAATCTCATGATGGCTTTTGTCTCCACAGAACAGGGATAACTACATCCGTTCCTGCAGATTGCTCCCTGATGGTCGCACCTTAATTGTGGGAGGGGAAGCCAGCACACTGTCCATCTGGGACCTGGCAGCTCCAACCCCACGCATCAAGGCAGAGCTGACGTCCTCAGCCCCTGCCTGCTATGCTCTGGCCATCAGCCCCGACTCTAAGGTCTGCTTCTCATGCTGCAGCGACGGCAACATCGCAGTGTGGGATCTGCACAACCAGACCCTGGTGAGGTAGGTCAGCTGAATTTACTTCTGTGTTGAAAGGGAGAGCTAATTTACCACATGATGAAGCTCTGTGTGGATGTCTTATGTGTCATGTTTGTGTGTTTGTCTGGGACTGTCTGGATGGAATGTAACTACTTTCTAAAAATGTTATGAATTAGATACACGTTAGAGATTTCTGTTTCATTTTACACGTGCATATGCACACACATACACAGAGTATTACTGAGTTTTAGAAGTGAAGGTCATTTTTACATAATGAACGTTGTCAGGACCCTGTGGGCTCATTAGATGTCTTTAATTTGTTATCTGTGCCTGCTAACACCCATCATCACCCCTAGCTCGTTGGTGAGAAGCCATAGTATATGGTTATAGGATTATAGTTTAGGTGATGATGCATGGGGCACAACTTCAGCAGTGGTTGTAGGACTCTTGCCAAGGACCCAGTCCTGGTGGTTTGCTGCTTGCACTCACTCGCCTAAATTGTCTGTGTTTAAGGACAAGTGGACAGCAGGGTTATAGAAATGAGAACGAACAGTAAGATTCAGAAAAGGGTGTGAGAAGATTGGGAAATTTAACTGTGAGGCAAGGGGTATGTATGGAAGAGAAGAGTTATTTACACTCTTATTGTGAAGGACTGCAATTCCAAAAGCAAAATATTTGTCCTTGTGGCTTTAAGATAAGATTCAGATACTAAAGGTCATACTTGACTATGAGATGATGACCCACTTTGAACTCTTTTCTTCATGCCTCATGTACATTTTGCCAGAAGTGTCCCTGGGCAGTAGATCACACAGAGTGTACTTACATTAAGTGTTTCTTGGAGAATTGCCTTTCCCCCCTGCACAGCCAACACAGATACCAAATGAGATCTGTAGATAAACTCTGCACTGAATTTGATCAGAAAAGAGTTCTTAATAGAATTCAAATAAAAACTAACTTTTCAAGGGCTTTCCCTTCATTTTATGTTTTCAGGCAATTCCAGGGGCACACAGATGGAGCCAGCTGTATTGACATTTCTAATGATGGCACCAAGCTCTGGACAGGTGGTTTAGACAACACTGTGAGGTCCTGGGACCTTCGTGAAGGGCGGCAGCTGCAGCAACATGACTTCACCTCTCAGGTGTGGTGTGTGTGTGGGTAATGTGACCTATTAAAAGAAAACATGCTGGCTTTGAATGTGGATCTCTTAGAGATCATCGCTTAGACTTGGTTCTTTCTGTACATTTTGAGTTTTGTTAATTTCCTCTGTATTTAAAGAGTATATCTTCTGGTTAATAAGACCTTGTCCTCTGTAGCTACCATCATTTGTTTTAATTCCAGATCTTTTCTTTGGGCTATTGCCCAACTGGAGAGTGGCTTGCAGTGGGGATGGAGAATAGCAATGTGGAAGTATTGCATGTCACCAAGCCAGACAAATACCAGTTGCATCTTCATGAGAGCTGTGTGCTCTCACTCAAGTTTGCCCACTGTGGTAAGCAAACCCCCCTTTTCCAGTTTCTGTCAACCAGAATGATTGATTGGTTCTTCTGTTGACTCATTCTAAACTGAGTCTTTTATTTTGGTAATGTGTCTCTCTTGACAACTATATAGTTTACTTAACCATGCATGCTTTTCTAACAAGCTATGTAAATTCTTAGTCTTAATCCACTTTATCCCTTATCACAACAATCAGTGACTCATAAAATTCAGAAGGTTGGTGGGCTTTACTTTTGAAGTGAAAGATACTCTTATTTGTTATAAATGGAATGAATTTCAATATTAATTTAGCAGTCTATGAATCACATGACAAAGTAACACAAAGCCTTCTTCTTGTAGGCAAATGGTTTGTAAGCACTGGAAAGGACAACCTTCTGAATGCTTGGAGGACACCTTATGGGGCCAGCATATTCCAGGTAATGCCTTGCTTGCTGACCAGCCAGTGTCCTGTGTTGCCTACAGAACTTTAGCCATGGCCTCTCCATGCATCCTATGAGTAGTGCCCCTGCTTAAGTGCTTTGAAATTATGTTGGGGCACCTGACACCATTTCTGCCAGGCAGAGCAAGACCCTACCTGGGTGGGGGATTAGTTGAACAAGGGAGGGTCATCTGGTGAGTTTTCTGATCCTAATATCACAGCCAATCCTGAATTACCCATGACTCTATCCTCTTTTATATTTCAATTAGGGGTTTTAGGTCTTCTGTGGCATTTTCGCATTTATGTATCCATTTTCTGTAACATTTGTAAATTTGAACATTTTGTGTAAATACCTTCATGAGTAGTATCGGCTCTTTTCTTTTCAAATTATTTGATTCACTTTCTGTTATCACTTCTTTTTTCCAAGAGTGTTCCAGAAAAGTCCAGTCAAACTGGATTAATTTTATAAACTTCTTAGTAGCACAATAGAATTTTGTGTAGTTTTGGAAATTATTTGGGAAAAAAAAAAAACAAAACGGACACCAGATTTAAACATAGCACAAACACAGACATACACACAAACTTTCAGGTCCATTAATAAAATGACAAGTCATAATAGAGTGGATTAATTGAATCCAAAATAGAACACCATACAAGGTTTTTGGCATAGCATGACAAAGTAGCTGATGCTATTGTTATGACACTTCTACCTCCCTTCTCCCCTTTCTTTTTTATATGACACAAAGTTTCATTATGTAGCCCTGGATGGCCTGGAACTCACAGAGATCCACTTGCCACTGCCTTTGAATGCTGATATTAAAGGCATGCATTACCATGCCTGGCTGAAGCTTAAATTTTAATACTTGACCTTTTAGGTATACAAACTGAAAAGAAAAATATTAGACTTTATTTTATTTTATTAAACACAATTATTATATCGATGTATATGCTGGCCTGGGTATTTTAATTATTAGCAATTGTAATAAAAAAGTTTGACATGCAGAATATTAGGTACTAGTCTTACTTATGACTTCTGATGCTCCCAGTTTTTTTTTTTGTTTTGGTTTTTTTTTTTTTTTTGGTTTTTTCAAGACAGGGTTTTTCTATATAGCCCTGGCTGTCCTGGAACTCACTTTGTAGACCAGGCTGGCCTCGAACTCAGAAATCCACCTGCCTCTGCCTCCCAAGTGCTGGGATTACAGGCATGCGCCACCATGCCCGGCTGCTCCCAGTATTCTTGAGGGTACTATTTTAAATCTTGTGTGTGTGGTCTTCCCTCATCCCTTCATCACCCTGCACCTCTCTTCAGTGGACTGTGTTTCTGTTTCCAACTATTGAACTCCTCTTTCATGTTTTCATGTTCTGTGCTAGTAGTAGTGGACATTTTTACTAGTGTCTGCCTTTAGTTGTTAGGCCTGTGCTGTACTTGCTGCTCTGTGGTACCACCGACATCCAGGCTACCTGTCAGTGGCAGTTGAGGTCTTCTCCTATCTTGAATGTCCTACTCTGTACTCTCTAGTGAAGAAAGGGGGTGGAGGTTGTTTGTTTGTTCTCTTACTTTATTATCTGTTTGCATGTCTGTGGACCATGTTGGACCTGGTACTTGAAGAAAACAGAAGACCCCCCCCCCCCAGAACTGGAGGTTTTTTTTAAAAAAACAAACAAACAAAAAATAATTATAAACTGCCATGTGGGATCTTGGGATTGAACCCATGTTCTCTAGAAGAACATTCAGTGCTCTTATCCAGTGAGCTATCTCTCCAGCCCTAGGAATAGAGTTTAAAGAACAGGGCCTTGCCTCATTGCAGAGCCTGCTGACCATTGAGTTACCTCTCTTTGATGCCTCAGGACAGTACGACTTAGCCTAAGCTAAGGATGATGTCGTACTGCCATGTCTAGGAATGTTGGTACTGTCCTCTATCTGCAGGCTTACTAGGTGCTCTGTGGAGCACTTTGGTTGTGCATCTGCTCAGCCACACCTACCAGTCCTGCTTCTTAGTTCCTCTATGTGATATTCTTGATATGTTTCTTCCCTAGTCCAAAGAATCCTCATCGGTGCTTAGCTGTGACATCTCTGTGGATGACAAGTACATTGTCACTGGCTCTGGGGACAAGAAAGCTACAGTTTATGAAGTTATTTATTAAGGACAAATCTTCGTGCAAACTGGACTCCTCCTCATAGCACTTTGCGCTGTTGTACTTTTCTGTTCACCCCTCTCCCATTCTAAAACCAAGGATTTCCAATACTCATTGCAGTTGTGGAGTTTAATCCCCTTCCATAGCCCCACTTCCTCCTTGCTATTGAATTGTGAATACTCAATAAGAACCTGTGATACCAAATCTTCAGCTATCGACTTGGAAGAACAAGGAATACCTAACAGTGAATGGAATCTTTAATTATGTATTATATCTGTAATATATTTATTTTGTTTAAAGAAGGCTTTCTAACAATGACTGACTAAATAAAGCTGTCCGCTCCTGCATTGATAATGAAGGTGCATTGTATTTGATGCTCCACCCCTCCCTTTTGGTAAGGGAGGGGAAAGGAAGGTTTAAAATAACTGATTTAAATGTCACTAAATGTAGACTATTGACTGTATAGAGATGTGAAATGTATAATTACACACGGAAGCAATATGTTGCTGTGTTGTTATGAGGTTGTTTTGTTTTATTTTCTACTTATGTTAAAAACATTTGGAAATTTGGCTGTTTGAACAAGTAGAATATAACAGGCCAAGTAATATTCCTTTGAGTCTATTTGGGCAACTTTAACCAATATGTCTGTAACTTTAGATTACATTCAACAAAAATAATTAGATGTTTTTCTTTTTTCTTTTTTACTTGTTGACAAGTATCTTTGTAATATGTTTTTAATTCCTTTTTTATTGTATTATAGACAGATCAAAAATTAAATTGGGCCTCAAAGAGAGAACTTAATTTCTTCTAAATATTTTTGCCAAATTTCCTGGCAGAGGAAACTGTGTGTCTCTGGGCAGTTGTGATGCTGTGAGACATGGCAGGCTCTTTTATGTCATGCTCTTTAGGAGCTGTAGGTACGGGAGGACTGCTTGTCTACCGCTGTTCAAAGCAAGTCTTACACACACACACACACACACACACAAAGGCCAGCAGAGGAGTATTTACAGAGCCCACCCTCTGAAAGCCACAAAGAAGAAACTCTCCCGGGATGATGGCTTGCTTTATTTACCTCTGGTTCTTTCCATGTCTTAGTTGGATGTCCCTGTAAAGGACACAGGCTGTGCCATTGTGCCAGAAACATTGTGTTATCTTTTATGTTGTTGTTGTTGTTGCTGTTAAACTATAACATGTGACTCCTTTTTTATTATTATTTTTTGTTTGAATGCTTTAAAAAGATCTTTTAAGTCTGTGGATCTGCTGATGTACAGTGCCTTTGCTGCTATGGATCAAAATCAAGAACTGTGTAGATAAACTTTATTGTATAAGTAGAAAAATCACTTAATTTCATACTAGAAATGGATGGATGCTGCAAGTTGAAATGGACTGTCATTGACGTTCTTTGTGTGGTAGCAAAAAAAAAATGGTGTCTTAAGTGCTTAGTGTTTGATGTCATTAACAGTTTCATAAAACTCTACAGTGTAGAAAGATTTTGATACTAAACTGTGCATTGTACATAGTTCTAACGCATTGTATTGGCCACCAGTGCTTCTATGATGGTAGATTGTTTGTGCATTCAGACTTTTAAGCATTAAACATAAATAACTTCTAGAATGCTTATTTTCTTATTATTTTTACTAATTTCTTTGTGCCGCTCCCTATATTAAAATCATTAGCTATATTCAAATCAGCTTGTTAAGTACTATGGGTTTTGAACTGATTCTTTTCTTTTCTTTTTTCTTTTTTCTTTTTTTCCTTTTGAGATAACCCAGAGAGCATTAAAGAAGTTATCAAAAGCAGGTGGTTGCCAAATATTTACTGAGCCTCTTGTTTTGTTGGCAGTCTTTCATCTAGAAGCTGTCCAAAACTCTCAAACTTGAACCATTTAGATTTATGCTGTCATTCTAGCACACTAGCCACTTAAAGCTATTTAAACTTAATTCTTGGAACTAATTAATATTAGAAACCTTTTTTTTTTTTTTTTTTTTTGCCAGTAACACAGACTAAATTTCAAGTGTTCAGTAGCCCCGCAGGAGCTAACAGCTATTGTACTGGACCTCACAGATTTCAGTAATGTTTCCCACACTGTTGTGAATGCTCTGGAGCTAACACAGCATTCAGAATTTGACAGATTGGACCATTGCCAAGTGTGGGGGTTTGAGCACTTTTCAAGACACACAAGTGTCTGGAAGCATCCTGGGCTAGATTTTTATTTATTTTTTTAAGACTCGGGCAAAGAAGAATTTGAATCCCAATTTGTGGGACAGGATTTGGGATCACCATGATAATCTGCAGTGATCAGCCATAGGAGACCCAGCTAGGTACTAATTGAGTGGATTCCAGCATCACTCACCCATGTAGACCAAATCAGCAAGTCCAGTGAGATGCCATAAGCTGGCTGCATTGCGGGGATGGTATACAAATCCACTGAAGCTGCTGAGAAATGTGAGATCATTTCTTAAGATAGTGACTATCCACAGAGATCAACACTAGGTGAGGTGACAGTTTTTATTGGGCACCGAAAGAATAATGGATATATAGAGGGCCTCGAACTTCTGTTAGTTACTCGCCAGTATGGTTCTGACAACATAGAAAGTCAGAAGGAAAAAACAAGACTGCGCATCAGAAAACACAACTTAGGACTCTGGTAGGGTTAGCCAGAAAGGCACAGAGAATTGGCATTATAAACAGACTTTGTGGCAATTGATGTCTCTAGATAATGCTGAGAGCTTATCCATTCCCCAGTACTGGGCTTATAGGAGTATATTTACTTTTTTTATCTCTGTGACAGAATACCTGGTGGAAAAAGTTTAAGTGAGGATAGTTAGGTTTTATTCGGTTGCTTTTTTGCTCACTGTTACAGAGATGTTTCAGTCCCGCAAAAAAGGTGTGGTAACAGTATTGGCTCAATTTGTGACTGGAGATTAAGGCAGAGGCTTAATCACATGGGGCTGACTGGAACCAGGGGCAGTAAAACCTCCAAAGACCATCCCCTAGTGACCTCTAGTAACTACTGTTAGGCCTCCTAAAAGCTCCACTGCCTCCCCCAAATATAGCTGGGGAATAAGTTCTAAAATCAAGAGGCTATGGGTAGGGTATAGAGAGCATACCTCTGTAAGTTGGAGGTCTGTCTTAATGTACACAGAAGTTTTGCCATAATTGTTGAACTACAAGGTAATTTTAAGGGGCTGGGACTGTGGATCTGGTGTGGTAAATGCTGATGATCTGATACCACTGAAAAGAAGGAAAATAAGTAATTACTGAAACTCAGTTGTTGCTTTCATAAATTATGCTCTGTGCACAGTTCTTGAAGAGTCTGAAGAACAAGGAAGATGCATCTCTCCAAAGCAAGAGATGATTTAGTTAGAATGGGAGAACAGTTCAGTAAACTATAGAAAAAGGAAAAGCCAGATCAAAGGAGCCATCGAACCTTCCTAGACAGGTGGTTCTGGTGCAAAGCTGCATACCTCTCTTTGAGTTGATACTTAGCAAAATGGCTTCATGGGGATCTACCTGGAATATTGTATGTGCCTGCAACACTTAGAAGTGTTGGGAATTAAACTCTAGGTTCAAACTACATAACACAATCACAAAATTCCTGGCATCCAAGAACAAAAGATGGCATTCTGGACAGATGTGCAGCCTGAACATGAGCCAGGAGGATTGGTTGCTTTTTGGGTGCCTCAGTAGACCTTCATGGCCTGATGCTGTACTGAAAACTGACTAAGATATTTGTTGATTGATTTCTGGCAATAGTAAGAAAATTAGCCCAGAGATTCATTGTCCAACCTTGAATAAGCAATTACAAAAATCAGTTTTAAAAACCTGTGTTAATTCAGCTACATTCCAGAGAAATTTAAGAGTTTCAGTGGTGACCTGGATCTTGCCAGTTATCAGGTTCTGGGGGCATTTGTCATAGAGCAGTAGCCAACAGTTGTCTCTCTTCTTTTGAGCTAATTACATTTATTCACTTTTGGGGTGCTGACAGATTATAAATTGGCAATGGAAATGGTTTATTTTCAATAGCTTGAATACAGCACAAAGGGTTTTATGAGAGTGTTCAAACACTATTGAACCAAGGGCAGGGAGAACTCTGCCTTGTTAAGCTGCAAAGTCTGTTTCCTTTTGATTGTGTGTTTGACACGAGGTGTAATGGGTGGTAGCATTTTGTACATCCATGTTAGAAGTTGGCAGGACAGCTGGGCTTACCCTTCCAAACTACAGACTTCTCAGCTGGGACTTTCATAGTTGCCTGCAGATAATTCCCATAGGACTGACCTTAGTCTAGAGTACTATGAGCACGGGGGCCCCGTTTGATCTCACAGCAGGCCCAGCAAGGAGCGAGGGGCGGTCATAGCTCTGTATATAGAAAGGAAAAGGCCAGAAGGGAAATGCTATTTATCAAAACTCTAGTGGGAATTTGGGGGGCTAGCAGACTCGAAACTGGTCCAAAATCACCCTGTGTATAGCAGAACTGGAGCAGAAATGGGAAGGGGCATTCATGATGCTTCCACCTAACTGCACAATGCTCCATTTCATCCAAGTCATACAACTTGAAAACTCCTTTGTTCAACCGCAGATTGTCTTTATAGTTCCTGTGCTGTGACCCTTCCGTAGGCAAAATGTTCTGATATCTCCTAGGAAACTCTTGGTTGTGAGTTGAACTAGGATTAATTATTTTTCCTCCTGGGAGGCCTTGAAGTTCTAGAAGGACTCAATAGGAATTCGTCATGAGAGACCTGTGATACACAGACCTGCCTCATCATAGGCTACTAGAAAAAGGACCAGAAGAGATGCCCTCAGGAAGCAAGGAACAGTGGGAGATGCCCAAACTAGCATCCTGCAGAGAATTGTCCCAGAGGTTATAACTTCCCATTACTCGAAGAACTGCAAATACTTCAAACCCGGTAGAGTTTAGCTTAATAATGAGAAGCCAGGTACAGCCGTGACTAAAGCACAGCCCCCTCCTCCCAAAACAAATTTTGGAAATTCATTGAAATCAGCTGTTCAAGCTTATTGTTAAATACCCATCACATGTTAGTAGTTCTTCATGCTTTCTCTAAGCAGTCATGTTAATGAAATCTGATTTCCATTTTTATGATAGGGTCAGGAAAATTAGTTACGGTTTCCACAGTGATAGTCAATTCCTCTCCATGACAATTTTTGGGCACCATGGTTCGTGAGAACAAGAGCACTCCTTTGAATACAGGAAGTCTGAGGTACTTGCTGGAACAGGACCTTGGTTCGCTGCCTTTAGTGTAAGCAATGCTTTGATACCATTTGCATAGTTCCACAGTGAGTGTTAGTGGGGGCTTGGGTGATCAGGAATGAATGGACTTTGCTGCAGCCCCCAGAGCGTGGGCTCCCATGTCAGGTCACCTTAATTTGAACATGGAGTATGAAGAATCCGAAGTGCCCTGCTGAGCTCAGCAGATAGTGGTTTTTGTGCAGCCCCAGCTTTAAGTGGGAGCTATTAACCCCACTCCACATAGGCTACTTGGGACTTCATACCATTTCCACCTCACTACACGTTGTGGTTTTGTGTTTGAATGCAACATCCCCACCACACCCCTAGGATCTTCAAAAACCTGAGGTCCATAGGACCTTGTTATTTGTATCATATTACATCCTATTAAATGTGTAAAACTTGGAAGTTCATGACCCGATCACAGACCTGCGGGGGGAAAATGATATAAGGCGGATGTGTCGCTTCTGCTTCTGGAGGGTTCTTTAATATTTTGATGTGAGTGTGGTGGTGTACCTTTCACCTCAGGCTTCTACGTATGTCTTTGCCAAAAGTGAAAAGCTCCATGACACTAACATTTCCATATAATTGGCATTTACTTCTTGAAGAACCAAAATGTAAACTTTGACCGAAAACAAAAAATCCAACTGTACTGAACTGTCTCTTGCCTTTAATTCCCTTTAAAAGACATTAGAAATGTGGCAGAAAATCAAAGAAAGAGCTATCTGATGTTGTGCTGTGTGCCTGTGCTGTTACTATTTTCAGTACTAGTGAGGAGCACTAAGTTACCACAGTACCCATCAACTGAGGATGCTTTACTTCCGAACTCTTTCCTGTCTCTGTTTCAATCCTGTGAGGTGAAGGAAGTGGGTCTCAAACTGCGTTTAAATCTTTAGGCCCACAAGTATTTAGGGGCACAGAATGCTTTAGGTCTTTTTAAGAGATGTGATCCAGGCATGATGGCACAACACTTATAATAGGCACTTTAGAGGTTGTCTTAGTCAGGGTTTCTATTCCTGCACAAACATGACCAAGAAGCAAGTTGGGGAGGAAAGGATTTATTCAGCTTACATTTTCCACATTGCTGTTTATCACCAAAGGAAGTCAGGACTGGAACTCAAGCAGGTCAGAAAGCAGGAGCTGATACAGGGGCCATGGAGGGATGTTCTTTACTGGCTTGCTTCCACTGGCTTGCTCAGCCTACTCTCTTATAGAACCAAGACTACCAGCCCAGAGATGGCACCACCCACAAGGGGCCCTCCCTCCCCCCTTGATCACTAATTGAGAAAATGCCTTACAGCTGGATCTCATGGAGGCATTTCCCCAACTAAAGCTCCTTTCTCTATGATAACTCCAGCCTGTGTCAAGTTGACACAAAATTAGCCAGTACAGAGGTCAAGATGGGAAGCACAGAAATTCCAATCCCATGTCAGCTAACATGAGCTTTGAGGCCAGGCTGGGCTATATGAGATACCCTGCCTCAAACAAAACCAAGCCAGGAAGACAGGATGCAGCATCTTGTATTGCCTCCCAGCCAGCAGCTTTCTACGGGCAAGCACAGTGCTGTTCTGGACAGGACATCCAACTGCATCCAACTATAGTCAGTGAGGTATGCACTGACTATAGAAACCAGCTCCAGAGCTGGTTACTTTTGTCCCCGGTCATGAATAACTTCCAGTGACCCTTCAGTATTTAATTTGGAGTTGAAGAGAAGGGATTTTAGACTATTTGGTAGAGAAGGTACCAGATGTACAGAGGTTAAGTGCCTTGATCAAGAGGAAATAATAAGACAGTTGCCTGGACAAGACCTATAAGCCTCTCTGCTTTAGTCTGTGTGCCTCAATGACCAATAAGGCTGCTAGAATATTTCTTTTTCTTTCTTTCTTTTTTTTTTTAAATGAGGTCTGGGTTTTACCACAGACACTGCCTTCGCTCTGAAAGGTTTGTGGCCTGTAACTAAAACTAAAATATGTGACTAAGCCATATACTTCTATATTGATGAAGACATTTAAAAACACATGACATCAAAAATATCTTTTAAATTTTCTGATAGAAAAATGTGTTTTTTGTTTTGTTTTTGTTATTTTTCTCATCCAAATTTCAAAATGTGGTAGATTTTCTTTTAAAAGTTTGTGCTAGTCTTGATAAACAGTGTGTTTTGTTCTGTTCTGGTTTGTTGTTATTTTGGTTGGTTTTTGTTTTTGTTTGGGGGGATATTTTTGCACTCTGAAACATGTCCAATACTCATATACTCATATTTGAGAGATGGGTCATCCTAGTACCTTTGATGACTTTTCTAGGCTTTGAATGACGAGTTCATAGAGAGGCCACCATGACAGTTAACACAGAGTTGTTTGAGTCCCTTTAAAATGTTTCTGAGATAACAGAGGCCCCACCCTCAAAGGATTGGTGGGCTTCAAGGCAAAGGGCATGGTTATCTGCAGACCTGAGGGCCACTATTCTGGTTGCCCAAAGGTGTTTCAACCCGTGGTTCAAGTTTAGACTCCCTCAGGGCTTAGCATTCCATACTTGTGTTAAATAAGGCCACTAAGAAAGAAACTCTTCAGCAATGCAGAGATGACTTTGTAATTTTAGTTAACATGTTATCCCAGAACCAAACCTACTTGGTTCCTATCGGAATTATTTTCCTGTGAGGACATCAAGGCTGGTACAAGATGTAGGCTGTTTAGATAAATGCAAAATCAGCTCCCAAGAGGAGAATTAGGCATCATCTTTTAGGAATGTCACCTAAAATCTTGTTCCTCAGTGGTCCCTGGGTAATGTTTTCTGAAATAAATTCTGCCAAATCTAGGAAGGTGTCACATCTAGAACTGAATGCTGGCCCATGGCTAGTCTTATTTTCCCTGTGGCGAAACCAATGACTGAAATAATAAATGTCCCCTCTTTCCCTGATTCAGCTACTCCCCCCCAGCTGTTAGATACGACAGCATCTTCAGCAGGTATTTGTTCTAGTAACTATTTGACTCATGTGTGTGTCAAGTATGGTAGGGATGACACAGGAGACAACTACGATAAGTTTTTTAAAATGTTTGATTTTTAATCTAACATTTTAAGAAAGGTCACATCTTCATGTCTAATCATATGTACAGAATAGCTAATTTGTGTGGCCACCGTTGATGTGTTGCATGCCTTGTGGACTCTCACCCTCTGGAATGGTAAGCTAAAAATCTTTATTAAGTTGCTTTTGGTCATGGTAATTTATCACAGCAACAGAAAAGTAACAAACGGAGAAGTTGATACCAAGACAAGTGGAATTATTCGGGGACAGGGGACAGCACAGCTGGAGAGGAAAAGCCAACTGCTGGACGAGCATTGTCATATTGGTGGGTTTGTTTGGTTTGGTTTTTGAGAAATATGCAAGACTTTGGAATTTGCGGCTGGAAAAACCAGTGAGTATTGTAAGCAGCACTTAACCAGTTTTTCTGATAGGAACATAGTTTACAGTAGTGCCAAGAGTGATGTGGACAGTGGATATTGACTACATAGAAACTGAGAGAATATTGCTGTCTTAAACTATTACCTATGGAAGTGATGTGATAATATAGCTTCCAGAAAACTCAGGCCTCATCAGTGTCTTGCTTGAATCGTAACAGCAATCTGTACCCTTGAAATTTTTGGCTTTCCATCAAATTGTTAAACCAGTAATGGCTTTCAGGGTCACTTGTCAGTTTTAGTCAAGCTTACTCTTGCCTCTCTCCTTAACGGTCATATAATTTTAACTTGTTGAGAGTCTGTTGGTTGTATCACCCACAGAGGATGCTGCACACAGTACTTACAGTGGAGGAAAGAAAGGGCCAAGAAAACGGAACTTCTAGAAAGAAGAAAGAGCAGTTGTCAAAAGGAAAGATCTCAAGACTAGACTGCAAGGTTGCTTGCCCTGGGCTCTCCCTCTGAGACAAATGAATCAGCTCAGTGTGGCGCTGCACCGCTTTTCCTCAAAAGGGTAGGAAAGGAAGTGAGTTCTGGGGGTTTTCAATGGTTAAAAAAAGCTTTAAAAATGTTGATTTTGTGCTGATTAAATTACTTAATGATATTTAAGAATTAGTGGATATTAAAGCTTTCAAGAATGCCCTAAATGCAACGTTAGTACATTTTAAAAATCAGGAATAGATGTGATTATTAATTCAACCTCTAATTTGTTCTTGTAGAAAGGCATAGCAACCAAGCAAATAACAAAATTACGTGAATTATTTGCAACATGTGATAAAAGATGTTAAAATATTTTATATGTAAATAGCTTTTGCAAAACAATCGGAAAATGCACCAAAGGAGAATTAGGCAAAGGATTCAAGGGGAAGCAAATGAGAATTCTTTCATACACAATTTCAAGAAAGATTTTTTTTTTCTCCTATATACCAGGGGAAAAAATGATTTCACTGTAAAAAGGAATGAGTATTAGACTTCTTCAGGGCTATGGATGAGAGTTTAAATGGGTAAAATTCTGCAAAACTTTTTGGAGGGTGTTCCAGTCTCAAGAATTTGCATGAGCTTTGATGGAACAATATGGTTTTTCTTTGTCTTGATGTGTTTGTGGGTATGGTCAAAGGTGGAGTTTTTGCTTGCTTATTTGTTTGTTTGTCTGTTGTTTGTTTGTCTCTTTGCTTGCTTGCTTGGTTTAGCTTGTCTGCTTTTTGAGACAGGCTATTTGAGACAGGTCTGTGCAGCCCTGGCTGTCCCAGAATTCAAAGAGTTCCTCCTGTTTCTTCCTCTGGATGCTGGAATCAAAGGAATGTGCCACTATATCCACCAAAGACGTTTTAGGAAAAATAATTTTTTTTTTTTATTTAAAAAAATTGGAACCTAGTTCTAAATAATAACATTTAAGTGGTTGAGATTGTAGAGTTTGGAGAACTAAGCTGATAGAGTGCAAAGATATAGGCTGTGTGTCTGGAACGATTGAAACAGAGGCTTGAATAGTACTAACCTCATCCCATTTCTCCTATCTCTCGCTCTCTCAGAACTCTTTTGTTGAGACCAATTGGCTTATCCTCATGGTCGAGATATTGTTTTAGTGGGACAGTATCAGCAAAAGAGAAGTTGACTTACAGCTTCTCTCAGTTCTAATTAAAAGACAACTCCTTAAAAAGACTCTGAGGGTGGAAGGTTGAATCAGATGGCTACTGGTTAGGTTGAATGTACTCTCCAAAAAGCTCTCTCACCAAATGCTGAAACCCCAATTCATATGTTAATGATGCTTGGAGACTCAAGCTTCTTGCCATATGCCTTCAATCTCTGCTACTCAGAAGAATGGAAACAGGAAGATCCAGTCACAAGTTCAAGACCTACCTGGGGTAGAGAGTAAGTGAACAATGTAGTGAAATCCTGTCTAAAAATAAAAAGTGAAAAGAGGTTGGTTATGTATCTCAGTTGCAGAGCAGTTACTTACCTAGCATGTGGGGAGCCTTAAGTTCAATCCCCAGCAGCAATAATAAACAAATGCATTATATAAAGATCTCTGAAAGTGGGGCTTTGAAAGGAGCTTGGGATTAACTGATCAAAATGGTGGGATCCCTGTGATGGCCTCAGTGGCTTTATAATAGGGCAAGAGATTTGGGTTGGCAACTGGTTTCATCGTGCCGTGTGATGTCCTCTCTCATGTTATACTACAGAAGAAAGCTCTTACCTGCTAGACCCTTCAAATGCCAGCGTTATACTTGTAGATTCCCCAGCCCTAGACCCACAAGACAAGTAAACTTGGATTCTTTATAAATTGCTTGATCTCAGATAATTTATTATGGCAAGTTAAAATGGACTAAGGCAGCCATTGATGCACACAGTAAGTATACTACATTGGTGATGGTCCAGCCTTGGCTCAGGGGCCCACTTCAGATGAGAGTGGCCTGGGTGGTACTGAAAACATGGGTGTCATGC
This sequence comes from Mus pahari, assembly GCF_900095145.1. Taxonomy (NCBI): domain Eukaryota; kingdom Metazoa; phylum Chordata; class Mammalia; order Rodentia; family Muridae; genus Mus; species Mus pahari. Next base: position 126,447,642 of record NC_034590.1, on the reverse strand, counting down.
AGACAAGCTGGAAGAATAGGTTATAGCAAAACACTTGATTCCCCACCCCCAACATGATTAGCCAGTTGTTAAATGAAGCTTGTATCTAAAATAACAGGGGATAGACAACAGATACCCATGGGTGACTAAAAGTACTGCCATAAGAAAAGGTCTTGGCAGATATGTCACTAAAGCTGTGACCAGGTGCTTTCCTACATAAACTTACCTGCATGGGAATGGACAGCGGGAGCCATTTTTTTTTTCACCTTTCTGCAATATGGCTGACACTGGGGTAGGTGCCTTTTAGGATATGGCTACCTAAATGAACACTCATGGTGTGGATGTGCATGCATGTTCTTTCTGATGTCAACTCTATAAGATTTAGGAGAACCAGTGTACATATTGGGGAGTGAAAGGCTAAGCTGAGTTAAACATCTCACAGCAAAGAGTCATACTGATGAGTGCCAGCAAAGCACGTGTCAAGCCCTGCCTACAAAACACGGGGTCCTTTGTGTCACTGAGCCTTACGTAAAAGTTGCACTCCGAGATGTAGTGAGGGCTTGTGTGGCCTGCCTTTAACTCAACCAGCATTTCATAGAACATTCCTTTTGCATTTACAGAGCTTGAACTTGTATAGCTTCTTTCTAATCCCATATAAATGGTATACCATTGTATTTGCATATGTATAAAACCACTCAAAATAATCTATAACTAAATCTATGGCAAGACAATGTGGAGCCTTTACGTAATGTAGTTTCAGCTCCCTGGGGAGTTGCCTCTTCAGAAAGGAGGGACATGTTTCTCCTCTAATGCTGGGTCTCTAGTGCTCAGCCATTCATTATAGAGTTGTGACAATTTTCCCAGCCACTACTGCCCTGTTCGTTGCTTTAATGAACATGTAGTATGTGTTAGGACTCTGTTTGATGCCAGTAGGCTTCTAAGTCATTCCCATAAGAAGCCTACACTAAGTTCCTTCCTCCCCAGGGCCTACCTGTCAAGTCAGCACAGACACATGAGAACTGTGCCTTTTTTGAATTCTATCTCCGCAGAGTTCATCTGCTCTGAAGTCCCCTGCTGATGAGCATTGCATGGAAGAGAGAATCAAGAGCTTTGTAAAATTCAAGCTCAGTTACATCTACTTCATCCCTCTGATCTCCCGGGCCTGTCACTCTGTTTTAGAAGGAAATTAGATGTTCTGACAAGACTGTTCTTCACAGAGCAATGTTGATTATTACCTGGTATTCTGTGATCCTATGCCTGTTTGCAAATTGATTTTTTTTTTGATGATTTGTTGTAATATTTTTCAGCTATGAAAATAGACTGACTGCCCTGTGATTTTCAGGACAGTCCTTTTTCTCAGCTTCAAATATAGATTGCTCTACCTTTTAACCAGTTTTTAGTGTACCTACTGTTTCCTGTCCAATCTCTCAAATTGCCTGTGAAAGACATTGTTAGCCTTGCTTTGAAGTTACCTAAGGACAAACACCAAAAGGAAACAATGGTTGAAATTTTCCAGTTCATTTTTTTTTCCAGTTCATTTTTAAAAAAGGAAAAGTGTGATAACAGAAACCATGACTTATGGTGTCTTTAGGGCCTGCAGAGTCCTGAGAGCAGCAGCCCAGCCTGTCACTCACAGCTGAAAGGCGGGCCTTAAACAAAGTCAACAATGTGTACAGGGGCCATTCCACACAGCAGAACTTAACTATAAAAATAGCAAGATAGTTAGATGTTTAAGGCTATCTACTGAACCCTTTCTTACCTTTGACAAGCTTGCCTTGTGAGATCTGTTTTCAGGGATTATAGGATAATATACATGTTTGAGATGTAAAAAGACACCTCTGGATGAGAATAATTGAAGGCAAGTATAACTCATTTCCTCTCCCATTATACAAGTATAACACTGAATTAGGGGCAGTGTCAATTAATTAATATTCTGTGGAATACAGAGAAAGATGGCAAGTGTAAGAGGTTGCACGAGAAAGCCAATGGTCAGCGGTGAGCTGCCCCCACCTTCCAGAGCTCCAGATAGAAAGATCATGGACTTAGCTTTTTTTCTTGATAGCTTCTTTCTTGGCATCATTGTGGGCTCCTTCATACTCTTAGCTTCGGAGTCTAAAAGGAATAGTTCAGTCAAGAGAGCTTTGCAGCTCCCAGGCAGACAGAACCATTTCTGAATTGCAGAAGCACTTAATTCTTTCTCACTTTAGGTGTGAAAGCCACTTGGGCGACAGCCCAGGCAGGGTATTGCAGACTAGGAGTGAAAAAACTCTTGGCCTCTGAAAAGAAACAGTAGGGGGGAAAATATTCAGTTACCATTTACAAAGAGACCAAGGGGGGAAAAAAAACTTGCATTTAGAAAAACTTGCTCTGGCAACCGTGCTTAAGACTCTCAAATTTGGAAGTTAAACATGGGGAAATGTTCTAAACGGATTGCAGCCTATTTGTCTATCACTCTCTTTCTGAAGTGGTAATCTGGGTGACTGGAAAGTACGAACACATCTCTATTCTGGTACAGCTTGCGAGAGCTGCAAGTTACAGAACGGAGTGGGTCTGTTGGGCGGCTGCTTATAAATAGAAGGGACTTGGTTCATGCCATCGAGGCGGAGCATCTGTTTGATTGTTTTGCTTGTGTGTGAGGGCAGCTAGTGTGTATTTGATGGGATAGCTTGGCTTCTGTGAGCCAGCAAGTAGTGACAGAACAAAGAAAGGGCCCGGTGACTAGCCATGCTCCAGTGTTCCATAGAGGAGTTAGGGTGTTTCCAGAGGCAGGAATCCTCGTGAATTACTCATGCAAGTGTCTCAAGGTTGTGAGGGAAGAGAAGGGGACTCTGAGATGCCACACAACCCTAGAGCTGTCTGTAGCTATCTGGCAGAAGTGGTAGTCATTTTACAAGACTAACAGGCTGGTAGAAAGTTTGAGAGGACTGTATTATAGATATAAAGTATAAGGGGATGGTCATATTCAGGGAGAAAAACCTTAGGGAAAAGAAAATAATACAGTCATTATGGAAAACAGCACGTGTGTGCTTCCAATATGAAAAGTAGACGGGCCTCTTGACCAGGTCATCCCACTACCGTGTTTGTACCCAGAGGAAATGAAATCTATGCCAAAGAAATATTTGCACTATTCATGGCGGTCATGACCACCGTGACCTGAGGGAACTGACCTAAGCATCCATCAGTGGGTGACTGGGTAAAGAAAATGTGATAAAATGCACAATAGAAAATCAGTTAAAACCCTAAAAAGACATGAAATTTCTGTCATTTATGACAGCACGGATGAAACAAACGTGAAGTAAGACAAATACTGTGTGAACAGAGTCAGGCAGGCATGGTGGAATACTTGGGAAGTAGAAACAGGAAGGTCAGGTGTTCAAATTCAGCCCAGGCTACATAAGGCCTTGATTTTGTTTTTTGTTGTTTTGTTTTGTTTGTTATTGTTGTTTGTTTGTTCTCAATAAATGATATGATGCATGTGAAATCTAAGTCAACAAAGAAGAGAAAGAGTAGTTCAAGGTAGATGCTTCAACACAGTATTCTTCTACACAATAACTATAGTTAATATTGATATATGATTGAATAAAAAAGGTAAGAGAGTAGCTTTGGGGTGTTTTGAGCATAAAACCCAACAATCTGGGAAGTGATACATACACTTTAAGTGTAGTTTAGCCATTCTACCGTGCACACTTGCATTAAAAACATGTTGTCCGTCATCAACTACTATTTTTCGTTATAAATTAAAATAATTTTTAAAGAGATAGAAGACATCCCAGTGAGTTTAACCCTTAAAGTCAACATTAAAAGGCCGGGCATGGGGATAGGCACTGTCTTCCTAACCATAAGGGGCAGCCAAGCAGGTCCTCAGAGCTTGATGGCTAGCCAGCCTGGCTGACCAGTGAGTTCTAGACCCAGGAGGATTGCCGTTCTTAAGAAAAGGTGGCTGGCTTCGTGGAACCGCAACTTAAGTTGCCCTCTGGCTTCTGCACATTTACATATATATGCTTACATGTCCTCACATATGCACCTGTGCACACATGTGTATACAAACACACACACCAAAATAATAATTTAATATTGTTTAAGAAGAAGATGAAGTCAGGTGGTATTGGTGTACACCTTTAATCCCAGCACTCAGGAGGCAGAGGCAGGTGGATCTCTGTGGGTCCCAGGTCAGCCCGGTCTACAGAGGGAGTTCTGGGTTCCTAGGTTGATGCAGTTACTGCCATACACAACGTTTATGAGCCTTGGCTCATGTAGGTCCACTCTGTGATCCTCACTAAATGACGCAGTCACTGAACCATGTGGCTCTCTGAACACACCCTTACCATGAAGCCACATTTGACTTAGTGGTTGCTGTTAGCAGGGAGAGCCAAGGCTTAGGAGAGCAAATAGATTGTGTCGGATATCTCACCTGCTTCACTGCAGTTTCTTTGTGTCGGATATCTCACCTGCTTCAAGGCTCAGGGTGATGGTTTTACCTGCACCTCCTAGGAGAAAAGGAGCATTTAAGTTGCACCTGGGCCCTTGGAGGTCAAGAACATCAGCTGTTCCTCTAGCTTTGCAATGGATATGAATACACAAAAGAGTATTTATATATATATATATATATATATATATATATATATATATATATATATGCAATAAGGTTGTTGAACTAATTAATTTGAAGAAGGAATCTTTAGTATGTTTGATGATATCTGTATATGTTAGAAATGTCTTTGTTCACTTTGTATTGGAAACTGTGGATAGAGAAGGTGAGCCAGCAGAATATTTTTTTTCAGAGAGAGAGAATTTATTTATTTTTAATTAAAACAACAAATTTCAGCTCGGGCTGGTAGCATAAACCTGTAATCCCTACACTGAGGGGCTAAAGGGGACGACTGGGTTCAAGCCATCCTGAGTGCGTAGGGAGACCTTACCTACAAATAAAAAAAATAAAATTATGTATTTTATTTATTTTTCCAACATAAAAAAGTCTTTGTTATAGCTCATGGAGACAGCAGATGGCTAATGTTTGGTTTTAATGATCTATCTGTCCTCCTCCTGTGCAAATGATCAATGTGATGTTTGCTGTCTCACAATCCTATACCTGCATTGCCCACCTCATTAGTGGAGACGTTATAGGGATGTAAAAACAGAAGTGACTAGAAAGAAGGAAACCATCTTATTTGCTGTAGAACAAACAAGCAGACAAGCAGAAGGGAACCACTGCGTGTGTGCGTGTGTGTGTGCGTGTGTGTGTGTGCGCGTGTGTGTGTATGTGTGTGTGCGTGCGTGCGTGCGTGCGCGTGCGTGAGTGTGTGCGTGTGTGTACCTGTAACTCTATGTGTATAATACAAATGAGATGTCTTATATATATTCAGTATTATTGGGATTATTTGCATGCAGGTTAACAATAGTTTTCATGATTGTTAAGTACTTAGAGATCTTTGGGAAAACTGTTAGTATCAGAAGTCAGAAGTTTTAATCTCTTGGCACGTGTAAAGCAGTTTCAGTTGTTTCTCATCTATTCTATCCAAACTCCTTCCTACTCTTTATCTCCCTGCTTCTCCTCCATACTAAGCCAAGAGCAGGTGAGGCTGGGTTTCCTAGCCTCATACCTTAGGGAGCCCCACTTCTCACAGAGACCAAGGCGGGCTGACTGAAGACCATGTGGGATCCTGGAATTTGAGATCCAGTGCTCAGTGCTGGGACCAGTAACCTTAAGCCACAGCCCTCATAACTTTCGAGAGCCACTTTCCGACCCTCACCTTTTACTTAAATGACTTGAAGGCTTAGGAATTGCACTCAGGCTGGTACATCAGAGGCGAACCCACTGTGGAGTGTGTGAAGATCTGAACCTCAGAGGTGCTTAGGTAAGAGGAAACGCAGGAAGATTCACTTGTCAAGTTGTTTTGCTCCAAGAGCAAGAATACAGGAGTGCCTTGTGAAATCCACTATTGTTCCCAGTTGTGCTAAGGCTCCATTTTCTTATTTATATTTGTGGATGTACAAGTCACCTACCATTTGGAACACAAATTGCATGGAATCTGCTGAATATTGTCCATTATTTAATAAATCTAAATTTTCCTAAATCTGTGGCTGTGTACCTATCTGAGGAGTTCTAGCTTTCTGTACACAGCTTTAGATATTCTTTATGATATGGTGAAAGTATCTTTTTCTATATTTATATAGAGATGAAAATAGTGTATAATTTTACCAGTGGTAAAATTGTCTACTATGTATGATCCCAAAACAGTATTTGAACATGGTATGTAAGATAATGTTGTGGATGGGTTCAGTTGGTACTGCATCAGCAGAGTACATTCTCTCAAAATTAAAAAAAAAATTAAAAATTAAAATAAATAAATAAAGCTCCATAACAATGACATTTGAAGAAAAATGCCTATTTTGGCATTGCTGTCAATTGAATGTAAAATATGCAAAAGTGTTGATTATAACATAATTAGTGTTGCTGAAACAAAGGCAAGAAAATTAAATTTTATGGGCTGTATTTGTGAATGAATAGCAATTATTTTATAGCTATCAAGCATCACTGGCCCATCAAGGAGACAGGCAAACATGTATAATATAATTAAGACGAGTCATTTTGGGAGTTAGCTGAGTCTCAGTCATGCAAAACTATAGGATTAAGCTCAGTTTTTTTTAATTTCATCATCCTGAAAGCATATATTTGTGTGAGGAAGGGGATATAAAGTTTGTTACTTATGGCTTCTCAGCGTTTTTATTTGTAGCCATTTACGCCAGTATGAACATATACTGTTAGTTCTCCTCACTTTTGCCTTCATTGCCTGCTCACTCCACTTCCCTGGTTGTTTGCCTCACTGTCCCTTTCTTTCCTCTTTGTCCTTATATCTGTCAAGTGTCTAAGAGCGTGCTATTTCTTTACTTTTAAACATTAAATCAAATGCATCTCTGTGCCTTCATATCTCTCTCTTCTCTTTTCTCTTCTCTCTCTCCTCTCTCTCTCTCTCTCTCTCTCTCTCTCTCTCTCTCTTTCTCCCTCAGAGCAAGAGATTTCACTCCTTGTCATTGTGTGAACAGAATCCTTTTCTTTTTTTCTGGGGCCACATAAGAATCAGGAATTTTAAACTGAAATCAGGAGCTGGCCCTCTCACCTCTGGGCATCAGGCTGCATATTGAATCCTTGTATTCCAAGCTTCACAGATAAGCAGTCCTGTGGCTCGTAGGCTGCGGCTGGGAGCTTGTGACGAGTCCAGACTCACACAGTTCTGGCATGCATATCGTCCTGCCACCTTCCAGGTTGGTTGCAGCAGCAATCTGGCTACACCCAACACCTAACCCAGTGGTAACCCTTTAATAGAGTTTCTCATGTTGTGGTGACCCCCCAATCATAAACTTTTTTAAACTCTTTTTTTTTTTAAAAAAAGATTTTTATTTATTATTATATGTAAGTACACTGTAGCTGTCTTCAGACACACATGGTGGCTCATTACGGATGGTTGTGAGCCACCATGTGGTTGCTGGGATTTGAACTCAGGATCTTCAGAAGAGCACTCAGTGCTCTTAACCACTGAGCCATCTCTCCAGCCCGAAATTATTTTCATTTTTACTTCATATCTGTAACTTTGCTACTGTTATGAGTTATTATGTAAAAATCTGACATACAGGATATCTGCTATGTGACCCACGGGAAAGGTTGCTCTATCTCCAGTCTAGGGACTCTGTCTTTGCTTCTTGGAGTCTCATTCAATGCCTCCTCCCTCTTCATCCTCAGGGAAATTCCCTCAGAAATCCTGTGCTTTGGCAAAAACACATCTCTTAGGCCAATCCCGTGAGGGAACTTGTACTGTTATAGGTCACAAACTTCTCCAGAGCAAAGAACTAAACCAAAATATTTGAGTATCTGCTGGAAAGAAGGGAAGCAAGGATACAAGAAGAATTTAAAGAGAAAAGATGTTTAAAAACATTATATGACCCAGTAGGATTTGTATACACAGAGAAAGATCTGCTTAATTTTGGAGACTGAAGTGGTTTTGGCGCTAAGATCAGAGGTCAGCTAATTCTGAGCAATTTAAAATGTAAACGGAAACTCCAGGTTTGACTCTACTTGGCTCACAGGGAAGGAGTTAGAGATGGCAACTCAGTACCTTACTGGTCAGAAAGGAAACCACCGAATCCAGCTGCCGCAGGTCCTGAGGTGAATCTGAGGGAAATGACATTTGAGTCTGACTCTGGTGTCTACCCACCTTCCACCTCGGCCATCACCCCAAACACACAGAGACAAAATCTAATGTGCTTGAGGAGTTCTTTCCTTCAGATATTTGTTGAACAGAAATTTGTTATACTCTTCTAATTGCTGAACGATAGGTTTGGGTGCACATAAAATAGACTGCTGTCTAGCAGAGCTTATAAATCAAGATAGAAGATATTCAATGACTAAGAACACACAATAGTACAAATTAAAGATTGTGCTTGAGAACACAAGTAGAGAAAACATCAGAAACTTGAGGAATTGAAAAGTATTGGATTAAAAAGAACTGAAGAAATTGGGAAGATTGTTTGTTTATTTTTGTTTTTTGTTTTTTGTGGGTTTTTTTTAACCTTCTTTATAGAAGGCTCAGAAGAACTTAAATATAGGTAAAATTTAAATATTGCTGTATGAAAGCACTTGAGAGAGAGAGAGAGAGAGAGAGAGAGAGAGAGAGAGAGAGAGAAAATATACACTAACATAGGTGTATCTCAAAAACATACCTAGTGAAAGAAGTCTCTACAGAAGGCCAAATACCATCTGCTTCCATTTACTTAAAATCCTAGACTAGGCTAAACTAATCTATCAGGGATAACCAGAACAATGAGTGTCTGGGGACAGCTGGGAACAAAGAGAAAATATTCTTCATCTTGACCGAGATTTGGCTTAGAGAGGCCAAATCTCTGCCAGAGGTTCTCTGCCAGCACCCATCCAATAGTTACTTAATAGATGTGAATTTTATTGTGTGTGCATTTTACTCCTGAGTAAATAAGCAAGAAGGGAAAGGAAGAAGCAAAAAAAGGAAAGGCAAGAAAAGAAAAAGGGAGAGGGCAGAGGAGAGAGACAGAGAGAGACAGAAAGAGACACCCAGAGAGACAGACACAGAGACATAGAGACAGAGAATACCAAATAGTGAACCTAGTTCATTACACATTCTTGATGGAGCTTCCAGGGTCAAGGTATACTTATTTCCATAACTTCAAAATACATGCAAAAGACTAGAAGCATGAGAGATCTGAGATGTGAGAATAAGGGCAGTGTTAATCTTGTTAGGATCTCTGTGGTGGGTATATGGAGTCAGTTCATGGCTTTAGATTTAACAGTGTTTTGACAATTTTCCTTAATAAAATATTAAGCAAAATTATTTCCTATTTATTGAAGACCCATAATTCATCAGTGCAATACGTATTTTAAGCATATTATTTCTAGTATGGAAGACAATATAGTAAATTATACATAAATTTATAATAACTATAATAATTTTTTCTCTTGTAAATTAAGGATTTGCTCAAATCGCTTTACCAAGCCTCAGTGTTAGTCCTGTGCATTTTCAGGCTATCTTTGTGTTAACTTATGAACTACATGTGTCCCATGAGCACTCAAAACATGGCTAATGTGACTAAAGAATTGAGTTTAAATTTTTATTTATTTATTCATTCATTTATTTGTTCTTTTGAGATGGAGATTCTCTGTGTAGAAACTTCCCGTGTAGACTAAGCTAGCCTTGAACTCAGGTCCACCTGCCTCTGCCTCCAGAGTGCTGGGATCAAAGACATGTGCTGCTATGCCTGGCTATAATTTAAAGTTTAACTGTAAACCTGATACCCTGCTCTGTTAGTGGAGAACTCCAGGGGCATGCTGGAAAATGTGCGTGTGTGCACCTGTGTGTGTGTGTGTGTGTGTGTGTGTGTGTGTATGAAGTGAATCTACCTTTCCTTTCATTTGAGCATAAATATTTCTATTGAAAACAGCATCTGCACTGTGTTGCACTGTAAGCGTTACACAGACATATCTGGAATACAGTGGAGAACAGTAAAGTGGACTAATAATTTTTATATATTGATAAAGTGTTTAAAATTATGGATATATTGGATTAAAATTTCAAATATTAAAAGGTTTTTTTTATTGAGACTAGAGAGATAGCCTAGTGATTAAGAGCACTTGCAGAAGATCAGTGTTTGGTTCTCAACTCTCTGATCTGTCGACTCACAACTGCCTATAACTCCAGTTCCTCTTCTGACGTGTACTAGTAACACCCCCCCCCCCACACACACACACATTTTTTAAAAAAATTAGTTTTACCTCTCTTTACTTTTAAAGATATTTTACCATCATCTATATGATGCATATTATATTTCTGCTGGACAGAGTCAGTCTGTACCCTTCCTAGTGCCCTTTGAGCGATTGGCTCACAGTGGGTGTACGGTGGAATGGCAGTATGCTGAATCACTGGGAAACCTCTGACAGCACTTACTATATACCAGGAACTACTTTTGTGACTCAGCACTTATTAATCCATAGAATCCTTACCACAACCCTATACATGGGTGATATCATTATCCCATGTTACACAGGAGAATCTGAGACACAGAGGTACATGCACAAATATTTAGGAGCAGCTATGTCAAAGTGAAGGAATTTCTGCAGCTATATAGTCTTGAACTTTAAACTTAGTCTTTTGGAACTGTCTTTAAATGGCTTCATTTAGAGCTTCAGTTTCAAGCATGGTGACTCCCAAGAATGTGCTGAGGAGCCTGGCCCAGTCCGAATTGTGTATCTCTCTTCCCAGAACATCAATGCTTTACTACTAAACAATGCAGATGCAAGTAAATAACTCACCAACAAGGGTGCAGTTTTGTGGTAGAGCAAAGGGCTTGTTAGAGGGGCTGCTCATGGAAGCTTGCCCATTTTATTCAGAAGAGCAGGAACACCTGCTCCAAAAGCCCACCCCTCCCAGCAGACAGGCGCAGAGCAATGGCATTGCCTTCCCGGTAGCGATGAGACAGGCTGGAGGTCACCAGGAATAGCTTCCTTACTCTTTCCAGGAAGCCACAGTATGAAGGAAGGTAACAAGTGCACACTCAGAGGCTGCAAATATCCTGCGTGAAAGCTTTATTTGTTTAGAAGAAAACACAAATTGGCTTATATTCAGAAACTACAACAGAAAAACACAAACGTTACCTGAATATTCTTGGATGGGAAGGCAGTACTGACTACTGTGCCAGCGACCAAAGCTTTCTCCTTTTAGATTTATTTATTATATGTAAGTACACTGTAGCTGACTTCAGACACTCCAGAAGAGGGCATCAGATCTTGTTACGGATGGTTGTGAGCCACCATATGGTTGCTGGGATTTGAACTCAGGACCTTTGGAAGAGCAGTCGGTGCTCTTATCCGCTGAGCCATCTCACCAGCCCATGAGAACATTTTAAAAGCTGAGGTCAGTACTTGCTCTTGGTAGTCATAATCCACACCTGGTCCAGAAAGTGCTGCCTGCATGGGTCCTAAGCCGCTGCATGTTTGTGCGGCAAACCCCGGCAGATCCTTCGGTGAACAGGCAATTCTATAAAGCCAGGCTTAATTATAAGGGTAGAAGGTGAAAAGGTGGGAAAGCCCGTACAGCCAGCCAGTCAAGGACAACAAAGTTACTTCAGCACTTTCCTGAAAACCAGGGCTGTCAATTATAAATAGCTATAGGCGTTACGTTCTAGGATCACAAAAGGGAAATGTCCAGGTTAGTTAATTATCAGTGTCAGATGGTGGGGAGTGGCTTGTGCTTTGTTGGGTGTGTATAGACGGGTGCTCCTCACAGTACAGTCAGGGCCACCGGCAGCAGCCTCTGAATCTTTGAGAGGCAAATTTTCATCCAGTCTCACATCCACTGCCCTATGCATGACAGCCAAACTAGATAATCAGCCTGGTGCCTATCAATTAAAAAACTGATAGACAGTCGGGAGTGGTGGCGCTTGCCTTTAATCCCAGCACTTGGAGGCAGAGTTAGGCGAATTTCTGAGTTTGAGGCCAGCCTGGTCTGCAAAGTGAGTTTCAGGACAGCCAGGGCTACACAGAGAAACCCTGTCTCAAAAAACCCCCCAAAAAACAAAAACCAAACCAAACCAAACCAAAACAAAACAAAAACTGATAAAGAGAACAAGGACCATACGTACAACACAATAGTGTTCAGCCACATAAAAACAAGAAAAGCTTTTTGATCTTTTGGGACAACTTGGATGAAGCTAGATGATGTTCTGTTAAGTAAAACAAGCCAGGCACAGACAGATGGGTATCCGGTGAGTTCACATCTTTGTGGAATCTAAGCAAGCTGATTAGGAGTGCGAGAGAGTAGCATGTAGTCAGCCGAGGTCAGGCAGGCACAAGGGCTGAGTTCATGCAGTTCGGCGGATGCGTCTCAGGTCGAGCCCTACCTTATAGCCAGCTCACCAGAGTTTAGAGTAGTGTGAATATTCCCAAACTGCTAATAGGAGATTTTTAAATGTTGTCAACAGTCAATCAGTAAGTGGGCCTGTTAATTCCTTTGGTTTAATCGTTCCACAGTACATCTGAACAAAACGCTGTGCCCCATAAATATATATCGTTTTGTCAATTAAAAACAAAAACGCCTGCATTTTAACAGGAACACAGGCCTTCTGCTTTCTAGACTGTAGAGACAGAGAATGAGATACACTTTCCGTTTTTTTTCTCCTCTCACTTTTACATTTTTTTTGCTCTGGTGTAGCCTTTATCAAAGCTTCTGGTTCCACAAGGCAAAGCCAGTGACTTGCTTGCTTGCTTGCCGGCCTGTCGTAGCTGAGTCCAATTTCTGTAAGTCTGAAACCCGTCTTCTGAACTCAACAACCTTTCTTATCAGAGGCTGGTAAGTGTGGTCACCACACCCAGTCCCCAGAAGTCCTTTGAGAAGCCCTGGCCTCAATGGTACCTCGCTAGTGCCCTGTACTCCTGACCCACAATGGCCCTTGAGGCTGCCTGAACCCCAGGCATATTACACTGCCCCCTTCAGCTGAACTGCATCAAGCAAGGTGTTAATCTGTAAAGTGCACTTTTTTTTTTTCTATCAAGATAGTGAATTCCATCGACTTACTTATCACAGATCACGGCCTAGTTTCCCGCTACTGTGTTGGTATTATGGATTTAAACCAAGTTTGTTCTCACATCTCCCGAGTTTATAATCTGGGTTTATAATTTTCTGCTAAAAGGTTAGGTTGCCGGCTTTGGCTGATCAGAGCACATTTGGAGTCCATCAAATTTTAATTTATGAATAAATGCAAGGAGACTGTCTCTCTCCTGTACATAAATTGTGAAGTCTTTTTTGTCACCGGAGACAGAGATGTTGTAAAACTTTTGCTTTAATCTCTTCCCCATTTGGCTGTCCTTGTTCCAGAGTCGGATCTTTTAAAATCTTGTTAAATACATTACAGCTTGTTACAGCCTCTGTTTATATTAGGGACTCACTAAGAGGAGGTGTCAATGATGTAAACATTACATGAAAGTAAGGGTTGCAGAGATGAGAACAGAGCTTAATGGAGCAGCTTTGCTAGTGGGAAGGGCTCTGACACTGACCAGAGCTGGTCTCACAGGGAGCAGCTCCCTTGCCACGCTGCCTTTTAGCAACCTTTAAAAACGATCTAGGCTTGTTTACACAAAAGTGTTTCAAGCCCTCTTCTGCCATAAATTGTGTATGGCTCAGCCTGTGCATTAGGACTCATGCTAAATGTCTTTATCTGGAAAGATAAAAGAAATATTTACGATTCCTCTGAAATGTATTTGCTTTCCCATGGCTTTGGCTAATAATGCGATCAACTAAAAGGAGCTGCTTAAGAACTGCTGTTTATCTTACAAACAGTAGCCTAAGGCCTCTGCTGTCTTCTAACGGCTAATGAATAATTAGGGCTTCGATACACACACACACACACACACACACACACACACTTTTTAAAAATATATATACCTGTTCTCTAAGAAGAGAAGTTTGCCTGGTTCTTAAGGAGGAGCCATGATAAATTGTTTTGTTTTCCCAGATTGGTTCCTTAAGTTCACATCATATGATTAAAGTATGCCCTAAATTAAAAACATGATGTTATCCCATTTTATACTACCAGGCTTGAGTGTATAAATTCCAAGAGCATCAAGTATTAGTGAAGATGTGCTACAAAGAGAAGTTTCCTATCAATTGGTGGTGATGTGATTTGATTCAGAAAGTTTGTAAAGACAATTTCATCTTATAAAGTGAAACTCATGAATACAACTGGGCATTTCCCCTCTTAGCTAGGTATTTTAGGGCATTATTATATAGGTATACTAGAATTGAGACAAGAATCTTTTCATTAATGTAATTTCTAATAGCAAAATGCTCAAACAGAAAGTCTAAATTACTATTGTGTGGTATTTGATTCATATAATGGAATGCACTACTGTGTGTAGCAAAAACTACTTAAGTGCAGCTACATAGGTCAGTATGCATGACACTGAAAACAAAAGATTAGATTAAAAAGTTTCCCGGGACTGCAGAGGTAATATAGGGATTGATACCACTCACTGCTTTTCTAGAGGCCCTGATTTTGGGTTCCAGTACCCATGTTTGGCAGTGCAATTGCCTGTAACTCTAGCTTAACAGCAATCTAACACCATCTTCTAGACTCTAGACACCTACCCATGTGTTGAGTGTGTGTATAGCATGTATAAACGCAGATACACATAATTTAAGAACATGTTTAAAAAGCAAGTTCAAGAAAAATATACACAAGAAATTTTCACCTGAATAATACTAAACAAGTAAACAATGAGCTAAACTAAGAAGGATAAGGCGATATGATAAAAGTGATTAAGTAACATGAAGGGATTATTATTATTATCTCAAAAAGAGGTGGTGGTTACACTTGAGGAAAGAGAACACGGTTGACGGAGAATCACAGTGGAGAAACCATGGCCATTTGTTAATTGATTTAATTATTGTTTTAAACTATATATTTGTGTGTGCACATGTTTGTTTAGTGCCCACAGTGGAGAGAGATATAACATGCCCTCAGAGTTGAGGTTATAGGTGTTTGTGAGATGCCTGATATAGGTGCTGGGAGTCAAACTGATCCTCTGCAAGAGCTGTATGCTCTTCTAACCACTATGCTGGCTATGTTTATGTCAACTTGACACAGGCCGAAATCACCTGAGGGGAGAGAATTCCAGTTGAGAAAATACCTACATAATGCCAGTACATAGAAACAAACATTGGCTTGAGACGCACTTGCGTGGAACCAGTTTCTATTTGGTTGCAGTAGGCTATTCTTCAAATTCTCAGTAGCTTTATGAAGAAATCAAAATTTATTTTTCTCTCATGCTACATGCTTTTGACTACTGTGGTCACTCCAGGACCTGGGCAGACAGAGGTGCCAGAGAAAAGTGCTGCTGTGACTTTTACTGTACCTTTAGGTCATCACAGGGGTATGTTGAGGGTAAGGGGGATCATGAAGAGTCAGTCAGGTTGAGAAATGTTGAGGTTATGACCGTGTCTTTTATTTAGTGTTCCAGAAGAGCACAGGCTTTTTATTATTATTATTTTTTATTTTTTATTTTTATTTTTCTGCTGTCACAGCTCTGATTTTGTAAAATAAAATAAATTAAAATACAATACTGCACTGAAAAGCTTCTTTCTCGATGGTCTTGGGAAGGAATCCCTCTTGGAGATAGAATACTTTGGTTTCAAAGAAAAGCTAATACATACCAACTAAACTCTCCTAATCAGGGTAAGTTTTTTGGGGGGCTCTCTCTGTTATCTGTGGTGAGGAAAGGCTCACTACTCCCCTTCCCAAAACTGATGAAAGACATGTCACAGTGGTGTAAGAGGTGGGCTGGCAGACATAGCGGCAGCAGTCCAACATATCAGCTAGACACTACAGTGACTGGTCAAGAGTTCCCCATTCCTCCACGGGTATCAGATGGGGCAGATGGGAGGTATACCTAAACCCATAGAGTAAAAAGGGGTGGGAAAATGGTCAGCATTGTGGCCTGGGAGGTGAAGTCCAGCTCTCGGATTTCATATCTCCTATGTTCCTCTTCCTTCAGGTTAAGGCTGTGTGCTCTGGATAATGGGACAGAGTAGACATACTATAATATCTATATTCCCCACATAAAGTAATAATGCAGTATTCTATAGTTCTCATGCCCTTTGTCTTTTGGCCAGCTATAGAGCAACTACCCTGAGGAAACACCATATGTTAGGAATTTGAGTATCTAATGACTATATTGAAGGTTGGCCACGGAAATCCAGTGGATGATGGTGGCAGCAGGAAACAAGCTTGGGTGGAGCTTCAGTGATCTAGAAGTTGTTAATTTTATCAACTAGTGTTAAGTAACCATAAATCATGTGAAGAATCGCAGCTCTTCAAAGCTACAGCTGGCAAGGTCCTCCGCTGTGCTGAATTTAGATAGTTCTTTGGGACAAGTCTTCCTGGTGCATAAGAATGTCTTGTCATCTTTTCTAGAAAGCCTTAAAGTGGGTAGGCAAGCCAGACTTCACCCACATGGTGAGTGATCATCCAGATTTGGTATTATAATTTGAAAACACATACACGCCTCATTGATTTAAAAAATTTCATCTCATGTAAGACTTTTCTGGTAGTCTGTAATTTTGAAAATTGGCTTACCTTTGCAAATGATATACTAAGAGCCGAGTATTTTTAGCAAAAAGTGTGATATGACTTCAGAATTGGTGTACTAATTCTGTAAATGTCTGTCCAGGCTCCTTTCTTTTTCTTCAGGGAAAATTAGAAATGATAAACTCATAAGGCAAAAGGATTCAGATATGATTTTATATGGGGAATAGTGAGAGAGGCATGTACAAAAGAAAAAGGACTAGAGTTCCAAGTAGTCAGATAAAAATGGCTTCCAATTGTTATATATGCACATCTTACATTAAAGAAAGGGAGTTATACATGCCAAGGAACTAGGAAGGTGCTTATAAGAGATGGAAGAGGAGACGTTAAGGGCAAAGGGGATATGGGTAATAGAAGAGATACAATATAAAAATGAAAGAGTGAAGAAGGGGCTGGGTGGATTTAGGTGGGCATGGAAGGTGGGGAGATCAGGGGTAGATGCAGGATCAACAAAACCCAAACATGAAAATGACATAAGGAAACCTGCTACTGTGTCTGTCAAAGTTGTACAAAAATTGTGCAAAGTTAGAAGTGAGATAGATCTTCATGTTAGTGCTTTGTGTGTTTAAAATGACTTTCTAGTCTAATATAGAAAGCATATTTAATTACATACGTGTATATTGGTGTGTGAGAAGTCATCGCATGTCCAAGAACTTCCAATGTGAATAGCAACAAAACTGCCCCCACTGAAAGAGGCTTCATTAGTTGTTGTGGGTGGGTAGATTCATGGTCCCAGACAATGGGAAGGCAGAAAGCAACAGAACAACAGGGCAAAGCTTCACTGACACTCTCAGGAAGTTGGGAGTGTCTCTGTCTCTCATATTCCTTTCTCTGGAAGTTCTCACTGAAACAGAGACTGGAAATGTGATGTTTAAAACTTTTCAAGTGAACTGGATGGTGGTGACACAGGCCTTTAATCTTAGCCCTTGAGACAGAGGCAGGTGGATCTCTGAGTTAGAGGCCAGCCTGATCTAAGAGTGAGTTCCAGCACAGTCAGGGCTACACAAAGAATCCTTGTCTCAAATAAACAAAAGCAAGCAAACAAACAGACAAACAAAAAATGATTCAACTGGCTTACATTAATTGGATGAAGAGGAGCAAATATAATAATTTGATGTCCCCTCCACAATCATTCTCCTGAAAGATAGCTTAGATAAGGAAATGGTTGCTGTTATCCATCTGGTACCATACGCTGGCACCGTGATAATGGAGGAGAGAAAGTCTATAAGTATCTCAAGCCTTCCCCCAAACTGGAAGCTCCTGGTGGCCTTTAATGACCTCTGTGATTTTGGACTTTTGTTATCTACACTAATATTCTAAGTAACACAGTGGGCGAGGTGTGCATGTGAGTCTGTGTGGATGTCTGTGAGCTGGGGATGCATAGCTGTTTTGCCCACCCTTAGTCTTATGTTATTACTCACCAGGGAACAGCTAGCCTTTCTGTCGCCTTACTCAGCAGCTACACAGACCCAGACCGGCAGCAAGCTAGTCTTCTCTCCACCCAACTGTGACTTCATTCTATTAGCCTGAAATTTAAATGCGGAGTGAGTTAATATAGCAAACTGTACCCCAGTGGCCTCCAATTCGTTCTCTTTTCACTTAGAGGGTCAGGCCCCATATACTTATGTCTCACACTAGCTGTACAAATTGTACAAGACTCTAAAGATATCAAGCCAATCAGAAGTAATAAGACAATAAAGGGCAGTCTTTCCTCATTGTAGGAAACCTCGGTGTGTGAAAATACAGATACATTTAAAACGAGCATGCCTCTGTAAAAGTATAGTCCCTTTTCAGAATCATTTAGTTTATGCCTAATAATTTGCTGAAACTCATTTCTTAAGTGGCGCCATTTCCTTATACATTGATAGCAGTATGTCCAAATTCTTTTTACTTCAAAATTTCACAAAATCCATCTGTTACATAAAGTGAGATTTGTGGGCTCAAGTGCCTCCTGGGTCCAAATGAAATAGATGGAACTTTACAGTGTAACTGTATTGACATGAATAGTTAGAATAAGGGTAGGGGGTACAGCTTGGTGGCAAGAGGGCTTGCCAAACAGGCAGGCATGCAGGCCAGAGTTCAAATCCCCAGCACCACAAAAGAAAAGGCAAAACAAGCAAAAGGAGGTAATCAGTATGAATATCCTGAGAAAATAACATAGAAATGTTTTCTAAAGCAAAAGTAAAGGGAATGAGTGGCTTTCCAGTTCACACAAGGTCATACCATCTGTATTTCTTCCTCGTCATGTGTTAACTTAGTTCACATACATCCTTTTCCTCCGATATTCTAGAGTCCATGTCTGTGTACTCTATAGCTTCAGGTCTTGTATATTTTTAATGTCATTTTAAAAAGTTTTAACTCTAGACAATTTGCTTCTTGCAGCATTGCTGTGACACTCCAGAAGGTTGGAACTAAGTCATTATGATCCTGTAAGGCAAGACTTCCAGCTGTTGAAGTAGGTCAGACATCCGGTAAATACCTTTAACTTCTCACGCCATGGAGGGCAGATAAAGAGGCTCTAGTGGGAGGCCAGGCTTTCACCTGGGCTATGTTTGCATCCTGAGTCCTTAGGAGGTGCACTGTCATGAAAAGCTGGAGAGCTAGCTTCCTGTGTTGAAAGGCAGCATCTTTCCTTTCTCATCTATCTATGGAGAAATTCTACTTTCACAGTCTGTATCATGGCCCCTTGCCGCATGCTGGAGACACATGGGAGGAGAGGTCATGGTAATGTCTGAATCCACACCAGGTTCGAAAACCAAAGCTGGAGATGTGCTCAGTACCATCTCCAGGGTGTTAAGCTCTTCATTCCAAGAAGGAATGGGGATGACAAGCCTTTTGCCTGGACTCTAAAGATAAATCTATAAAAAAACAATTAGGCAAATGATATCACGGATACAGATGACATATGTTGCTACAAACACCATTTATGTCCATAGGCTACAGGATGCTCCCTTCTCAAGGTTCCTCATGCATTGGGTCCTCATCTATCAGTTTACATTGCGACCAATCAGTGAACTTGAACCTACCTACAGCTTCTTGGGTCTATCCAAGTATCCAGTGGGGTGATAGCTTCAGGGGTTTTACTTGCTTTTCTTTGGGAGCAGTAAATGATTCCACTTGGGAGGAAAACAGCCCTTCTCATTCATTCTTGAAGCTTTATCTCACTTACTTTCTTCCACTCACTGTTCTGTCGGTCCTGTCCCTTCTCTAGCAATCTCCATGTTGGACAAATTGCATATGTAGACAGAGAGGCAGACAGGCAGGCAGACAGACAGACAGACAGACACTCACACATACAGAGAGAGAGAGAGAGAGAGAGAGAGAGAGAGAGAGAGAGAGAGAGAGAATAATTATAATCTCTGCTCCAAAAACTGGCTAGCAGAACCTCACCTGTCTGAGTGACATCTCCCTGCAGATGAGCAGATGAGCCCTGGTGACCATTTTCTATTCTGTCTCCCCCAACTCCATTTGACCATAGATACAAGTGAGGGTAGAACTGAGACAGTATGGCATACTGGAAAGCAAGAACCTATTACCTCCACATGTGAGAGCGTGACTGTGTTAAAGAGTTAAAGAGGCTCAATCTCTTCATCTGTGAAATGGGTAAATGATCTACCACTGAGTCAGCTGGAGCCATGAGACTTCAGACCATATGTGTTTATAAGGATGGACAAGTGTTCTGCATGTCAGAGTTGCTTGGGAAAGCAGAAAGGAAGGCGAGCATTAAAACCTAGACATTTTCTAATTATGTGTTCATGTACTTTAAATACTAGGAAAGCCTTAACTGAGATTAGTGTACAGTGCAGGCCTGGCAAGGTTGGTCCCTGCTCCTCCCTTACCACACAATTCTCTACTGGCTCTGATAGTTGTGTTTGTGCTTGTAGATCTGCGCAGAAGTTCCTAGGAAATCAGGGAAGAGGAGGCAAAACAGAGCAGTCCCATGCTGCAAGACCTGGGTGCAATTGGGTTTTCCTTCCTGACTTCAGACACTCCGGAAGAGGGCATCAGATTTCGTTATGGATGGTTGTGAGCCACCATGTGGTTTCTGGGATTTGAACTCAGCACCTTTGGAAGAGCAGTCGGTGCTCTTAACCGCTGAGCCATCTCACCAGCTCTGGGTTTTCCTTCCTGGAGCTTGTTTATTGTTAGGTATGCATTACCCAAATGTGTTAGGTGTAAAGCTACATTGCACTCTCAGATACTCTGATCCAGATGGAAGTGAAGGAGCTGAGACTGGGAAGTGGCTGGAGGTGAAGTGTCTAAATTTCCAATAGCTAGCTGCTGGCTTTTTCTGACTGCCTGCCTATAGGAAGGAAAGTAGCCTGGCCAGCCATGGAAAGAATTCCTGATGTGTGTGGTTCATTTGAAAAGCCACAAAACTATGCTGTGGTCAAGGCTTCAAGGGCTGGGAGGGTTGGGCTTAGATGGAGGAAGGCTTGAGGCTTTTATCAACCAGGGCTTCCTTCTTTAGAACAGCTTTTCAAACAGCATGCTTTGGATTGAGTCCAGTCCCTGGGTTGCCACTAAGAGATGGATGGCTGCCCTTTCATATGCTCGTCCTGCGCTGACTGAGTGCTCACTGTGCATCCAATGGTGCTTTGAAGTACTCTAAACTCAATGCACTCATTTCCCACAGCACCTCCACAGGGCAACCGCCCTTTATCCCCGATACTCAAAGGAAGAAACTGAGGCAGAGGAAGGTAGTTTTCTTTATAACCTTTCATTGCTAAACTAGCACTTGTTTCAGTTTTGCAGCTATTGACTAGAAAGTAGCAGTTTCTGCAAATCTTTTGCTAAAGGATCTAGCTAGAACCAGTTGTTTACTCAGCAATTAGCATGTGTATTTTGATGGACTATTGGAGAGTACAACAGGGAGCCTTACCTATATTTGACCGTTGCATGCCATTGCAGGATGGTATTTATACAGAGCACACACAGGTAGCCAGGTCTTATTTCTTGTTAAAGCAAGAACATCAACATGCACTTTTCTACAGAATTTTTAAAAGGGGTCGCAGCAGTGTATTCAGTTTGAATGCATTTGTGCAACAAATGCTGCATTTTATTTTGTCCACTGGGATGATTTTATCTTAAAATAAATAAAAAGAATTCTAAAGGCAATTAAATGCCCAATTGCCCCGTCGGCCATCATTGATAATTTTTGCAGGATAGGAGCAGCTTTTATGATGCATTTTAGATCCCTTTGAACCCAGAAGAATCTGCCTCAAATTGAACTGGCAAGATTCAGGGTAGGATGCCTGGAGCTGGAAGCTACAAGAGACATGATGTAATTACCAAAGCATGGCAGATTCTTTATTGTGATGATAAACTAGACATCAGATGCCAGCAGATAGCTTAAAAAAAAAATTGGAGCAAAGGGAGTTAGGGAGGATCTGGAGGACAGATGAAATTGAGTAAGGCGAGTGGTTCAAAATTCGGTCTGTTAATTCCAACCATCGTCACTCTGCTTTCGTCCTGTTTGTTTTAGTAATAGCTAGCACAAGCGAGGGCTACAGGGAAACTATGCTGGACCATGCTGAACTCTTACACGCCAAAAAAATAGTCAGTTAGGACAACTGGGAAAGGCATGTGGGAAATGAATGGAAAGTCCTCCTCTATCCTGTTTTTAGCCTGCGACCCTAGTGACAACATATTGCGTTTTCAGTTTCTTCCCGGTGCCTTTGGCCTCTTCAGATGGGTTAGTTTCATGAAGATGGAAATGTTAGTAGTTATTCTTAGGCAGTCCAACCAGGGTTTGTGGTCCTATCCCCCCCTCTTCCTCAGTTCCTTTATACCCCTCAGCATGCATCTCTGAGGCCACCAGGTCCATGAGGCTTCCTAGCATCCTGTTTGCTTCTTCCATGTCAGCTACCTTTAATCTTTTTCCTCTTTGTGCTTCCTGCATTTGTGCTTCCTGCACACACCAAAGTATCTTATAGTTACCTTTATTATTTCTGTTCATGTCTTACCTTGGCCAAAAGCTCCCTGAGGGCAGAATCCATGTTTCGTTCATCATTACTGCCTCCCTATCACCTGGCACAGTGCCCTGTACAAAGTGGATGCTTAATAACTTCTTGTTGAATTGAAGTAGCTTAAAACTCTCCTGTCATCCAGCTTGAACTGAGAACTTGAAATGTTTTTGCAAGAGTGCAGATTATGTAGTGGATGGAGAGAGCTCTCCCAGGGAGGGTGAGTGTGCATATCAAGTTGCTCTACTTCTGTTCCTTCCTTGAGCAATTGATCTTTGTAGAGTCAGTTTCTCATTGCTCCCGACCCTCACCCTCACCCCCACCCCCACCCCCTAATCCCTCTTGCATTTCCAGAGATGAACTGAGCTGCCTTGTTTTTCTCAGAGCCTCTCTGCTTTGCATTAGCATAGCTTGGTTTGTCAGGGACAAAAGGGTGTTCCAGGCTCCAATAATGCTTCTAAGCTGTAGCCTCTCTCCTCTCGGTGAGGTTTCCTCTGGAATGCAATACTGACCTCCTCTCTCCACAAGGCAGCATGTCACCTGTGTTTTGCCAGGAAAAGACAGGGGTAATATAAACAATGGGAATTCCTTTAACATTTTCAGGGTGGGGCTTAGTCTTAGCATCCTCAAGGCAAAACTTGCATTGGCTCTTTAAAAATAACAATTATGATGACTGTTAGACTAAGAGTCTAACAGCAAATGAGCACAGAGATCCTTTTTTCCTGCTCAAATGTTCTCATTTTATCTTGGGGTATTTGGTTTAGGACCTAGGGAATGTGCCATATTTGTAACTTCCACCAGATAGAGTATTCAGCACCCTCTATCTATAGACCTTTATGTTATTTTCTGTCACCGCTACTTACTCAGATAAGCTTGGCTTTTTTACCACATGAGAATATTCTTGTGGCAAGTCTTAAAATGTATAAATGGAGATAAAGTGGCCACAGGGAGGGTTTCTTCTCAACTTCTGGAGACCGAGGGAGGCTCCACTTCTAGAGCCACACAACACCACTCATGTGTGTGGTGTCAATGGAGACCAGTGTTCATTAGTTCTTCCAGTCCACTTAGATTTCAAGTGTTCTCTAAAACGCCTTATTCTAGGGCAGGCCATCCAACTCATCCCACCTCCATTTTGATAGGAATAAAAAAAAAAAAAAAAAGACAAAGAGCAAACGGCTAAGGTTATTAAAACACAGTACGTCTTTGAGAACTGCTAGAGAACATTCCAACAGATGTTACTGTTGTTTACCCCATTGTGTCAAATTGTCTGCAGTGGGACGCGGAAGTTGGAAGCTTGTCTCTGAAGAGGATAGAAAAGATCCTCTGCTCCATCACAACTGTTTGCTTCCCCAGTTGAGTTTTGCTCAGTGTTTGTAAGCCTCCGCTTTGATGGTGTTACCTTTGTTTGTTCTCCTAGTCAGACTATCCCGTCCTTTCTGTTGGATGTTCTGCCATCTGTCTGCTGCTTCTATCTCTGATGGTTACCCATCATCCTATTGCTTTTGCTTGCTTTAAGCTTAGTAAATCCACTCATTTGAAATGGAAAGCATGGATGTCACTGATCAGTCTTCAGCCTTTTGAAAGCAAAACATTTAGTGCAACAGCATCTCGAATAACAACAGGCAAACCTGGCAACTTCTCCCCACTTTTCTGATCTTTCCTATCTGTTATGTGTCTGAAAGGCTTAAGATTCCTGGAACCATGCTTTGGCGATCTTTCCTCTGGGTACCTAACATGAAGATGAAGAAACTCCTCTTCGTATGCTGCATCAGTTCTCTGAACCCGGTTGAAGCTGAGACTGAAGTAATTCACTCCTCATATGCTTCAGTGAGCAAATCTGATTAGACAGTTATGCACCTTTAATCTGTCCCTTCTCAGAAATTTTAAATAAGCTACTGGGGTTGCCATCTCCAGAAACCACAGAGAATAAATCCGACCTTCATTAGGAGTCCTAAAAAATGCTGATATGTTTACATAGTTCTTGGTGTCAGTGATGTGAAGGGCAACAGACATGTTGGGTCTTAGCTCTCTGTATTAAGAGCAGGAACATTCTCCACTCCGTGTGTTTCAATATGCAGGATGAGGTAGGAAGGGAGAATACATGTAAATAGACATTAGTCGAGGATTCTTTCTGAAGTCAGTATGCCTCTATGTTCTATATTGATATATTTCCCCTAAAAGACTGTACTGATTACCTTTCAAGATGGAAATGCATATCACAAGCAACAACAGATTCAATGGGATATAAGAGATTATGCCCATTGTTCATGCTTCAGGGGTCAATGAGATAGCTCTGTTGATCTGGGTGGGGCCACTCATGTGAATGAGGATAGTATAGACTGATATAGATGTAGCTGGTTTGGCTCTCTGGTTCTGTTTCCTGTTCTGCTCAAACTGGGAGAGGAGCAACACTGAGCAGAACTATGCTTGGACCCCTGGGGTCTAGGCTTGCAATGGAGAACGCCATATTTCCATCTGGGGATGTTGTGTTTTTGTTTACTAAGATTTGCAATTTTATGCTTTATTTTAGTGACCATATGGCTAATACAAAAGGGAGAGGGTAGCTTTATTCACTGTGGAGGCTGTGCAAGTTACACAAGAAAGATTTAGGAATAGAGCAATTAGAACAATCTAGCCCATGGACTACTTGGTATTATTTTTTCCCCTGAGAATCATCACATCTGCATGTTCTCTGTATTTGGATTTCTTGCAGTAATCATGGGTTTTATATTGAGAACCAAAATGTTGCCTGTTTAATACATCCTGAAGGAAAGTTAAAGGGGACATTTCCTTATTAAAGTTACCTCTGATCTCACAATAGTCTTATAATGCACTTGAAAGTTTGTGCTTTAATGACACGACAAATTTCTTCATCTTTTGACCCTTCATGGTTCCAAGGAGTCAAAGCTATAAAAGCCAATTTCTAGAGCTACTAGGGTATAGTATAAAGGAGATGAGAAAGAAGGGCCTGGAAGTGAAGAGACTAGAAGGAAAAAGTACAGAGCCAAATAGTCAGATGGGAGTGGAAGACTGGGAAGGAAAGACACAGGAACAGCAGAAAGGAAGAGGCAAGCAGGAGGTAGCTCCAGCCGTGGTCCTCAGATTGTGTAAGCATCTCTACCACCGTGATGCTCTTAGTTCCTTGCATTGCTGGGAGAACGGAGATACTCCTCATCCAAACCAGTTTTAGAGACAGTGAGCTCCTCTTAGCTGGTTCCTTTAGAAGTTTATTTATATGCTGCTAGGGCACACAGCTTCCTTCACTGAAAGAAAGGGTGGTTAGAAAATTTTAAGTGAAAATTAGTTGCACATAATTATTAAACCATTTTCTCAATTATATATTAGTTTCTGATTAAGATTTCTAGTCATTGGAGATGAAGAATGAAAAATAATGTATTTGACTCACATTTCTGAGTTAAACCTCTCTCTAAATGCATTCCAGAAAAATATTCTAGAATATTCTGAAATATTCAGGATTCCAAGCATACTTTTGTTAAGTGCAGCACCTCACTTTTTGGTGATATCTAAGTGTTTGTTTCAAGGAGATAGTAAGATATTAAAGAAGAAAGGAAGCTATTCTCCTTCTTTGATTTTATTGCTACTATAGTAGCAAATACTCATTGACTTAAGGGCGAGTTGTTAAGTTTTCCTGAAAAAAAAAAAAAAAAAGAGTATGTGATGATTGTGGGTGATATTTTATTGGCGGTGTTTTTAAGACTATCCACATATAAAGCATCAAGCAAACCCCCAAGGATATGGTGTGTTTCTTAAGGATGTTTGTAGGAAGCCACTGTGTCTTCTGTTTGATATGTGTTCCTTGGGATGTTTTCCCTTTAGATTTTTTTGTTTGTTTTGTTTCCACTTCGAATTTAAATTCTGGGTAGAGAAACCACTCACTGTGCCCATTTTAAAACTTTACTTGGTTCCTCAAAAGTGCATTTAATAATTACATCTTGTACAGATTAGATTCATGACACTAAATGTTTAAAGTCAGGAGAGTAACAAATCTGGCATATTGATGGAGCAGAGGAAATATTTAATAGTGGGTACTAAATTTTTACAAATTTTACTAATAAAGGATAATTATATATTAAATATCTATTTAGAAAATACTTAGAAACTATATATTGAAAATAGTGCCTTTTATTTTTACAGCTTGTAGCCTGAGCTGATTCTTAAAATATTCTTGTGTGGTACATGCTCGTCAGGTTTCCAGGTCTCCAGGTTAGTGATGAGAAAATAACAACTCAGCCAGTGTCATCCCGCTGGCAACCTTCAGAACTAGGTTAGGAACCCACAGTTCATGTGTTCAACTAGAACTTTTGCAGAGTACTGTTGTGATTGTCAAGACAGAAATGACCAGCTAGGGCTAGGCTTGAGCATGTAAAGAAGAATGAGACACCTTGATTCAAGAGCTAATCAGACTTTCATTTGGGAGACTCAAATGTATGACCCCTTTGCAGTGTAATTTAGTAAGACCAACTGCAAGAGCAACACAGCGAAGCACTACCTTGGACCATTTTCTGTTTCTGTAACGTATTATTTTTGGTTTATCTTTCTGGAAGTCCAAGTGCATTATGCCAATATCTATTCAGTTTTTGGTTTGGAGCTGTATGTTGTTTTAACACAGGGCAGAAAATACAAGGCAAGTGAGCACATGTCAATGAGACAAAACAGGTCCAGATTCCGACAACGGAGAAGCATTGATCCACGTATGAAGGCAGATCCCCTGTGACATCAAATGCCTCCCGGAGTCTCCATCATCTCTCCACACAATTACATTGTCAACAAAACTCAACAGGATGCTTCATAGGGACAAAACATGTTTAATCAGAACTGGCTCTAGGGGAACAATGGCTGGTTCTGTTAAGAGCAGGAACAGGAGAAGTCAGGCCTTCTGTGTTTAGAAGAAGAATCTTGGGTCCATGGCAATATTTTCTTCCACTATCTGTGTATGTGGAAAAGAGAGGTGTTTTTTTTTTTTTTTTTTTTTTTTTTTTTTTTCCTGTAGTTGGAAGAGGACTCACATTGAGGACACTAAATAAAAAAAACGAGCTGAGCAAGACACTGTCAGCTGAAAAATTTGGGGTCATAAAGAAAGGCATTGGGGTACAGATATAGTAAAAGATAACTGTAGACTATAGACTCCACTTGGAGTTTCAGAAAGCCCTGTGGCAGATGGTAGTTCCTAAAGAGGACTACAATCATGTTTCTTATCTCCTAGGTTTTACAAAGTAGCCTTCTATAGCAAGCTGAGTTTAATTCTCTCTTTGCAGAGAGATGGCCTTAGGACTGCCTGCACAAAGAGAGTGTATGGAAGAGATGCTGTGTGATTTTCGAGGAGGCATGCAGGGCAAAGCAGCGTCCACCCTGTTATTGGAACTCATTTGCTTTACTTAGATGCTTTCAATAGAAAAGACTTAGATGTTATCAAGGATGAGCCAAGCACTTATACGAATTCCCTTCCTCCCGTTCTATTTTATTACTTTTACTTATGTTATTATTAGAGTCAAGTCATTGAAGGAAAATTTTATGCAAAGTGAAAGAATGAAGGCTTAGGTTAAAAATGAATGTATTTGCTCATTAAGAGGAAAACAGAGAAGGATTGATAGGAAAAGATAACAGTGGCCCTGCTCCTAAACTGACTATAGTTTATTGCTCCAGAATCTCTCATTTTTTCAGAGTTATCTCTGGCTCATTCACTTCTCCTACTTAGTCTTACTCGTAACTTCTTTTTGTTCTATGCTCCCCTTGATTATGTTTTTTTTGTGGTGACTTCCAAGGTCCCGTTTCTTCCTTCTTTTTCTTTTTCTTTCTATATTTCCTATTTCTCCTCCCTTTTTCCTCTCTAGATGATCTACTTCACCCCCTTGGATAAACATATTTACTTTCATTGACTCAACAAACATTTCTTTTTGACTCCTTCTGAGTGTCATGCACTTTATAAGAGTTCAATATAACCATGCCAGGCTTTACAAATATTTTTATATCTATGTGATCTTTATTGATCTTCATGTCTTTTAGAATTAATGGCTATCTAGACCTTTACATATATAAACTGCCTTAAGTTCCTTTTTATAGATTTATTACAAATGTATGTATTTTAAAGTAACTTGTGACTGGAGGTGTGGTTCAATGATAAAGCATTTTTTAGCATGTGCAAGGCAATGAGTTCAATTTCCAGCATGACAAAACTAAACAAAAATTTAAAATAAAAGTGTTACGGATACAATTACAGCTTATTTCATGGTTTTATGCTTGGGAATTTTATTTACAAATGGCAATAATCACTATATTATATAAATATAGATTAACAAAAAATATGTGTTCTGAAGATGAAGAAGATTTAGCAAAGTTTAACAACTTCTTAAAAGCTGGAGCCAGCACTGTGTCCTGCCCCTCTCACCCTGGAGGGAGTATCTGTTTGCACATGGGATTGGGGCAGCACAATTGATGAGAAAACAGTTTTATTCTTGATGCATATAACACTGGGTCAGATGCAATTGGGATGTTCTCTCTGATGGCAGATATTGATGGCAGAAAGTGTGCTCAAGGTCAAGAGGAAAGACTAGGAAGCGCCCTCCTCTTCCACTAGATCTTGGCTCTCAGATGTTGCTGTGAATGGGATCACTGCAAGCTTGGACCCTAGGGTATCTTGGCTGACTTCCTCTTGGGATGTAACTATTTGTTAGCATGAGTAGAGATGTTCTAGAGCAATGACTAGAGATGTATTTTAAAACCAGTCGCATAGCTGAAAGCAGGAGCCTTTGTTGTTATTTATATTGGGCACAGACTACGCCATCTTCAGGTTATACTGAAAAACCTTCTTGGCATCCATCAAATTCCACTCAAAATGTACCTTGCAAAATTATTTGGTTTGGAAAAATACAAGAAAACACATTTTTAAAATTTATTTATTATTATTTTCTTTATTTACATTTCAAATGCTTTCCCGAAAGTTCCCTATACCCCACCCCCACCCCTGCTCCCCTACCCACCCACTCCCACTACTTGGCCCTGGCCTTCCCCTGTGCTGTGTCATATAAAGTATCTGGGTTTGGTGGCTGATGATGGGATGGATTCCCNGATGGGGTAGACTCTGGATAGTCGATCCTTTCATCTTAGCTCTAAATTTTTTCTCTGTACCTATATCCTTTCATGGGTATTTTGTTCCTTATTCTAAGGAGGAATGAAGTATCCACACGATGGTCATCCTTCTTGGTTAAGAAAACACATTTTAAATTGCCACATAGCTTTTTTTTTTTTTCCCCACTGATGGACTTAAAATTGACATAAACCACTAACCCACACAAGGGCTATTATTTATGTATTCAGATCATATGACCATACTTCAAGAAAAATCTATCCAAATGGGAGGATGGTAAAATGACATCTCTTCAACATGACTTCTATAACGTTTGGGTGCTTTGTGATCATGTTCTTTAGGATTTTTTTTTCCCTTTGAATTTTAAGACATCATCAGGACTTTTGTTCTGAAATTACCTTTCATGAAAGTAGTCAAGTGTGGATACAGAGCAAACTTTGTAAAGTTCAGCATCCCCTTATTGTCCCATGTTTCCTCAGTCGTCCAGTCTCCACTGGACACTCTCTTCCCTGAGGAACCTTTTGGCACCCAACATTCAAATAGTTACCAGGTCATCCCTAACTCTGACAGTGGCCTTGTTAGCTTGGGGTCCTTTGTTAGCTTGCTTGAGTTCCTTTTGGTTTGACTTCATTAAGAAGTTGTCATCTGAGCAGAAGAAAAAGAGTATCTGTGATAGAACCTTGGAAGAGGAAACAGTGAAAACTAACAGAAGAGTGGAGTGTAGCTTTGGTCAGGGGCAATATCAAAATCGCTCACAGGCTGTACTGCTGAGTATTGCAGAGAGAGGCAGGGCAAAGCCATAGTAATGCCTGTCAGTATCCAGTTCTTACTTAAATCTCAACACAACACAGTCCCAGACTCATGGACGAGAAAACTTAAGTTCCAAGTCACTCAGCAAGTCAAAGGCAGAGTCAAGATTTGAACCCCGATTTGAGTCCCAAAGCTGCTCTCCTCCTTATATACTGTACACATCAAACTCTGTATAATGTCATTGCTTATTTTGTTTAACGATGCCCCAAGAAAGAATATGGTATGCTAACCCCGTGATTGCTGCAAGTGTTGCCTTCCTAAGGAACAATAACAATAGGAAATACCTTCAAGGAAAAACGAGGGAAGCACGTTAAGGCTTCAAATATTGGTCCGAGAAACTGTCTGAACTCTCAGTTTGAAAAGTCCCACCCACAACAAAAGATAATCATCACAGAATCTGAGTCTCTTATTCCTCCCATGGAAGCCAAAGAAAGGTTGAGAAGGTTGTCTGGCTTTTCTGTGCTTTCCCAGGAAGGACTATAATGAATGATTAGGAATATGCTACCCTCGAAGTAACCAGACTCCTGAATGCTTTTCAGGTGAAAGCGTCTTAGCATCTTACTGGACACTTTCGCAATGTGAAGAGGTGTTGTTGTTTTTGTTGTTGGGGTGAAGAGGAAGGGCGAGCAGAGAGAAAGAGAGAGAGAGAGAGAGAGAGAGAGAGAGAGAGAGAGAGAGAGAGAGAGAGAGAGAGAGAGAGAGAGAGAGAGAGAGAGAGAGAGAGAGAGAATGCAGTCAAAGCTGAGTTCAATATGGTTGGGTTCTAATCTCGCATTTCTTAGCAGAGGCACATTTTTCTTTTGGATCTGAAAGCGCTGCTGGCTGCTATCTGCGGTAAGAAATACCGTCCTGAGGCAGATGTCTATTTCCTCTGCCAGGCTGGTGTGGAAGCCGACCCTGTTTCCTCTTCCATCTGGATGCTGGGGAAGCAGTAAGGAGGTGTCAAGCATTCTGCCCCAAACATTCTTTCTCACCCGCTCTCGCTCTCGTGCTCTCGTGCTAGCTAACATCTTTTAAAATAGCAGCAAATGGCTCCGAAAGAGATAACTTAAGCCTGTGAAGCCAGGACAACAGCAAGGGAAGCGGAATCTCTGAATTTGTGATCCATGCCCATTCTGACATCTAGGCAAGCTTTGAACTTCAAGTCCTGGCTTTGAATCTCAGCTCCTAAGCAGCTAGCTGTGGACAGTATTGGAGGGTGTAATCTCCGAGTTTCATTGCAGACTCATTAATATGAATGTGAACCGCCCACAGTCTGAAGGAGAGGGCTAGATGTTTCTGCCCAGTTTCTATTGGGAAGGAGTCACCTAGTTTTGGCTGTTCCTGCATTTTGGGGCTCTGTCATTTCAGGTGATGAGGAAGCTAGGAGAAGGGCTCTAGGAACAGGGTGAGCATGTGTTTCACCCACTCTCCTGATCCTTGATCCTCAGACCATGGTCCGAGAGGGGAAGGACATTGCTGTTTTATGCTGCTGCGGCGGCTGCTTGATGATCAAAGCGGAACTCACAAACATTTCTTGTACAGACCCTAACAGTAAATAGTTCGGCTCTTTGGGGTTGTGGTTCTTTGTTACAACCCCTGAGCTCTGTTGCTGCTGAGTGAAAGTAGTTGCAGATGTGATTTTATTCAAATTAAATTTTATATTAAAAAAAAATTTCATACTGGTGAGATTTGGAACAAGGGCCACAGCTTTCTGGTCCTTAGCCAATAGATTTCCCTTTTTGTTATTTAAGTTAAACTACAAGTATATTCCTGAATAGCTGATGATCATTTGGGAAAATAAAAATTAGAGTATTTCTGGATAACCATGTTAAGAAAATGTGAAAAAGTTTAAGACCAGGAGAGAGAGATAGATCTTTTGTTGTTTTGTTGTTTGTGCCTTTCCATTCTGCCATCACCAGAGCCCTGCTGTGTGTCTATGTATGTCATATATATATATATATATATATATATATATATATATATATATATATGATGTGTTTGCATGTGTATGTGTATATATAAATATATATATATTGAACTCAGGCTGTCTGGCTTGCTCTGTCAGGCTTGCTCTGTTACTGCTTTTACCCACTGAGGCACCCGGCCAGTCACCTGCACTTGGGATTCTCATTTCGCTTGCTTCAGCATCATATTGTTCCCTCATCACACAGCCAGTTAAAGATAATCTGGATGCCTGCTGACTTCATATGGTCACGAGAACTATGATTTTTATACATTAAAATAAAATCAATCATCCTAGAGCATCTGGGAAAAAGATGCAGACCACAGGTGACAGTGTGGTACACCTCTTACGTACCTGTCTGCCATTCCAGTCACTACTGTTATTTGCTACCAGCACAGTGAGAAGACAGGAACCTTCCCCAGATCCAGACTCCAAAGCTTTCACTTCCTGGTTACCGTTTCTTGGCAGTGACCTTGGAATCGTTCTTACTCAGTTTGAAATTATAAGGCCTTTGGATCGCCACAGGGCCAACTGGAGATGGGAAAAGGGGTTGGGTTTTATCTCTTCCCTCTACTCCATTTACCACAGCCTGGAGTTGTGCTTCATAAAGGCCTGTGATCCATCATGATGGGATGCTTCTGCTGACCCTCACGAGAGCCAATTTCCTAAAGCGTTCTGGTTTGGCTCCAGCTTCTGTTTCCCCTCCGTTGCCTTGCTCTCATTTCTTGGAATCATAGCTCCAAGTACAGATTAGTAAGCCTCTGGCCTACTTCCTACTTTTGGAGAACACAGCTACACCAAGAAAAGACCTGAACTTCAATTATTTGCTTGGACAGGCTGTCACAGTGTTTGCTGGAGGCGACATTCGCCAGGAGCAGGGCGTCTAGGAATGGTCTCTGCTGGGACAGCTCAGTGCTAAAGGGACATTTTCTAGGGGGATGGATCCCTCAGGGAATCATGATTCCATGCAGCATACAGACAAAGGTGAAGAACTCAGGAAGAATTGAAGAACCAGCAAGTTACCAAAGACATGTAGTATGAGCCCCATAGAAGTCAGGATCTGAAAGGCGGCTGGGCAAGATCCGTAGGCAAATGGATCAGACTCTAAGATGGATAACTAAGAGAGGAAGCTTGACTCTTTAAAGAATTTTACGACTTGTTTTCTTTTCCCCAGAACCAAGATCATGGACGATTGAGTGGGTGGGTCTTGGGTTAAGTAGAGGAAAGGAAGAGACAGCATTTCCTCCCCCTCTGTATGGTCATATGCTCCCTTCCCTTCCCATGGCTCTAAGCCTACTCTCCTCCCCATGGCTATCGGCTTGAGCTTGTCACGGGAACAGAAACGGAGTTCTGCATTGGTTGAAAGATTTGAGGTTTGATTTAGAAAACATTTTACCTCACATCTGAAGAGACGCGGCACAGACATCTTCACTCCTCAAGAGACTCCCACCGTGAGGTAACTGCCGAGCGCCGCCTGTGCCCAGTGCTTCCAGTCACTCTTGTTTTAAATACTGGCACAACTGTGATTTTTCTTTAGGCAACTCAGTTGGGTAGGTACCATCTTAACGTGTTTACAAGTCAGTCCCATTTCTATTTCATATCTATCGGAGGAAGTGGACACTTACCCATTGTCTTCTTGATGGCTCCGCTGTTTAATTTTCTCTTTGTTACCAAGGAATATGAAGGCGCATTCCACCGAGCTTAGAACACTGTTGGTGCAAGAAGCTGAGACCCAGAAACACACTTTTTTTTTTTTTCTTATCAGATGTTATACTTTCAGCAATTTAATTCTGGGAGCACATACATAAATTCTGCTTTAATTCATAAACTGTTATTTGTCACTCAATCAAAATGAAGATGTCATGTTAAAGATGAATTTACAGACTTGCCAGAACCCCGATTTTTGACAGAAGAAGACATGCCTCCCCCTCACACTACAGCACTTCTGAGCTACGGTTCATTCTTCTTATTTTTAACTCAAAAAAAAAAAAAAAAAAAAAAAGTGCAACAAAGCACTTGGTCTAGAGACTATATCCAAATATGACTTAAGAAAGTTTTCTAAAGATTCTGTAACCAGTAGGAAAGTGCTCCTTTCCTTCTCACCAGTGTCTCCCTCACCTAAATTTACTTTATAAAAATCTCCCCGGAAAGATCAGGGCATGCCGATGCATGCCCATAATCTGATCCGTGAGTGACCAGGGATGAAGGCTCTCCAGTTCAAGGCCAGCTTGGGCTATGCAGTAAAAGTGGGTCTAAAGAGAAAGAATCAGGTGAGGGGGAAGGAAGGAAGGATAAAACTTCTTCTGTGGTATGTCTTAATTATATCAAGTATCTACAAAAAGTTCATAGAAGAAGGCTTTACATCTCTTTGATTCCATGAACACACAGGGTGTCCTGAATCCCAGCAATAGCTCATCCCTACCAGGAGTGCTCCAAACACATTTCTGCTTTGTTTGAGACAGAGAGGTCTGGGCAATGACTCTGGGGGACTATGTGAAGCATCTTCAGTGATGAGTCTCAAGTAGCCTGGCCTATAGTAAAATGCTGAAAGCATACAATTTTGCCTTGGTAAATTTTGATTATTTTAACTTAATTTTCCATCTCCAGACTTAGCTCCACTATCCCTGCTCAGATTCTCAGGTGACTTGCTGTCCTGTGGGCCCCATGTTTTTGATACTCACTGGAAAGTCAAGCAGTCTGTGTATTGAAATAGCTAACGGCTCACATATAATCTAATGGTATGGATTAACCAAGAAATTAACTGTGTTATTATTTTAGTATAACTATCCTCTTTATATTACTATAAATTATAGAAAATTAACCTTTTTTTGCAAAGTATTTTATTGATACAGAAAGGATATCAATGCTGAATAGTTATCTCCTTTACTTGGTTGGTTAGTCACATACCTCATTTCCTTGAAGAAACTCTTTTTAGAGCCAGAGATGAGTGGTTCATTCCCATGTTTTGACTATTGGTTCTGACCTTTTCTTTTCAATTGAACTTAATGTTTATTAGTATGCTCACTAGAAAAGACAAGAAGAAGTTTGGCATGATACTGCTTGGTCGCAAATTTTTATAAATATTAAAAGCAGATTTGTGTGAAGGGTAAAGAGCCATGCCCTACTTGAATTCTGGCTCCTTCTGAGAGCGTTCAGTTAATTATAACAGGCCAATAACTCCCCAGTTACTGTGGCTAACTTAAAGCTGACTGTCATACTAATTGGCTTTAGAGATCATAACAGTGAATATCAGACTTTCTGAAAGATTGTTTTAAAGACTTTGCTTCTGTGCTGAGAGAAAGAACTGATTGGGAGAATTAAAATGAGGTGGAGAGTTTGCCCCAAAATGAAAGCCTGTGTGCTGTGAGAAGCATTCAAATAATTTTTTAATGAACTAGTTTCTTTGACTTCTTTTAAGACCTGTATGTAGTGGGGGGAAATAAAAGCATGACAGGAATATAATAGATGGGGAAAAATTAAACAAGACCCCATGCCATTAGTTATGACTGACAAGCAAAAGATAATAGCTAAAAAAGCAAATGGACTTTATTAGCAGAGAAAGATAATGGTGATGGGACTTTTACAAATATATCAGGGAAGAAGTAGATGGCAGTTTTTTTTTTTTTTCAAGTTCAGTGATCTCTAGAGATGGGCATAAACACAAATGCCTCTAAAATGGCTGTGATGTTGATGTTTAATTCTGTATTTACCTGAGAAAGGACAAGGGGACATTTAGGTCAGCAAATGAATAATGAAGACATTTGAAAACATGCCTGCTAAGAATACTCAGTAAATGATGGTCAATACTAGCGGAATTTGAACTTAGATATATTAGAAAACGGCACTGACGTGCCTCCTCTTGGACGGCATGAGCAATGCTAATGTTTTTTTTTTTTTTTTTTCTGTTTTACCAAATTACTTGGAATGCATAATTTTTCTAAAAACAATTGTGTTGATGCATCATGAACTAAATATCTAAATGCATTGAGCTCTGCAACTTCTAACTTTCAAAGAGAGAAAGCAGGGAGAGTGGGGAAATAAATATTTGAATGCATGCTCTGTACCTTGATCTGCTCTTTCTGCTCACTTCCCTCTTAAATCAGAAAAGATTTGACCCAGTCCCTTACTTAATGTGATTTTTAAATGAAGAAACATAGGCATACTTCATCTTATGTTCTGCCCACATTAAGGAAAAAGGTGTTCTGTTTCCTGAAGTAAAGGATCCTACAATGATAGCTTGTTTATTTTCTACAGCATATCTCCATGGAAGGATCTGTTAAAAATTGGGAAAATAATACTTTATTAATATGGTAATACATTATCTGAAATATACAATTGTTTATTAATATTAGCTTACTGGTTAGCAAGGTGGTGGTGACAGAAGATTGCACCTTTGTTTGCGTTTATCGATTTTTTTTTTTTTTGTTGTTGTGTTATTTTGTTTTGTTGAGATTGGGCTTCTTCTCTGAGTAGTCCTGACTGTTTTGGAACTTATTTTGTAGATCAGATGGCCTCAGACTCAGAGATCCACCTGCCTCTGCCCTCACAAGTGCTGAGATTAAAGGCACGCACCAGGTCAACATTC
>NC_034590.1:126386289-126409691 GCF_900095145.1 Mus pahari | reverse complement strand
CCTGGAACTCACTCTGTAGACCAGGCTGGCCTCGAACTCAGAAATCCACCTGCCTCTGCCTCCCAAGTGCTGGGATTAAAGGCATGCGCCACCATGCCCGGCAACTTCTTACTTTGTAAACTGTATTTAGGTAAATATCTCATGCTATGTCTTTTCAATTTCTAAATTATTTTGTCTTTTATGAATTTTGCTACAATTTGATTATAGGATTCATTCTGTTCTTCTTTGACATGGAATGAAAAACAAAAACAAACAGAGCATAACGTTACAGAGCTTATTGTGGCAAAGACAAACAGCCGGCGTCTCTTACTTTGGTAGAGATGCACAGGCAGGTGGAAGAGTTGGAAGTTGCTAGAGTGGAAAGGCAGAAGCTCCACGCATGCCCTGATGGAACGCTGTGGGAAAAATGACAGTGTTTATGTGGTTGGGGGTACATATTTGGTTTCTTTGCTTTGGTCTGAAGATGCAAGTATGAGAGCAACAATCATATTGTCTATGTCTACATGTTCAGATATTTTCTCACCAATTTCTGTTTAACAATATTGCCTAACAACTACTTATATGGCATTCTCATTGTATCTGGTATTAAAAGAAACTTAAAGTTGATTTGCAAACACTGTGACAATTGATGTAAAGGATTTAAGCATCTTCACATTTTGGTGTCTCTCTGTTTTTCTGGATTCACCTCCCACAGGTAATACAGGATGATTGTATTTAGTTTCAGTGCCTACTTACCTTTATTACATATAATTTCATGATTCTGCTCAGAAATATTGTACTAAAACTTGTTTTCATGATTTGTGGAAAGTTAATCAAAGTGACTTAAAATAATGAGAAGATCCTCTCTTTTTAGACCCTAAAATATGCAAAGAGAAAAAGATGTGGCTGGATGTCATACTCTGAGCACTGCTGCATCTGTGTTAATTCTATCCTTCTTCATGGTGTTGGGCATCTGTGTTGTAGTGGGCTTTGGACTCTTTCTAAGGTCCAGCTTATGTGGAGCATAAGCTAAATCCCAACAATTAAAAAAAAAAGTTCCATAAGAAAAGATATACAGCAACAAAACAAGTCACAAGTCTCAGTGTATTGCATCCTGAAGGTAACAAGATTTATTCTAAGAGGAAAATTCTTTCGAATCTTCTTGGAACCAACTGATGAAATTGAAGTAAAAATGATATTGCTTATTAAGAAAGGAAAAAATGTTTGGAAGACCAAATT
Organism: Mus pahari; assembly: GCF_900095145.1. NCBI lineage: Eukaryota > Metazoa > Chordata > Mammalia > Rodentia > Muridae > Mus > Mus pahari. The sequence goes on along the minus strand of NC_034590.1, from coordinate 126,408,473 downwards.
TAATGTCTATTAAAATCACTATATAAGCTAGTTCTCCTATAAGTATTTATTTTAAAAATTTAGAACATATTAAGAGTTTTAAATAATAATTGACTACTTTAAGGGAATTCAAAATAAACAATAGTGAAAATAAGATGAAAAAGATCAACAAAAGTCTTAAAGCCCAAAGACATAGAATATTTTCTATGTATGTTTTCTATTCTGCCCCCCTAGTAAGGAAATTTAAATTAAGACTTAATTAATGGAACTATACCTGTCGTCCAATTTTGTTTTTCTTGCTTAGAAGGATAGGTAAAGCATTCTGTTTAAAGAGAAATAAAAGTTTGGTAAATCCTCCATATAGTTCTACCCCATTTGTTTTATGCTCATCTCTCTTGTGTGTGAAAATGAGGGGAGACACAGTAGTCCATCTTTCACAAAGCCTTACTGAATTCTGCTACTGTACGTCCAAACTCCAGATTGTGCTTGACTCAGAATTAAGGGGAAATGGCCTGATTAATCATTTGGTTATATAAGCCAATAAAGATAAACAGCTGCCCCTTGGTGCCTCAGGCTGATTGGTTCCAGAACACACGCTCCTGAGACACCAACATGCTTTGCCTGTAACTGACACCCAGCCCTCCTGCACTGACATCATCTTTAGATTTCTCACAATGCCAACTAGGTTATTTTTGCAAGGCAAATGGTTATTAGTCTATATTGTTTAGGAATCATGACAAGGAAAAGCCATTTGCAAATGTCCAGTGGAGACAATTGATTTTCCTCAGATCTTTTCAGTTGGAATTTAGTTAAATCCCTGCATGTGGGATCCATGGATACGAAATGTTGACTGCTTTGTGTGATGTCAACCACTCAACATCATGGGCAATGGCCCTTTGAAGCAGGGAATCCTTAAGGATTGCATCTCCTTGAAAGAGTGGCCATAGACAGAATGAAGACTGTCTGTACAATACAAGAAACCTCCTTACCAAAGCATGAAAACCCAAAAGGGAATTCTATAACAATTTTGATCTGTGTATATGATAGATGCTACCAGAATTTCTGAGTTACGCTTAATAAACATCTGGTCTCTACTCAATCTTATCAGTTTTGAAATCAAAGGCACATATCAATAACCAAAACTTTGAGTATGTCTTTATTGACATTGTCTTTTCTCTCCTTCCCTTCCCACGAGTCAGTGTTGAATTCCTAATGCACTTCTGCAGCACTCAAGACTCTACAACCCCATCTTCTGTGTTTTGAAAAACAGGCTACATTTCAATTTAAAAATGACATCAGATAACTCTTACATTTTGTCAATTTTACAGTCTCTTTGATCCTTGAATGTTGAAGATCCCCACCTCTGAAACCCACCTCTGCTAATTTCTGTGGGGTTAGGAGTATTGTTTGAATTTATTTAAATGTTGAAACTTCTCTTATGGTCTTGAAATTAGTTCCTTCCCTACTCAGTATTTTTATCTTCAATGGTAGTGCACAAATTTGACGTTGATCCCATGGAAGGTACACACCCAAGAACATATGGAATGAAGCTCCCTTATTGTGACAGTGTAGGACCGTGAAAGGCAGTCTGGTTCCTGGTTGAGCTAAGGTTAGAAACCCTGGTGACCCTAAAGGGGTTCCAGGCATTTTGTCTGTTTCCCAGACACTAGGCTCCTGACACAAGGCTGCAGCCCTCCATAGATTTGTGGCCATCAGTCTTGTAAGGGCAATGCCCAAAGCCCCTCCACAGGTAGAGGATGTGACCTGTGGTCATGTAGCCTTAAGACATCTCCATTTTAACGAGGTGCCTAAAGACCTGAAGGCTTAGTCAATAAACTCCCCTTTCCAAACACTCCTCCCTGCAAAAGATATTTAACCTCAGGCCTACCCTGAGAACTGGGGTACGGTTTTACTGATCCACTTTCTGCCATGCCAGTAAATGACTTAAAACCATGGACTGCCAGGATGGGGAGTCCATAGAGAAGGCCTTTACCTATAGAGCCAAGTCTAATCTCCTGTACAAGGCCTCTCTGTGCTCCCAGCCATGACCACCAAGTCAAACCAGCTGCTGCAGACAAGCCAAGGATTCCTCCTCATGGGATTCAGCTGGAGCTCCTCTCTTTTCCCCCTAGATCCAGCCCGTGGGCCTCTCACTCCTTTCTCAACTCTTCCACGGCTCCCAGAGGTGCCCGAGAGCCTGAGAAACAGATGGCCCTGCCTCCCTGAAGGCCCGGGACTCCCCCCTCCACCCCCACCCCCACCTCAGACTTCGTTCCCCCACCCCTGGAGCGGTGTCCTGGGCTTCCCATAGCCTGACACTCACCCCCACACAGGCATAGGGTAGGGGCAGTCAAGACTTCCTTATCCTGCCTCCTCAAATGGCCAGAGCCCTGTGGCAGAGAAGACACAGAACTCCATTAAGCCCAAAACAGAGCATAAAGGATATCTTTCTTTCCTTCTCACTTTAAATCATGGGAAACTCTAGAATTCAGTTCAGCCTGGAAATTTTGAAAGGAGAATCCATGAATATTCAGAAGATTAATGATAAATATTTCATGTTACAATATAATTAGTATTTTTACCCTAGATTATATCTCATCCCATCTATGTTAAATAATTTGCTAAATACTGCAACCATAGCTAATACTTTCACTGACCCTAGCTGAAACACATCAGATTGCCAAGATTATCTTGGTACATATTTTTCTGAACTGAAGATTATAAAAAGAGACCTCTACATAGTTCATTTATCTTATTTGTCTTTGGTTGAATTTTGAAAATATACATAAAGCCTTTTTGGTGACGTTCTACTTTTAAAAACCCAACAAACATTTGTTTCATTATAATAGTAAAGGTTAATGAAAACTCTTATTCCCACACCTTCCTATTTTTGTATTTTATTTATCCATATTTAGGCATGCTGGTGAGATTTAAGTTCTTGTTTATTCAATTAAAAGTGCATTCTTTCAATTTAAAATTAGTCAATTAGGTAATATGGCAGTTTAATATTAAAATGATTTAACATCAGGAAATTAATTATGCGATTATTTTATTGAGTATATCTTTTGAGTTGCATATAAACTAATAGATATTGTACTTTCCCCCAAAGGATGACACTGTGGATAGTATGAAAATACAATCAATTTGCATAAAAGTAAATTTAAATTACATTTATAAAATAAAAAAGAATTTTTTACTTCAGATTTGCTTTATATCTCTGAACATATCTAATAAAATGGTTAATTCTCATGTATTTCTTTTTAAAACAGTTCAAATTTGGAAACATCTAGTGAAAAAAAATTTAAATGGAAAAGTGAGTAGTTTGTCTTCTTGTTGTTGTTTTATTAGATGTTTTGTTTTGTTTTGTTTTGTTTTGTTTGAGACAGAGTCTGTCTATGTAGCCCTGACTGTCCTGTCTTACTCTACACATCAGGGTGGCATTAAACTCAGAGATTTGCCTGTCACTGCTTCTCAAATACTGGGATCAAAGGTGTGCACCACTATGGCATTCTTAGGCTTTTCTTTCAGTTATCATTATACTTAAGTGTTACCAGTACTGTTCTGACAAAGAACTAAAAGCACATCATCCCCTGCACTCAAAGGATAATGCAGATAGAGGCAAAGCTAACAATTAAACTATCCAAACATCAACTTGATGGAGAAATGGGACATGTGAATTTATAAGTAATACTATACAAATATAAAAACATTTATTAACATTTCACCTTGAGATATAACTTGACAAAATTTGGAGAGAAATCATCCCAAAGACTGTGTCTGAGAAAATGTCCTGTTTGGCCCTGTGGACTCAGAAATGCTAGGAGCTCTGAAAGGAAATCATAGCCTTCTCTCCCTGCTCTCCTTGGTAGTTAATGTGGAGGACTCAGGAAGGACAAACAGCTCAAAACTTCCCTCCATGGAGAAGCCATACTACCCCACACTTCTCCCATACTCAGCCACAGGGGCTTCTAGAAGGCTGCTCTAATTTGGTAATTCTATCATGAGTTCCCATACATTCCTGAATTTCACAATAATAACACTGATCTTGAATATTTTATAATCTGTAGGTTCTTTATATCAGAAATCGAAACATTCCATTCCTGGTGAATGGATAATAACATCTCCTCTGAGATATAACTCTGAGAGCAGTTACTAAAATCTAAGCAGAGGTGCCATGCTGCGTGTGATACAAGCACACGTAACTAAAATAGGCAAATGTCATGTCTCTTGAGTAGAGAGGTAGACTTAGTCATATCAGAGATACACTGAGGAGCAGTCCACGAAAGACAAACAAGATGGATACAGAACACTAGTTCATGCTGAGGCTTGCTACATACAAAGGAAGACAGAGAGGAAAGGACCAGATGTTGCAGAGTAGTGTGTGGAGAAAACTTGTGTGACTGACTGACCCACTGCAACCACAAACAAAGGCATTTCTATCAGGAATGAAAGTAAATTACATAGGAACAACTCTTAAGTTTACAATAGTAAAAAAATTTATAAGGAAGACTAATATATTGGATTTTAAAGAAAATTGAGTGGAATTTCAATTTCTGCCAAAATGTTGAAGACCCAATGACAAAAGAACCATAGTGATAATAGCTTTAAGATGGGGCTAATTTTCCTCCATCTTGACCCTGCTGTAGCCATCTAAGTTCTGACAGAGTTGACCCCCATCCCACTTTCTCCTATGGGAAAAAAAGTTCTTGAGAAAATTGCCCAACCCTGTCCCAGAGACTTGAAGTCAAGCAGGTAACTGCTGCTCTGGGCTCCTGTTAAACTTCTAGTTTGCTCTGCTTCCTCTTATAACTGCCAACTAGGATATGATTTTTGCTTTAAAAGTTCCCTGCAGAAAGCAGTCTGGGCTGCCTTGTGAGAACCATTTCTCTACAGATAGTCACTGGTTTAATAGAGACTCTCAACTTTGAACTTTGGTTTTGTTGAGTGGTCCTTGGGTTCTTTGCCCCATGACAGCCTTGGGGGCTATGAAATAGCAGAATATTCTTAACAACATGCAATAAACACATTTGTAAATGATGATGTGAACATTCAAGACAAAGAAACACTGGGGACTGATGAGGAGGCCACTGAGGAAGGTGGGGTGAGTGACTTCCAGGGTGGGGGAGGTGATTTGTCTGCCTGACCTGGAGAGAGGGCACTGGTTATGAAGTTGCTGGGCATATATTTTAATATCAAAAGCTGACTCTCAACCATGTAAGGAGAGGGTGTGAAAGAGCAACTGGGACTTTCTCTGTGTAGGCACTGGATAGGAATGGACCAAATAAAAGATATATTGGGCTGGGCGTGGTGGTGCATGCCTTTAATCCCAGCACTCAGCAGGCAGAGGCAAGCAGATTTCTGAGTTCGAGGCCAGCCTGGTCTACAAAGTGAGTTCCAGGACAGCCAGGACTATACAGAGAAATCCTGTCTTGAAAAACCAAAACAAAAAACCAAAAAGACAAAAAAACAAAAAAGACATATTGGGCAAAGAAAAGAACCATAACAAAATGCAAACATGCCAGCCTAGGAAGGTTTGATAACAACATTCATTGCTTCTGTGATTTTGATTTGGGTACCAACTGGAAAAAGCAAGACTTTAGGATTATAATTATCCTTAAATGGGCTTATTAAAATCTTGCATAATTTTATAATCTGTGAGTCAAGAATTTATGGCAAAATTGATCAGTGCTTGTCAATCTTTCTGGCTTGGTGGCCAGAAAAGCCAGTAAACAAAGGTATGTTTTATTTTGTTTTGTTTTCAGATTTTCTCATTTTATTTTTATGTGTATGGATATTATATATATGTATATATATATACATATATATATATATGCATCACATGTCTGTCTGATACTCATGGAGATCAGAGGAGGACATTCGATCCCCTGGAATTACAGATGGATGTTGCCCTAATGGAGGTGCTGAACTTGGGTTCTCTGGGAGAACAGCCAATGCTCTTAACCACTGAACCATCTCTCCAACCCCCAGACATGGAATTATCGTAGTTGAACACTGTATCAAGCTATCTCTTCAGTAATCCCATTGTGCTACTTAGGGTTCTCTACAGGAACAGAATCAATAGAATGAACACATATAGACACACACACACACACACACACACACACACACACACACACACGTCTTAGCCATCCCAAACTGCTGACAAGTCCTAGAGATTTCTCAAAGAAGTAGAGTTGAATTCCAGTGAACAAGATCTATGACTTGGTCAGCAAGAGTGAGGGCAAGCAAAAAAATCACAAAAGTTTCCTTGTTCCATATCATTTTATGAAAGCTGCCACCAGAAAGTGTGGCCCAGATTTAGAGACCATCTTCCCATGTTAAATGATCCATCCAAGAAAATCCATTACATGCCTGCCCAGCTATTTGGGTTTTAGTTGATTCTAGGCAAAGTCAACCTGACAACCAAGATTAGCCATCACCCTTACTTACTATAAAGTGAAAGTAAACATAGGTTTATAGTTCATAATTATAAAATATACTAGGAAAAACATCCAGATAAAGAATTAGTAGATTCAACAAGCAACTAAAATTTAAAAAGCCTCAAGAACTTAAGGGAATAAAGTCAACTTTAAATACTTAGGAATGACTAAAATATAATCCACACAATTACACTTTATACGACAAGAAAAGAACCTCAGAGAAACCTGAAAGCAAAGATTCAGTTTCTAAATGGGAAAGGTGCTCAGCCAGCAGGCTTCTTGTATGCACCAGTAAAGGACATAAACATGTTACAAATATCAAGGATGAAATAAGAAATAACACAATAAGTATAGACATATGGCCTAAATTTGGTAGTTATAAATCAGTGACTTCAACTGCATTAAAATTAAAAAAGCAAGGTCTAGGTATGGCGGTACATGTCTTTGATCCTTTCAATCTGGAGGCAGAGGCAGAGGCAGAGGCAGAGGCAGAGGCAGAGGCAGAGGCAGAGGCAGAGGCAGAGGCAGAGGCAGAGGCAGAGGCAGAGGNCAGAGGCAGAGGCAGAGGCAGAGGCAGAGGCAGAGGCAGAGGCAGAGGCAGAAAGGCAGACAGATTTCTGAGTTCCTGGCCAGTCTGATCTACAGAGTGAGATAAAAGGACATTCAGAGCTATACAGAGCAGCCCTGTATAGGAAACAAAGAATAATCTCCACAAAACAAAAACAAAACAAAACAAAACAAAACAAAAATTTCATTGGCTTGGTTCTCAGTGACTAGGTCAGACCGGCTCCTCAGAAAGCCCTAGAAAGTCTACTTTATGTCTTCCAGAACTGGGATTACAAACATGTGCCATCTCATCTGACATTTTTACATGTGTTCCAGGGATTAAACACAGGTCGTTGTGTTGGCTAAATAAGCACTTTACTGACAGAGCTACCACCCCAGCCCCAGACATTTATTGTTTTTAATATCAATTTTTTATTTGTGTTGCTTTGTTTCTCTACATTCCACACACCCTTCCCTAAACTCTACATCCTTCTTGTTGAAATACGACATTGGTTAGCATGGGGTATTTCTTTGTATCTGCTGTTGGACTTTTCCTGGGGCTCCGTGAACAAATGCCTATTCACCCTACATAGGGCACCAACAGCAGACCAAAGAAACAGCTCCATTCATGTCTAAGTTAATGAACCATTGAGCTCATAAAGATTACTTACAGGAATATAAGTAAGGGGTTACTTATAGAAACATAGTTCCTAAAGATAGCTGCATCGTGGGAAAGTCCACATAAGCATGGTGGACAGCTTCTGAAAGCTGAGTTGCTGGAGCTCCCTAACATAGCTGAGCAGGTCAGAGTCTCCTTTTCACAGGAAACTGTTAGTTATGTAGCTTTGGGATAGATCTGTGAGTCTTGAAAGTTTCAGAAACTTCCTGAGCCTTACAAGGTTTGTTTACTTCCTGAATATTATGAGCCTTTCCGTGCTTAGAGGCAGGGTTATTTCAATTTGGAGAAAATAGTTGCACAGTAGCATTGGTCATACATTCTAATATCAGTATCTTACATTTTGAACTATTTTTAGAATAATTGTAAACATTAGAAATTAGAATTCTTGAAGGTGATGAAATTTACTTTTGTGAAGAGATTCACTTGTTTTTGAAGTTCTGTAACATAAGTAAATTTACTCTGGATATTTTTAAACATCCAAGATCTTACTAATTTAATGAAGTTAATCTTTAAATCTTTTAGAGTCAGAATTACAATCACTTTTCTCATTTGTAAAAAAGATATGATGGTAGTATCTAATTCATTTTTGAGGATTAATATAATACAAATGTAAAGTACTAAGAATAGTGTCTAGCACACATGCATTACTATATGAATGATTTCTTTGAATTTTTTATTTTCTCAATTTTATTCTTATTGTTATTATCATGGGTGGGCTTTGTGTGTGTGTTGTATGTACGTATGTATGTATGTATGTCTGCATGCCTGTACTGTGTTTGTGTGGAAGTCAGATGACAACTTCACGGAATTTATTCTCTCCCATCTTTTTTTAAAAAAAGTTCATTTTCAATTTGTGCATTTGCTGTTTTGCCTGAATGTATGTCTATACTGCATGTGTGTACCTGGTACCCTTAGATAGCAAGCATTTTTATGTGCTGAGCCATTTTGCTGGCCTGATGATTCTTTAAATGAAATAAAGAATGTAAATTTTAAGCAAAAAGTGGATGGAGCAGTTCTAGAAGAAGACAGTCATGTCAGTTTGGTTTATTTTTCTCTGGAGTGCTCAGTAACAGGAGGTAACATGAATGAAGGTTGTGAATGTGAAGGGTCCTCATCTTGACCATTGTCTACAGTGGTACTTGTGGGATTACAAGGTGGAAGGTCAACATTTGCTTCAGAACCATCAGAAGTGATCTGAGTCCTTTGATGCCTGTTCTAAGATTCTTCAGTAATGTCCAACTAGGATTGGAGTACCATAGATAGCTGTTCTTCTCTTTCAATGTTTACGTCACATCCTCAGGGCAGAAAGGAAGTTGTGTGTTATAGAGATGAATTTGAGTTTAGGTGTCTTAGATGGTCCCTAGAGAAGAGTTCACAAAGAAGTGAACATGTCAACACCTCATCCTCCGAGATTCTTTATATAAGGATCCAGCCAGTAGGCTAGAAGGCTACTAAACAAATGAAAGACAAGTGGATGCTTTAATTGCTTTCCTATATTTTAGAAGTATTAAAAGGTTTTCAAATGTGGTCCAAAGCACAGCCAACCATAATCCGTCTGTTTGGAAGGCAGCCATGCAATGAGATGAGTGAACAGACATTACCACCCAGCAATGTGGGTCCCAGACATCAGGGGATGTGAGGAAGACTGAAGGGGATGTCTTGCCAGCCTCTAAGGTTAAACCCAGCGAAACATCATCACCCTCCAGAGGTCAGTGTTTCCCATTGCAAACCCTGACAATGCTCAAATTTTGTTAATTATTTTTATGAATTGCATCTTGAATGTGTTTACAGAAAGCCAGTGTGAAGTAATGTAATTTAAAATCTGTCAAAGAATATGAGTCCGTTTACATGGGCACAAGCCCAATTTTGCCTTGGCCTTTCCTCAGAATGTTTTTCTGCTGACAAATTAAGAACACTGGAAGTTCCTTAACAGTAGACATATTTGATTGTGGACAGTGAGATTGTGGTTGCTTCCATCATCATTTGACACAGGACATGAACCATAATTTGGAATCTGAAATGTAAACCTTGAAAGAACTGAGGAACATAACAGCTCAGAATCAAGTGTACACAATAGAGTGGTATGAAGAGTTGCTGTCCCCCAAATGTCAGTTTCCATGGAAGAGTGCTTTCTCTATTTGATCTGTCACTGGAGCTCTCAAACATGACACTCTTTGAGTATAATATACTTTGATGATAAACTAGATTAACTTTCCCAGTACAACTGAAAGGCCACCTGTTGCCAGAATGGCCACATTCCTCGTTGGCTGTCTTGTAGCTGTCATCGCTTCAATACAATCTGCAGCCGACATGCTGGAATATAATGAATATGTCAGAAGTTGGAGGTCAGCCATCCAAGTACATGAAAACTTGGCTCGCCTACAGTGTCAGTGTGGAGGCCTCCCCATCCTTTAGTGCAGAGGATTTCTGCATCACTAGATTTGTTTGCACAGGGTTTGTTTCTGTTGGATGGGTGCACTTCTGAGAGGCTGTCAAACAGCCCATTCAAATATTTTCAGTGTGGAAAAACAGGGCTTCCGGTTTCTAGCTCTTCAAATAATAAGCTCTTTAAATAATTTCAAATTGGAAATTTATGGTAGTTAGTGGTGTGTGTGTGTGTGTGTGTGTGTGTATGTGTGTGAGTGTGTGGTGTAGTTGTGCTGTAGTGGTTATTGGAGAAATAGTCAAATAAATAGTTCCTAGTGTTTTGATTGGTATAGAAGCAGGACTTGGTGGAATTGCAGAGCTACTGCAAGTATTTTAACTGTGCTCATTCTGGTCCTCTTCCACTCACTTTAGACATCCAGTGGGGTTGGCTAAAGTGGGCACAGATGTGCTAGCTCTAGGCATGGGGAATTATAAGCTGGAGTATTTAGGTGTATTTATAAAATATAGAATATTTCCAATGCCTCTTTACTTACACTTTACACATTTCCTTTTCTTCTTAGCGCAATGGTTCTCAACCTCCCTAATGCTATTAAAACAGTTCCTCATATTGTGGTGACCCCCAACCATAAAATCATTTTTATTCCTATTTCGTAACTATAATTTTACTACTCATATAAATCGTAATGTAAATATATGACATTCATGAATCTGATATGTAATTCCCATGTAAAGGTCATTTGACCTCCCAAAATTGTTGTGACCCACAGGTTGAGAACCACTGCCTTAGTGTGCCTTGGTCTAGCTGACAGAGGCTTGGAGAAGCCCTCTGAAGTCTTGCTTAGCCTGATTAAGAAATCATCAGTTCCACAGAGAACATTTGAGAGTAGACTTGGTTATTGGTAAACAGATGCTTGTCCCAAACTACTACAGGACAGCTAAAGGAAGAATTCTGTTCCTGGCTGTTATGAGGGCAGTTTCTCAGTTTTGACACTCTTGAGCCTCCTAATGGATAACTCTTGTTGTTGCGCAGGTCCTGTGCACTTTAGGAACTTAGGAACTTTCTGATCTCTAGCAATTACATATGACTAACACCTCCTCAGTTATGACAATCAATACATTTGCAACATGTCTCAAATTGCCAATCTTCTCCTTAGGACCACTGTTTTTAGTTGAGAAACTAAAGGGGATATCAAGATCCTAAAGAAGCCAGTCATATGCACACATACATCTTTCTGACTTCTTTAGTTTTAACATCAAAATATCAACTTAAAAAAAAGAGTGGAAGAATCCCAGCATTCGGGAGGCAGAGGCAGGCGAATTTCTGAGTTCGAGGCCAGCCTGGTCTACAAAGTGAGTTCCAGGACAGCCAGGGCTACACAGAGAAACCCTGTCTCGAAAAAACCAAAANAAACCCTGTCTCGAAAAAACCAAAAAAAAAAAAAAAAAAAAAAAGAAAGAGTGGAAGATTTATCTCCCTGTATGCTCTAATTCATATTCCTGTGCTTGAGAGGCATTGGTTCAGGGTAATTTGGTAATCAGAGCAGTCATAGGGAGAGAGATCACTCTTACTTGCTGAGGGACTTTGCGCTGTGTCAGGTCACTTACATGTGGTGCTTCTTTTGATCTTTAACAAAAGGAGGAGTTAACTACCTTATCATCCTACTTTCTTGTAGGTGAACACAGTACAGCTGGAAACATGGAACATTTTTCTATCTGAGAGTGTTTGCTCTTGTTGAATGGCAGAACTGAAATTTATATCCAGGTAGCCCCACCTGGAGCCCGTGTGGGGAATTACTTGCACATAGTAGGCTGGACCACAAGGCAAAGAAGGCTGCTCTGAGGGGTGAGCTGCTCACACAGCTGACACTCAACACAGTTCATCCTAGCATTTCTACATAATTCAAGCCCCTGTGAGTCATATCCTATAATCGCTTTTTCTTTTCTTTTCTTTCTTTCTTTTTTCTTTTTTTTTTTTATGAGAACACAGTGGCAATAGCTAATTTAAAATCATCCCTGTCAAAAGAAGATAAGAAAATTACATGTGGGTTTGATTTAAAAAAAAAAAAAACATTTTATAGCTCTTCTAAAACACTTGTTAAATTTTTATCAAACTGTGACCTTATAAACTTGGACCCCCGATGCATGGATGAGCTGTGTGCTCAGTAGCAATGCAAAGCTGCATTGCCATTCATTCTGTGTTAACGGTGGTTTGACTCTGCTATTGACATCCATGATCTCTAACATGTCTGACATATGTTGATAGGGAAGAAGACCTGACTTCTGTGTCATAAGGTTCTCTGCCAGGGAAAGTTTAAAAAAATTGGGAAGTGGTCAATAGTAAAGAAGAATGGAAAAAAAACAGGAAGAAAAACAGAGTCTGCAATGAATCCACAGTCTGGAAAAACGAATGAACAAGTTCTGCATCATCTCTATTTTCTTAGTCCAAGTTCCAAGCATCTTTGCCTCCTTCCTTTCTTGTGCACCCTCTCTATTATGACTCCTGTTACTGAATCTGTCCCACTGCCACTCCCCAAAATGATAGTGAAAGTAACACATGAGAGCTTTCTAGTGTTTCCCTTCTAGGTCTGTGTACTGGGCTTCCTCATTCACACTGGGTCGGTACTCAGGAGTGATGCAGCTTTAGGAGCAGCCTTGGGAAAACTGAGCCAGAAACATGTGGAAGCGAATTCTATCCATCTGGAAATGGCCAAGCTTTCATTAAAGGAAGGAGGACAGGAAGGGCCAGAGCTTGTTATTGGCAGATTTCACTGATTCCTTTTATAGGTATCTTTGTCATGGGAGAATCTTAAACACATCCACAGTGGCTAGAATAGTAAATGAATTCTTGTGTGCTTGGCACCCAATCCCAAGACTAATGAAGCTATGACCAATCTTGTCCTATACAATGTTTGTTATTTGTGGGAGTAAAATTGTTACACTTTGCAGCCTTCTGAAGGGTTCCTTAAGATTTTGTGGTATTGGCCACTCCCACAAGGCTACACTCATCTCAAGGCGCTTCAAATCGCTCACTAGATCCTGGCAGTCCTTGGTTCCTCTTAAAGAATTAGTAGAGAGTGCCTTTAGATCTCTTTCCTGGGGACAGCTCTGCACAGTATCTCACTTCATGACAGCTTGCTTCTTCAAAGTGTCCTGGGAAAGAAAACAAAAGAGAACACCATATTGTGGAAAAGGTGACACCCTACATCCTTGACATATTCTAATTCCTAGAAAAAGATCGCTTCTTCTTGCCTACACCCTAGCAAAAGTGAAGGCACACCAGGAGGCAGAGTCATCTGGGGCCTTTCTAGAAGCCAAACCTGGTAACTATCTCTCTATTCAACTCTTCTTTCCAACAGTCTTTTGACGCAAGTCTCACATTTCACACCGTGTCTTCTGTTAAGCACTGTGGCATGCTTTCCCGGAAGACAACCACACTTCAGCAGATTCAGCCCCGCCGTGCCATTAGCACACCTGAAATGTCAGGACCCAAATATGTTTAAAGTTTTAATCAGTATACAAATTTTAAGTTGCCTCATGGATATCTCAATGCATTAAGATTGACTGACACATTTCAAAAATGTCTTTGAAGTCACTTTTAATCAACGGTTTCTCTCATCTCTTTAAAATTCATTTGAAGTGAAGGAAGCGGTTTGTTCGACCCAGTTTCCCCATAGTCTGCAGTTTGCTGATTGGATCCTTTGGCATTAACTTACCATATCCTTTACATTTCTCATAAGTTGACTGCATGTGCATATCATCTCTAGGTCATGAGATAACATAGCTTTGTGTATCTTCCTCTTTTATTGTTAGAAATATTTATTATTATTATTATTATTATTATTATTATTATTATTTGTGTTTTTGTGTCGATATGTGCACATGAGTGGAGGTAGCCATAGAATACGAAGAAAGGGTTGAATAACTTGCAACTGGAGTTACAGGTAGTTGTGAGCCATCTGGCATGGGTGCTGGGAACCAAACTCAGGTCCTTAGAAAGAGCAGTATATGCTCTAAACTGCTGAGCCATATCTCTAGCCCCTCTTATCTATCTACCTATCTACCTATCTGTCTATCTATCTATCTATCTATCTATCTATCTATCTATCTATCATCAGTCTGTCTATTTATTAGATATGGTCTGTCACTCAACATAGAGCTCATCAATTTGGCTATGCTGGCTGGCCAATAAGCTTCAGGGATCTACCTTTCCCGCCCCGCCCCCAACTCCATACCTCAGGCTGGGATCACAGGTGTTTGCAGCTGTGTCTGGCATTTACATGGGACTTGGGGCTAAAACTCAACTCTTCATGCTTGTGCAGCAGGCATGTTAGCAAGTGAATGATATTCTTAACCTAACTCCGCATCTCCTCCTTTTTTTCCTGGCAGGGTCTCACACTGTAGATCAGGCCAACTCTAGATCCTCTTCCTGTCCTGGCCTCCAATGTATTGGATTCTGTGCATGTGCTGCCTTGCTGGGCTGACAATCATTGATTTTTAAAATAGCATTGTATTTTGCAAATTGAAATAATGCTACCTCCTATCATCAGAGGCATTAAGGGATTTCTCAGAGGGAAGCTGTGACACTGCTGTCCTTGCTCAGCATGTGTAGGCTAGTCTTGGATATTTATGTTGTCACTTCATTGAGCTATATGCCTTGCTGCCATCGCATGTGCTGGCTTTGATATTTTGCTTTTTCGAAATGCTTACTGTACTTCTGTACTGAGAGAAGTCATTGCCTAGTAATGCCCTTGTCAGAGCAGTTTCTTGCAGGGGGTGACATTTAACACAGATCTCCCAAGTGGCTCAAGTGCTGAAAGTAAGTGACTGTTGAGTGCTTAGTACAAAACGTGGACATCTCTGTTCCCCCTTCAAGGCCAAGGGAACAGTCTGGGAAAAGGAATGGATTCTAGATTCCTTTCTGTTGCTGTGATAAAACATTCACAGGTAGCAACTTAGTGGAAAGGATTTATTTGGTTTATACTTCCAGGTTCATCACTGGGAGAAGTCAGGCCAGCATAACCAAATGAACTTGAAGGCATCCCTGCTTGCTGTTCCATGACGTGTTACCTCTGACCAAGGGACTCACTCACAGCCGAGGAAGTACAGTAGGAACTCTGAGGGATCCTGCTTGGTAGCTGGCTACTAGGATGAGGTAGGAAGTATATGTTTTTTTTTTTTTCCTGGTGACAGTTAAAGTAACCATGTGTTCTACAACCAAGTTATCAGAATTAGTGAAATATGCTGATAATAGTACTGTGGAAGCAACTAAAAAGGTGGGAGACATAAAGAATTCCTTCTTGCTGTGTTCTGAAGAGACAGGAGGGTTCATCTTCTTTCTTGTTGATAGTCCTACATTTCCTTGATATTAGCCTCAGATATTTCATACATTTGAACTATACCATGAACTTAGCATTAACTTTGCTGAAACATGAAACAAATACAGAGTTACCGTTTCTCTCTGATAGTTACATATCCTTTAGTTAACAGTTTGACAAAGTACATGATTTTATGTATCTAAGGTTCAGATGCTATCTTGGATCTATGTGGACCTCTCTGTAGCATAAAACTATAAACGTATTTTACAATTGGCCTCTCTTCACTGCATAAGGAGTAGAAGAACAATTGCAAAGCCTATATAATATTCCAGCCTTATGATCAGTTGCTGTAGTTTTAAGAGCATTGCTACATTTTTCTTCTCTTCATTAAATTACCTACTGATGGGCATTTAACATTTGAGAATCACCTGGAAAAATAGCTCCTACATATCTTGTTGAACACAGAGAAGTCATTCTGGTTCTTAACTAGAGCCTTCACCCCTATTGACAGGTGCTCATGGCACAGGAAGGTACTCTGCATGCCAACCTAGCTAAAACCCTCCAATCTACAATGTTGACCTGCCTGAAAGGTATGATGTAGTAATAGCACAAAAGTTGTGGAAGTAACTTGCTACTATCACATTGAATTTAAGGTTCACTTCATGAGACAGAACCCATGCCTGACACTGTTCAGGTGGCCAAGAACTTGAGACTACATAGGCCATGTATCTAGGGGAAAATCAAATACTATTGTTGTGTTAAAGAAACGTAGCAATAAAATTACTCCTAACAACATTTGCTATACCCATAGATCAGTGTCTTGCTCATCTGATATTGGAGAAGTTTTCCCCCTGCAGTATATGGGGACAAATGTAGAGACTCACAACTGGTCAATGTGCTGAGAATGAGAGACCTTGGAACACTCAGTCCTAAATGGGATGCCTTCATAAACTGTCTCCTTTCAGGAGAGGCAGCAAGATTGTAAGAGACAGTGTGAAGGGAAGACAATGTAAATAATTATCGGACTGATGCACACACAAACTCATAGAGACTAGATGGCACCATGCACAAAGCCTACACAGGTCCAAGCCAGATGGGATCCCAGCACTGAGAGGGGAAGTGAACATGAGCTGTTATCCCTAACCCAGATCTAACACTATCAAGTGTTTTCCATTCACAAAGAAAAATATAGTTTTCTGCAATAGTCTTATTAGATACACAAACCTCACTTACGGCCAGGCCCCATGGCCAGCAGTAGATGACACAAAATAAAAATGTTATTTTTGTTTGTTTGAGAATATTCTTACCTTACTGGTCTTTGGCTTATATATTATGGTTTATGATTTTGTATTTGTGTGTGTGTGCGTGTGTATGACTTTCTTGTGCTTTTTTCCTTTTCATTCTGTTTTTTTCCCCCTTTTTTTATTAGAGAGAAACAAGGTGTGAAGTTGGATGGGAGAAGCTGGGAGAAGATGAGGGAGGGGAAACCATGATCAGAATATACTGTATGAAATATTTATTTTCAATAAAGAAGCAATCATCTGGGGGTTTCTGATGTACTGATGATGATAGTACATTCCAAGTCATCTGAAAGACAAGAACAGACACACAGGGGGAGCAACTCCCAAGGTCTTAAGGTACTAGAAGGTGGCTATGCTAGCTAATGTGTAGAATAAATGAGAAACTAGAGAGGATGTGAATGTTTCCCATGCAAAGAAATGATAGAGATTTTATTCTATGTTTGTGGCCATTACCCAAGCTGATCATTACACATTGTTTACATGTATTGAAATGTTCTCTTCTACATAAATATGTGCAATTATCATGTCGATTAACCAACAAGAGAGAAAAATAACACATATCATCAAATCTCCTCAGTTTCAAGATGCACATGACCATTTTAAGAGATTTGGCCATTTCTCCTACTTTTAACCACACCATAGAGAGTATGACAATATTCCACAAAGACAATGATCCTTTGTTCTCAGTTAATTTTAATGTATCTTTCTCAAAGTCATTCCAAGTGACAATTATGATTCCCACTTAAAACGAGGTTCAAAGCCATGCCTTGCTGGCAAGCTGGGTGTCTCTGCTTAGGTGAGACTTACACAGCTCTCTAACCTTCCCCACACATGCTGAATGGCACATGTGCCGGCACTGACTTCCCTGTCACAACTTTCTCCACTGCCAAGCTTCTCTTGGCACCGATTAGAAAACTATACGAACTTGAGATATGTTAAAATGTGAAAAGTTCTCATCTCAGATGATGGAATGGCGTAATAAATAACATTCACCAAGGGATTAGAGTGGTAGGTGCTTTCTTTTCTCATCTTCCTCTTTGTAATTACTACAGACCTCACTTACTGATGAAGAAATGGGATCTTAGGGAAATGAAGTCAATCTTGAATTTGAAAGTGCATGTCCTCTTCACTCCCACACTTCAAGTCCCAAAAAGCTTTATGTTCTTACATCTTTGGTAAAACCATCTGTCATGGGAACACTGTCAATCTGTGTTGTCCCTGGTAGTCACTAGCCACTTGGGCCTATTAGTTACCTTAGATGTGGTTAGTGTAATGAAATAACATTTTTTATTTTATTTCAACTTAATTAATTTACTATTAACTAGGCACATGTGTCAGTGGCTCCCACAATAGTCAGTAGAGTAGAGGTGGGTACCTGTACCTGTAGTTTGTCTTTTGCTAGTTTGTCAGTTCTTCTTTCTTCTAGCCTTCTCAACCCCATTTCTTCCATCTTTTCGACCCCCCAAACATTGGATAATATAGAAAAAAGAATAGAGGAAAAGAAAGAGATTCCTGAGTAATGTCAAGAGCTGGAAAGGGGGTGATGTTATTGTACACTACTTCTTACTGAATAGGGGAAAGTTTGATCTTTGATTTAGGATATCTAATTCCCTCTTCGTCATGTTTTCTCTTTGTGCACAACTACCTAATAAACCATGACTATTAACAACCAACAACAATCAACAACAAACCAACAACCAACTAACAGCCTACCCAAACCAACAACTTAGTCCACCTCTCTGGGGCCTAGAATGCATATACCCTCTGAAAAGTCCTCAGAATTGTAAATGTCACACAATCACAGAAACAATCTGCAGCTTGCAAAATCACGCTCCTGCTAAAGCACGAGAAAAATCATAGTCACCTGTTGTGGACAATCTGAAGCAGTCCCACATCTCACACCTTGTATTAAAATGGAAACATATTCTTATAATATTTTTGTTTATTTTAACAAAATTGAAACACTCACTACTGGTACCACCTCAGAAGAATCTGCAGTCTAAGCAGTTAAGGAGTGTAGTCCCCATTTCTTCTGGCAAATCTGGCAAAACTTATCTACTCAGAGATAACCTACTCTGAGGCCGTGACCTCTTTGACATAATGGGGCCATTTTCATGGCCTTCTGGAAGCTGGTGAGCACTCTTCTGCTTTTTTGTTTTGTTTTGTCTTGTTTTGTTTTTGTCAAACAACAATTATTATAAGGTATATTTACTTAGGACATAGATGTATCCTCAATGGTCTTCTAGACCTTATTTTTTGTTGGTGAACTTATTAAGACTTTACCTATTTCAACTATTATACATTTCACTATCAAATTTTTAAGTTTTAACTTATGAAACTTTCCCAGTCAGTTTACATGGAAAAGAGAATTGATACAACTCTCCATATTTACAGAGGGAAAGACTGAGTTCTAGAGAGCTTGCATGAGCTAGGGTCTCTAGCCTTCAACTGTGAGGACCTATCCTAGCTTCTGGTGTTTTGTGCTTTCCTTCCTCTTCAAGAAACCATCTATCCAGGCTTGGGTTCAAGTTTGTCTAATTTTCAAAATAAACAAATTCTGCTGCTGGAGCATTTGACCTGGATGGAGGTGGTGCCCCAGAGACAGGTGAAGTGAGATGATATAATTTGAGCAATTGCCCCTCTCAGGGATGAGATGTTAGTTAATGGTTCTCAACCTTCCTAATGCTGTGGCTCCATATGGTTTCTCATGTTGTCATGACACACAGCCATAAAATTATTTTGTTGCCACTTTGTAACTGTAATTTTGCTACTGTTAATGAATTATAATATAACATATCTGATATGCAGGATATCTGATATGTTGCTATTTCATAGTTCTAGTTGTGCTTCTGCTATGAACTATCATGTGAATATCCGATATAGAGGATATGTGTCTGATATGCAACATCTGTGAATGGCTCATGTTGTGAGTTGCCCTGATGTTGTTTGTATTCTGGTATTAATTTTGCTTCCCCAAGAAGGGCTGCCCTAATGAGGAGTAGATCACATACTCAGGTGATTTTATGTGAACCTTCTCCCCATTTTAACTTGTCAAATAAAGGCTAGAGCAGGTGATTGGGCAGTGGAAGGGAAAGGTGGGGCTGGAGGTTTTAGAGCATGGGGAAAGAGTAAGGAATGAGGGAGGGAGGAAGGAAGATGAAGAAAAGAAAATGGAGCAGAACCATATGGCCTGGAGAACCTGCAAGTAGCAAGGGATCTCATAGTTGGCGAACAGAGTAGTGTAGTATTGAATCTGCCCAATCTACGTGTGCAACTTGTAAATATTGTAACTGAGTTGTGTGTTTTTGCACAAGCTTATTGGGGTTTGAAATTTACTGCAACAGGGTCATTCTACCATAAGATGGTCTCAACCCACAGGTTGAGAACCACTGGGATAAGCAAAGCCTGAGGACCCTTTCCAAGTCCTCTCACTGAATAATGAGGCACATGTCTTAGGGAGGGGAAGTTGCAATAGTGCTAACTTCCCCCAAGTGGCCATGTAAGCAAATGTTGAGTCTGTACTTAGAAAACCAATATGCCCTAATCCTCATTTGTCCCAGAGCATTCTGGTTGGTTTTAAGTACAATTCTTTTTGTAATTATGTGGGAAAGGGAAAACAGACAGTCACTTTGTCAAATTTTGTTTTCAAGTTTAACACATACAACTCTCTTTAATAAAACGCTGTACTTGATTAAATGTCCTAAGGAAGGGAAACCGATGGTTGGCAGAGTGTTGTGCACATGCATGTATCATCTGCCTGCTTATACCGCACACTTGGAAAATGAAGCCCTTGATTCTCATGGTAGTGACATCTGTAATCTTGTCATATGCAGCAGTAGTTACAGCTTCTCTGGGTTTTCCTCTCAGGGTTACACCATTTGTATTACAGTTAGACATATACACACTGTGTTTTCTGGACACTGTAAGGTGCCAGTATGTCCAGTCAAAGTTAAGGAGCAGAGAATGAGTTCCCCAGATGGCCCCATAGTCTTCTTGTTTCATGTACTTTTGGATATCAAGAACACAGAAGAGTGAAGGTGTTAGTGACTCAGTATTCCTCAAGTGTGGAAGCCATCTCCTTCTTATCCATCTGCTTCCCACAACTGTGAGGACCAGTGGGAAGCTTTGTAGGGATTTCCCTGATTTTTCTTCACACCTTGGATAAAATAGTAAAAAAAAAATCACGGAAAAGTAGTACACTGGGAACATAACTGGAGGCATCTGATGGGCACATTCTGGCAGTTGGTAGAGGTTGGCCAGAGCACTTTTTCACTAAAGCCAGGGGGAACGTGGCTCCTCTGACTGCTGACCTCCCTTGAGGGCATGGGAAGTAAGACCCTGACCTCCACCTTCTCTACACACATCCTTGCTTCCCTGCCCTGTAATGTCCCTTGCTCTAGAGATGGAAAACCTTGAATCATCTCTTCTAGAAAAGTACACGATTTTTGTTACCATGATGCATTGTGTGCCCACCATTTTGGGATTCTTCTACTTGTTCTAAAGCAGAGTACACTGTGTTTCAGAACCACTGCTATTTAAGGCTTTAATTTAAAACCTACCATTAGTTTAAAAATATGGATCATTTTTTTTCTTGGATTTACGAAGTCTTCAACTTTCTCCTTGTTGTTGGCTTGAGAGAAATTTCCTTTTATGTTTTTCCTTTTTTATTTTTTTATTTTTTTGTGGCTAGAAGCAAGGGAGACAAGATAAGACTAGTGTTTTAATGAAGTCTCTTTTTTTTGTTATAAATTTTGTGGCATTTAATAATTGAATAAAGTCTCAATTCACAATAAAAACCATCTTGTACAAAAATGTCATAGTCTTAGAAACTTAGGCTCCTTAAGAAGCTTTAATTTTTCTATTAGGCTTTTGCTGTTGTTGTTGTTGTTGATCATTTTGAGATTATGGTTAATGGTTTGATTAATTTGCAAAGGACTCATATTTAGTATAAATTCTTCTTTAAAAAAAATATATATAATTTGGGAACTTAACCAATAGTGTGTATACACCTTCAAAATTTACTAGCACAAAACATGAATGGATTTAAATAACGTTTGGATTAAAAATTCTTTTTCTTTTTATTTTTTATTTATTGGATACTTTCTTTATCTACATTTCAAATGTTTTCCCCTTTCCAGGTCTCCCCTTCAGAAATCCTCTATCCCCTTCCCCCCCCCCCAGGCCTCTATGAGTGTGCTCCCCCTCAACCCCCCTCCAGTCTTCCTGCCCTGGCATTCCCCTACACTGGGGCATCAAACACCCTCAGGCCCAAGGTCCTCTCATCCCACAGATGTCCAACAAGGCCAGCCTATGCCACATAAGTGACCAGTGCCTTGTGTCCCTCCATGTGTATTCTTTGGTTGGTAGTCCAGTCCCTGGGAGCTCCAGGGGTCTGGCCTGTTAACACTGTTTTAACTAGAGCATTTCCTAGCACTTCCAGATCCCATGCTGAAATGTTAGTTGACAGAAGGAACAATGAAAAATATATAGATTCATTTTGTGGATATATATATATATATATATATATATATATATA
>NC_034590.1:126384654-126386244 GCF_900095145.1 Mus pahari | reverse complement strand
GGAACCAAGGGAAAAAAATTGAAAAAGAAACATCCCTAATTTTACCATTGCTTAGCTGAACATTAGCACAGCAATTCAGATCTAGAAGCTGATCCATGTATGTTTGATTCAATATATTATTAGTGTATTAATTGACCAAAAAGAAAATAAGTCCGAAGAATATGAAGGAGGAGACACAGGCAGAATAAATGTCTTTCCCCAGGATCTGGCTTTCCTCTGCAGCCCTTATAGAAGGTCCTCCTTACATTATTCAATATTTTTGGCTTATTTATAATTCCCAGAGGAAATGCTGCACAAAGCCACAAATATTTCAAATGTCACTGTTATCATTGAATTACTCCTTCAGACTGCAAATGAAACCAGAAATGTTTTTGCCATTTAAAACTTCCAGTAGAGGAGTGAAGAAAACAGAGTCTTCAAGGTTATGCAGATGTGGAAAACATACACTCACTCAGCTTCTTATGTTAATGAAAGAGGAGCCCTAATAAATACAACAGATTAGCATTTCCAATTCTCTCTTAGTGAACACTTAGTTGGTTGTCAAGTCTACAAAGGAAATTCTAGGAGCATACTCATTTTTAAGACCAGATTCATGAATGTTTAGTTGAATTTATTATTAGGAATTAACTGGCCAAAAAAATTCTGAGGAATATGAAGGAGGAGACACAGCCAGAATAAATGGCTTTCCTCTGTGGTCCTTAGGAAGATCCTCTTTGCATTATTCAATGTTTTTGGATATTCTTAGTTGACTAGAATCTATCTTCCATGCTTTAATGAATGTATTGGTCTATTTGGTATTGGATTTTATTTACTCTGTACATGTGTGTATGCATTGGAGATGGCCACAGGAATTCATTTTCTTCTGCTTTCATTTTTCTTCTCTTTTTATCCTCCATCCTGCAGGAACCATGTGTGTCTCTTCTCTGACACAGGCACACACTATTGAACGCTCTGGCTTGGTATTAAGTTCAACATCTAAGCAAATGTGAGCAACCAGTGATTGATGTGCACCTGACTGCTGAAATGTGCCAGGATCTCCCTAGAGAGTTACAATTATAAATCATCATTTATAGTGCTGAGAAAAATTACAATGGCCATTTCTGGAAGGTCTCTATATGTCTTATTTGAATCAAAAGGATAATATCATCAATCTAAGAAAGAAAACCATCTTCTATCCTTGTGTTTTATTAGGAATATAATCTTGCTGTAAGAGAAAATGTCTAATTCCTAAATTAGAAAAAAAAAAAACCCAAACAAACAGAAAAACCAAAACAAACCAAAAAACCCTAAGGCTCTCTCCAAGATTCTAAGCAATGCATCATCAGAGGACCTGGCTACTTTGGGTGGACAAGTAGGGTTGGCATTGTACTGCATGGTAAGTGCTCAGTAGGTATTACAATTTAAAGCTTTGGTGACTTCGAAAGCCAGGGAAAGACTTCCTCATGTTTCTTTTGTAGTTTCTACTATTTCCACTAGGAAAGAAAGTCTTTTTTTCTAAGTCGAGGTACAAATTTAATTGTAGTGCAGAGTTCAAGGGAAGATGAGAGAGAGAGAGAGAGAGAGAGAGAGAGAGAGAGAGAGAGAGAGAGA
>NC_034590.1:126374016-126384639 GCF_900095145.1 Mus pahari | reverse complement strand
AGAGAGACAGAGAGAGAGACAGAGAGAGAGACAGAGAGAGAGACAGAGAGAGACAGAGAGACAGAGAGACAGAGAGACAGAGAGACAGAGAGAGACAGACAGAGGTAGAGGAAGACAAGCATCCTGCCTTGACATTTGGTTACTGTCCTGAGATTAGGCCCAGCTACATAAAGGCCCAGAGGAAGTATCATTTTTAACATTCATATTGCGACTCACTGTGACTCTATCATTGTGCCAGCTCATTTGTCTGCAGTTTAAAATGTGTTACAAAGTCAAAACTTAGAACTAAGATTCCTTCACTTCCTGATACTAGAGTGAGCCTAGTGCATCTGCCTGTTTTGGATCATTTCTAAGCATTTCTCAAAGGTTAGTTCTACTTTGCGAGTGTGTGTTTTGAAGCCATTGAAAACTGTTTCTATGAAACTTTACCAGATTAGAATTCCTTTATAACATTTTGTATCAAAAGATATTACCATTCTAAAGGATTAACATTACTCACTTGACCATCTTATTTATAAGATATCCTTTTGAACTTCCCTGTCTAGGCACTCTTTGCATATCTTGTTTTTTAAAAATTAATTTATAATTATTATTTTACTTCTTCACTATACATCACACTCACTGCCCCCTCCTGGTCACCCCCTCCCACAATCCTTCCCCCTCCACACTCCTCTTCTCCTCTGAGCAAGTTTCCCTCCTGGGTATCTCCCCCTTTAAGTCTCTTCGAGGCTAGGCTCTTCCTCTCCCATTGAGGCCAGACAAAGAGCCCAGCTAGAAGAATATATCCCATGCCCCAGTGGAGCAATAGAGATACCAACCCACCCACAAAACTTTCAACCCCAAATTTATCCCGTCTTTAAGAAATGTAGGCATAGGAATGGAGCAGAGACTGAGGAAATGACCAATCAATAAGTAGCGCCGCTCGAGACTCATTCCATGGGCAAGCACCAATTCCTAACACTATTAATGATATTCTGTTATGCTTGCAGACAGGAGCCTAGCATGGCTGTCCTCTGAGAGTCTCCACCCACCAACTGACTCAGACTGATCCAGACACTCACAGCCAAACAGTGGATGGAGCTTTTGGTGGTTTTATTTCTTATAGAGAAATCTTTGGACTGCCTGGCCAATACTTAAGCTCTTTGATCATGGGCCCTGCCTCATGCTTTCATTTTCTCCTTCATCTCTCTATGGGTACTGTGTGTTCATATCAGTGACTCATAATGTTCCCTGTCTTGAAGCCCATTCCTTTTCTGCCACTTGGGAAAAATCTCTCCTTGAACATATGCTCCCTTCAGGAACCTATGTATATACTGTCCAGAGAGAGGGAATTGTTCTTCAATAGCACACGGAGAAAGTCAATAAAACTTTAGAGATGGAAAACTCACTCAAACTCATCTTGTTACTCGAGAGGCACTTTTTTTTAAAAAAAATTTTACTTTTTATTGATTCTTTGTGAATTTCGCGTCACGCACCACACAATTCCACTCATCTCTCCATCCCTTTGTATCTGCCCCTTGCCCTTGCAACCTTCCTCTCAAAAGAAAACAGGAAAAAAAGCTCTTGTTGTGGAAGCTGTAGTGTGTGACAGTGTATCCCACAACATACTCTTTTGTCTACCCTTCTTTACTTACAAATGTTCATTGTAATGAGCCGTTTATATTGTTTGAGGCCTCTGGGTTCTGCTACACTATCAATGCTATCTCCTCACTAGGACTATTCTCAGATATTCTGTTGTTGCTCTTTGTCATGGAGATACTGAAGCTTTGGATCTGTAGAATCAGCTCCTTGACATGCTCCAGCAGTTCATAGATGGGGATGTTGGGGTGGGTCAACTCAAAGCCCTGGATCTGGGCCTGGGTTGTATCTGAGCTGGTCAGTCCACCAGCTGTCCTGCATCCACACCACTAGAGTGAGTTCTCTGGCACTGCCCAGCTAGGTCACCCAGTACTGCAGCTGCCAAGGGGCAGAGCCAGCTCTCCTGCTCTCCTGCTCTTGGGCCAGCTCACCTGTACCTCTGGCAGCAGAGTTAGCTTTACTGTGCTGCCCAGGCGAGATGCAGGGCCTGCTGTCCTGTGTGCCACAGCTTGGGAGGGACAGGGCTAGCTTTCCTATTCTCATGATCTGGGACCAGCTCTCCTGCCTGCCTCAGGAGGTGAGGGGTGAGGTGGGGGAGGGCATCTCTCTCTCACCTACACCACTGCAGGGCAGACAAGTGGCCAGGTGAGCTCTCCCATGATCATATTCTCAAGGTCAGCTCACAGGCAATGCCTGAAACCTGGGCCAGCTCTATTGTGCTAACCAGATAAGGTGTAGGACCCCTGGGTGGCACCATTAGGCTGGTCCTCACTACTCTCGAGTCTCCAGTTCATTGTACACACATCCTTCTGCTTCCTTTCCCAGTCTACCTCTCTACCACTTACTTGTTTATCTTAGTGGACGCACGGCCTCTGGGTGTCTGGGGTCATCTCAGGAGTGCTAGGCCCTGCCTGTGTCATGTGACACTGGGCAGTGGTGATCTCCTGGGTGCTTTATCAAATGGGCTGCATGTTGCTGGCCTGGGTTCCCTTGTGTGGGCATGGTCTGCCTGAGAAGTTTTATTTTCAATGAAAGAAACATATGGGAATGAAGCAGAAGGAGTAGTTGGATGTTATTAGTTGAGCTGCCTGAATGTAGTGCAGGCTAATGTTCTCAGGATCTATCCTAACAGTTTTTAGAGCTAAGATCTCCCTGTTGAGTTCAGTCATAGGAAGCCCTATATTTAAATATGGTAAGAAAGTAGCTCTTAAGCCTGTATTTTCCCAGTACAGTTACTTCCCTATCTTTCTTTCTTTTTTTGAGGGATGGGGGGATTATATTTTGTCCTGGCTGTCTTGAAACTCTATGTAGACCACACTAGACTCAGACTCTCATATATCTGCCTCCCAAGTACTGGTATTAAAGGCATGGGTCACCACACCCAGCCTTTTAACTATTCGTCTTGGAGTGGAATTTTCATTCACAGAAGGTATAGTAACCCAGCACAAGACTAGGCTATCTGGATGAGGGACATGTGTGGGGTGTGTCATTGTAGGATCTCTTAGTATGTTAGTGAAGTTTGGATTCTATCATTGGCCAGTCTAAGCCATTACCTTATTTACTTCTGCAATCAAAGAGACAGGACTGTATATGGGCAAGATTAGCAGAGTTGTGTAGAGTAAGAAACTAAGAGGAGAGTGATTTTTGTTTCTTATATTCACACACACACATATATATATGTGTGTGTGTGTGTGTGTGTGTGTGCATCCATACACACACAAATTTGAGATAAAATGTTTATTTTTCCCTCTTTGGAAGTTACTTGTTCATATGTACTTTACTTTTTAATTTTAAGCTTCTGGAGGGCCAATTTTAATAAATAGTCAATATGTCTTAAGTGAATTCAATAAATACCAGTGGAGTGAAGAAACCACCAGGCAGGTGACAAAGTAGAGTCCAAGGTCACAGTTTTATTTAGCTGTTTCAGAACTTTCCAAATCCTCATTAATGATTAAGGTATGTTAGAACTTTTAGAACATGGTGGACAGACTTAATGTTTCTGATAAGATAATCTAAAACTTCAGACCCAAACACTTGACCAGCAAAGATCAATATAAATTGATATTTTTTTCTTTATAAGATTACTTTTATTTGTAGGAGAAAATATCAGCATAGTTTATTACCATTGCTGAAACACCAGTCAAAGCTTCCATTTTAAAACGTATGGTAATTTGGCAGTCAAATTTTGTTTTATAGTCTTAGAAAGCCTGGTTCTTGCCAAGTAGAGTTTTAAAAATCTTCGAAATGGAAAACTGAGTAGTTCCTTCTTTCTCCCCTTTTCTTAGTAACTTCGGAAAATCTATGTAAATAACCCTGCTTTGCATCCTTTGCTCTAAATAGTCTGCATCTTTATTTAAACCAGTTTCTCCAGTGTCAGAATGAGGCTCTGGCAGCAGAAGACACATGGCTACAGCACAGAGGGTACCATGTGGTGAACATTTAATTTGTGATACTTCCTTTAATACGCTTTCAATAGAGCAGCTTCTAAGCATGGTTTTCATCAGTTCTAGAGGCTTTTTAAGGAGAGGGTTAGGCACTATGGATTTACATTTCAGGCTTAAACGGGAAAGAAATCTTTTTCTTCTACCACTTGGCACTGGGCACCTTTGAACAATTAATCAACTTGTAGCACTTACAGCCTTACTCTACTGATCTGAATATTGGAGTTAATAATGTCACAAAATTGGGAACATTAAAGGAGACAAAGTGGTAACATGTTTAGAGTACCGGACACCCATTAAAGCCTCAATATGTTGTAAGGCTATGAGAAGTATGGCTGTCATTGCAGGACTCTGGTGTCAATCACTTTCCTAAGAAAGCCAAGTAGGACATCAAAGGGAGGACATGGGTTGCATTACACTTAATGTCTGTGTTTAAAATGGAAAATGTTTGTCATGTGGATTGGTACTTATGAGATAGAACATACCTTATTGGCCCAGTGATGAAAACACTTGCTTTCAACTGAGGGACAGACTTTTCTGCTGCCATATTCTCTCCTCTAAATGTTCCTGTCTAACTGAAACCACCAGTATTTTATAAGAAAGGATGCCTCCTTGCCTTGGGAATCAGTAGTTCTGACCCAGTGCGATGTCTCACCTCTCACAAGATAAAAATAGCTCACTCCACTGGAGATTAAATGCAGTCTCTTCAGGATACAAATCTGCTACACCCCAACTATGAAGAGCAAAGGCAGAGCAGGACACAGCATGGGGGTGGGGCTCTAGATAGACATCTTCTAGTGCTAACAAGGTCACCAAGTGTGGACTTCGCTGTGATCAGAACCACAGCAGTATCAGACTAGTGGGGACTTGCTCAGTATTCTCATTGCTGGGAGCCAGTCTATCACACTGTCTCCTAGAAAGCAGAATTCTTTCTAATATGTGCGTGTAGCATGCATTCATTTCCCTGTCAGTCCCTATCCAGCATTATTCACAGCCCATAGTGATTTTAGAAATGTTTTTGTTCTGAAGTAATTTCAAACTTATGGAAATGTCACAAGACTGGTTAGGAGAACTGCATAGCCTTTATGCTTGGCCCCGTTCACCAATTTTGTTTTGAGTGAATGTGTGTTAACAGATTCTGGCTCATTACTAATGGAGACAGGTGAACACTGTAACTGGCTCCAAGGTTCACGTACGGATAGGGATATTCAGAGTGATTTTTCTTCTTCTCGAGTGGGGTGTGGGGACGGCAACAAACCTGCCTTTAGCAGAATTTATTTGCTGCCTCTGGACAAGAATTATTTTGCATTGCTTGGCTGGTTCACTGGCTTTTAACGTCTAGCCACATAGCCTTTATCGTTTCCCTTTTCTCTAATTAAATTTTTCCAAAGCTTTTGGGAGTAATTTGTATGCACCATGCTCCTATACTCATTAATACCTTTAATTTGCTGTGAACTGTTTAAGAAAACACATTTTCGTACATAAGTACAGCAAGTTATTAAATTCAAAAAACTTAACATCCATACC
Organism: Mus pahari; assembly: GCF_900095145.1. Classification (NCBI taxonomy): domain Eukaryota; kingdom Metazoa; phylum Chordata; class Mammalia; order Rodentia; family Muridae; genus Mus; species Mus pahari. Next base: position 126,379,093 of record NC_034590.1, on the reverse strand, counting down.
AGGCTTTTCTCCAACCTCCAGCTCACGCTGCACCGCACCGGTTATCCCGAAGAGAGTCAGTGTGGTACTGTTCAGCTTCTACTGCTGAATTTAGCCTAGGGTCTCAGAGTTCACACAGTTCTCATATCTCCTTAGACCCCCTTTATATTGGTAGAAAAATTTGAAGTTTGTATCTGTTGGAAATTTAGAGTCAAAGGCTATGGGATCTCTCTCTCTCTTTCTCATGCTTCATTTATTATAATTTACTCAGCTATTATGTCAAAAGGCAACATTTTAAAGATGCATTTCAACTCCAAAGTAAGACTTGGGGGAGGGATAGCAAGCATCAATCAGTACATCAAAGCAAGTCCCGCCATGCCTGCAGTGTACAAATAGCTGCTGACGAGTTTGCCATGCTTACTGAACTGAGTAAGTATAAAAGCTTTTGGTGTGCATTCCTATTTTCAGGCCCAATACAGTGCGTTAACCTCAGAATATCAAATTGAATCAGGGGTTCTGAGAAGAGCCGCCTGCAAAGCAGTTCAAATGACACTCTCCATTACACTGTCTAGATTCAGATCGCAGACACCGTAACAGGCTTCCCCAACCTGTCACCCAAAGTCACATATGCACAGCCACCCAAATCAGCCCTGGCCTTTCCACAAGGCCCTGGGCTTTGTAAGCTGCAGAGTCTTCAGGGTAGGCAGCCGAGCACAGTGAGGAGGCACCTTTCTCTGTGTTAGGGCTGGAGTCCCCACCAGGCTGCCAGCCACACAGTGTGTCAGCACAGCCTGTGCTGGGTGCTGCTGCCTCTGCCTACTGCGCCAGCTGCCCATTAGACCGAACTGAAATAGGATTGCTGGGAGCCTGAAGCATGAAGCATGATATTAGATAAAGTGATGAAATTTCACTCGATTAGAGAGCCAGGTCGGGGACAGTTACCTCAGGAAATTCCTTTTTCCTCAAATATTCTCACAACTTTGATGAATTTATTGTTTTCTTGCCTATTTTTCATTATCGTCTGGGGCTTTATGAACAATAAAATGTGCCCTCAGCAGGCACTGACATACTGGAGTGATCAGAATCATAGGTTATGTTGATTCAAAGAAAGAAAGAGAAAAAGAAGGCTGAGGCCGACTGACATTGCTGTAGGTCAGAAGCCCTGGAACCATGAGATTGATTTGTTTAGACAGTTGTTTGATTTCTTTTTCTTTCCCTTTTCTCTAGCTTTCTTTGCACCTTCCCCAAGAAGAAGGGGTAGGGAAAGGAACGCAGAAGGGTAATCTTTGTATTTTAGGCTTATTGAAGGACAGGGGCATAGGCATATGGCTTAGCAGAAATTGTTATTTGTTCTTATTTGATTTATAAGGACAGGAGAAAAATGCTTCCGGCAAAGGCTTTCTTTTGTCAGAAGGGCTTGCAGGCTGGGAGCAAATGGATGCACACCTGCAATCTTTCTAAAGCCTAGGCTGGAAAGCCCTCAGTCAAGCCCGGGGAAAGCTGTCTGGATGGGTGCTTCTTAGACTTGCCACAAAAGCTTTGCTTGGTGTATCGTCATCTTATTTAATTGAATGTCTAGTACAATTTGAGATGCAAAAGAAAAGATACCCATGTAGCTGAGATAATGCTTGGTTTACATATAGAGCTATAGGATTCTACCATCCCACAGTCCCTCCCCTGCTGGTGAGGAGGAAGTTTTAGGCCAACACTTTGAAGGAACTCAGCCACCCAGGATGGCTACTTGGATCATACCCCAGGTTTAGGTGGTCCTGTTGTGGGTCAAGAAACTCCATTGTTTTACTCAGATATGCTGGCCAGAGGACAGAGAACATTCCAGAGATATAAGAGCTCTATATAAGAGCTCACAGGTGGTTAGGAGATTCTGGTCCTCAGTAAGTGACAGGGCTGGGCTTCTGTGACTTTCTCATGTCAAACGTTAGCATTGGAGTTACAGTTCCATTCCATGCATGTAGGCTGCCTGGAACTTTAGACTCCTCCTCTTTCTTTCTTCATAATATAGGAATATTAGCATATCATATATCTTTTAACTTACAAAGTTCTCTTATGTAGAGTAAAACCACAGAGTACCTTAAAATCCAGGTCTTATTTTTCTGAAAGATTTTTTTGTTGTGTTTTTTTTTTAGATATTATGGTAATATTTATACAAACAAAATTTCTTATTTGTTTATTTAGTTTGCATGTGTCTATGTATGTGTGTATATGTGCATGCAGGTGCACACATGCTCTAAATGGAGGTCAGAGACAGCTCTAAGGAGTTAGATCTCTCCTGGTGTCTTGCGTTGGATTTCAGATAATTTATAGCCTGTGTGCTGCCACTTGCTGGGAGTAGGGACAGTGAGAAGCTTGGGGACACTGAGGCCAGTGTCTTGCCACTGAAATCAAAGATGGAGCAGGAGTGTCTGTAAGGTTTCTTACTTTTCCATGGACTCACAGATCATTACAATGAAAGGGAGTGTCATAAAGTATGTGCCCCTCCCCCACACTGGATTTGGTGGATTCCTACCTGTTACAGGATGGTGAATACTCTAGACCTGACTTGTTCTATGCTTTCAAGACCCAAGTGTGGCCCGTTCCACCTCTCCTGAGTACAGTTTTTACTAGTCCCTTGCTTTAGGTTCTTCGTTCTTCCTATCAGTTAACCTTGGCCAAATACAATCCTTCACTATTCTACAGAATGGGGAAAGCCTATATCGAGTGTTGGCTGCCAAGGCCAGAAGGGTTTTTATTTTCTAGACTGTAGGAGAAGGCATTTGATGAAATGTCCTTCTTTTAACTAGACAACTGGACAGAGTCAGGCAAAACCTGTGTTCTGCTTCTGCTTATCTTGAGTATAATGAAATGTGCATGTTTTATCTTGAGCAGTAGTAAAAGATTAATTCGATACCAAGACACTTATCCAAAAGCATTGCCGTGGTGCAGCCATTGGTAAGATAGTTATGTTCCTGTAAGTGGCCCTTCACCCACATTTCTGTAAGTGTTCCTAATGGCATTTATTCTGTCAAAAGGAAAATACAGGGGCCTAGCTGGCAAGAAGAAGGGGATCACCAGAGATGGAAAATGGACCTCGAAATAATAGAAATGAATATGATCAAATTGCATTATCTATATGTATGAAAATATCATAATGAAACCCATCGTTATATATAATTAATAAATACTAATAAAACATTCAAAAAGAAACAATTATCCTTTTCTTATGACAAATCCAATGAATATTCCATTAGGAAAGCTTTGGTCTCCCATGGGGATTGCCAGGTCCCATGGGTTACAGGAAGACTGTACTGCAGTTTGAAGTGTGAGAGACTTGCTCTAGGGACTGGGTGTTTTCGTTTTTTCAGTGTTTCCCAGGAGGCACTGATTAGCCCAGAGATCATTTTGGGTGCCACGATGAAGGAGAAATTTTCCTACAAACAAAACTACAGAGCCTCAGTTGCGATTCCAATTTCTTGGAAGGATCAGGTGGTTCCATCTGTCAGGAAACAATGTTCCTTGAGAAGCCGCGACGAACCCCTGAAGAGGGTAGGCTACTGTTGTGGAGCACTCACTGCTGTGGAGCACTGCCAGACACAGCGAGTGTGGAGCTTTACCTTAGCATCTGCTTCCTTCTTTGATTAATTTTTGTTTGTTTGTTTTTTTATTCCACATTCAGGTAAGAAGCTGAAAGGATGAAGTGGTGGCTACTCTTTCCTCTAATGTGGTGGAGGGTTTATTTGCTTCACTTCTGAACACTGACACATGTCACCTCAGTCAGCACGAAGGAAGAGATATAATTTCTCTCCCCAATACCTTTAGTGACATGGCTGACAGATGATGGACTATGTGATGGCTTAGCTAAGCCATTTATTTATTTATTTATTCTGGGGCAATCAGAACTGAGAGCCTCAGTCAGTAGTTACCATTACCTTTTAGATCACTCTTAGAGTGAAGCCAGGATAATTAATGTTTTTATATTTAGTTTGTGAGTGTGTGTGTGTGTGTGTGTGTGTGTGTAGGTCAGAGGACAACTTACAGGAATCGGCTTGCTCCTTCCACACTGTGGTTCTAGTCTTAAGATGGGCGGGGCTGGTGGCATGTGCCTTTACCTACTGATCATCTTACAAGCCTAAGAGAAACCAGAGTATTTTAAATTTACTTTTAAAATTGAATAACTGGATTCATTTTTCATATTATTGAGCTATGCCAACCCTGTAACCCCAAATGATGATGCTGTAGTAACAAGAAACTTGTATAAATATTTTAATTGTAATCATTGTTTAGTTATTATAGCTTTTGTGTGACCTCTCTTATCTGGACACTGTGCAGAAGAGAAATTGCATGTCCTTCAGTTTTAAGGTTGATCTATCTGTCTTGTCACTTTGACAGATTATTTTCTTTCCTGGACCCTACACAACGTATGTTTTCTGCTGCAGTCAGCTAAATTCATTCCCCTTTGGTTCAGCATGCTGCCAGTGGTGTGCTGTAGCAAAGATTGCTTGCAGCCAGAACTGGATTTCAGAACAGCTTCTGAGCACCTCCTGAATGTTCAGGAATTCCGTTGAAGCCATAGGCAGGGTTCTTTCAGGACATAGATGGGAAAAGCCTGCTGTTTCCTCTTTTTGCCTGGCTTTTCCAGGGAAGATTTAAGATATAACTGTATGAGTAGATAGAAGGGGAGATGAACAAAGTCTCATGGATCTTGATGTCTTAAATAGTCCACAGCCATGTGAAGTGTTAAAAACTGAGCTTCCAGTCAGTGGGATAGTAGCACACACCTTTAATCCCAGCACTCCAGAGGCAGAGGCAGGCAACTCTAAATTCGAGGCCAGAATGATCGAGAGAGAGAGAGAGAGAGAGAGAGAGTTAGAGTTTTAGGACAGCTCAGACTACAAAGAGAAACCCTCTCTGAAAAACAAACAAAATAAAGTAAAGTAAAATTAAAAATTCTTCTAAGTTTAGCACGTATATAACTCAATAGTAGAATACTGGGCTACCATCTAGCATGTATAAGGCCCTGGCATCCAACCTCAGCACTGGGAACACACACACACACACACACACACACACACACACACACACACACACACACACACACACACAC
>NC_034590.1:126367693-126373591 GCF_900095145.1 Mus pahari | reverse complement strand
GTATCAAATCAAAAATTTTATCAGAGCACTCAAAGGTAGAATGAGAAGAAATGTGGGGTGGAAGCATTCTTTTTACGATTTTTAAAAATCTATTTTTTTTTATACTTTAATCCTTTTTTTTTTTTTTTTTTTTTTTTTACAGTCCAGACTTCATCCTCTTCCTGGCCTGACCCCCCCCCCAACCATTCCCCATGTCTCCAAGTGGCTGTCCTCACTCCCTACCTCCACCCTACCAGACCTCCCCACTCCCTGGGGCCTCAAGTCTTTCAAGGGTTAGGTGCGTCTTCTCTCACTGAGGCCAGACCAGGCAGTCTTCTGCTGCATATGTGTTGGGGGCCTCATATTAGCTGGTGTATGCTGCCTGGTTGGTGGCTCAGTGTCTGATAGATCTCAGGAGTCCAGGTCAGTTGAGACTGCTGGTCTTCCTATGGGACTGCCCTCCTCCTCAGCTTTTTCCAGCTTTTCCCAATTCAACCACAGGGATCCCCAACTTCTGTCCATTGGTTGGGTGCTAGTATCTGCATCTGACTCAGCTGCTTGTTGGGCTTCTCGGAGGACAGCCATGCTAGGCTCCTGTCTGTAAGCACACTACAGCATCAGAACAGTGTCTGGGCTCTGGACCTCTCCTTGAACTGGATTTCAATTTGGACCTGTCACTAGACCTCCTTCCTCTCATGGTCTTCATTTTTCTCCCTGCAGTTCCTTCAGACAGGAACAATTCTGGGTCAGAGCTTTTGACTGTGGGATGGCAAATCCATCTCACCACTTGATATCCTGCCCCTCCACTGGAGGTGATCTCTACAAGTTCCCTCTCCCACTGTAGAACACTTCATTTAAGGTCCCCTCTTTGAGTCCTGAGAGGCTCATACCTCCCAGGTTTCTGGTACAAAATGAGGACATGATGAGTTTTGCAGGCAAATGGATGAAACTAGAAAATACCATCCTGAGTGAGGTATCTCAGACCCAAAAGGACATGCATGGTATGTACTTACTAATAAGTGGATATTAGACAAAAATGTACAGAATACCCAGGATACAATCCACAGGACTCAAGAAGGTTATCAAGCCAGAGGATCCAGGTGAGGATACCTCAATCTCACTTGGGAGAGAGAAGAAAGCAGTCATGGGGGGCAGATGGAGGGAGGAACTTGGGAGGGAGAGGGGACAGGGAAGGGATGGGGAGAACATGTGTAAGATATTGGGGAGATTGTATAAAGAACTGTGAAGTCACCAAATATATTGGTGAGGTGGCAGTAAGTCAGGAGATCAAACCTTTGGAGGATTAGGAAAGTGGAGCAGTGACTGGCAAAGAATAATAACAGGCTGCTCAAAAATGAAGACTTTATTATTTTGCAGAATGGGAGGGCAGCCAAGAAGCAGTTTTACGTAGTAAGAACATCTGCCCCTTGCTGTGGGCCTGACATTGGCAGAATCTTGCAAGCTGCCACAGCCACCACTCCAGGATGCTGGGTGAATAGTAAGTGGTCCCACAATAGCAGTCTGTCCATGTAGAGTGAGAACCAGAGGGGAAGCTTTGAGGGAGTGCAGATGACTGAGGACTAACCCCCCAAGGCCATGTGAGAGGTTAACACTGGCGCTATGTTGTAGATGAAAGAGAACAAGAGAATACAGATATTGTTGAGGACGAGAGTACAGAAAGATGAAAGTTGATTGGCAGTCTGGACCTCTCATGGAGACTGACATTCATCAGAGAACAGGTCAAAAGGAGGTGTACCTGGATGCTCTCAAGGCAGACCCCTGAGTTTCTAGATGGCTGGGCACACATCTGCCCTGCAGAGCACTCTGCTCTGGCCTTACTCTTGATTAGAGTGAAGTAAACTATGGCCTGAAAATCTTGTCCTGGTTGTCTGGAAATGTGAGGACAGTGTTGGGGTCAGGAAATACTAACCTCTTCCAGCTGGACGTCTGGATGGCTCTCCAGAGTGCCACAGGAAGTATCTAAGGGCAAGCAGTACTGGGAGAGTATATGGGTCAAGGCTACTCTAATGTGAAGGTCTTTAGTGGACCTAGTTAAAAAATTAATAAGTGGTAATGAAGTTTCATCATTGTGTTGGTGTGTGTGTGTGTGAACATGCATGCTGAAACACAGGTGACAGGTCCATGTTGGGTGTCTTCTTCAGTCACTCTCCAACATATTATTCTTATCTTCATATGTATGTATGTATTTATGTATGTATGCATGTTTACATGTGTATGGGAGTCCACGTATGTGCATACATGCATGTAAGTCCAAAGTTGATGTTTAGGTGCCTTTCTTGACTTACCTTACTGTATTCACTGGGGGAAGGGCCTTTCAGACAAACTCTGGACTTGCCGATGTGACTAGTGATTTCTAGTTAGCATGTTCCATCTCCACCATCTCCACACGTTACTGGCAATTTTTCATGGTTTCTGGGGAGCCAAACTCTGGTTCTTTTGCTTGTGTGGCAAGCACTTTAAACCCCAGCCCTACCTTATTTATTTATTTATTTATTTATTTATTTATTTATTTATTTATTTATTTATGAGACAGCTCTTTTGATGAACCTGTGGCTCAGTGATTGTCTGGATTGGCAGGTCTTTGAGTCCCATGGAATGTCCTGTCTTCGCGTACCTAAGATCAAGCTTGTCCAAATCCCAGGGCAGATGGGGTACGATGTCTCCTGAGCTCCTGACAGCTGATGGGTTCTCAGAGAGGAAGGGTACTTTAAGGCTCTGGCCCTGGTGGTGGGCTGACCATGCTAGAGTACATGACTACACACCCATAAGTACATGCAGTATAGGGTAGACTTGAAAGTCTGTAAAAAACAAACACGACGAAGTTGCAAGGAGGTAGAGGAGCAAGGAGTGCATTTAAGAGAAGTGAGGAAGTGCAGAAAGTGACTATGAGCAAAATACATTGTTGTCCATTGTCAGAGAATTAGCAAAAATACTATATAAAAAAAGAAGTGAAAACGGAGGCACCGACTCACCAACCAGGCAGCGTACACGAGCTGGTCTGAAGCCTCGGACACATATTCACCAGAGGACTCCCTGGTCTAGCCTCAGGGGGAGAAGATGCACCTAACCCTCAAGGGACTTGAGCTCCCAGAGAGTAGGGAGGCCTGGCATGGTAGGGGCCATCCTCGTGAAGACAGTGGGAGGCGGGGGGGGGGCGGGGAGAGGAATGGGATGGGGAACTGTGAAGGAACGTCTGACCTTAACATACTGAATCATCTGGATTTGAATCCATTTTCCTGTTAGTTGAGAGTTTCAAGTGCATTTACTGCAATTGTATAACACAGGGGAAGCCACTTCTTTCCACGGTGTTGCCCTTTCACCCTCCCTACATGCTCCACTGGAGGCAGCACTGGCTTGCAGGGATGCTTGCTCTGTGGAACCAGCATGGTTGTTGACTTGTGAACAGGCCTTGGATGTGAGTACTGTGCCTAGGGTACAGTAATGCTTACTTCTCTGAGACTGTAGTCCTTGCATGCTGAGATAGGGCTGTCCAAGAAGCTGTTGGCTTAGATGCCAACTGTGTGCACAGTAGCTCACTCCAGTGCACAGCTCTTCAGCTCTGGCAAGAATTCCAAGGACTGTAGGCTGTGTGCACTTGGATTCACACTGTGAACCATTGCAGTGTGTGGAAATGCTTGAGTGCAGGTGCAATTCTTGTAATGTGTCTTTAGTGGCATAACTGTATACGCAGAGTGACAAGCTTTAATGCTCCATGTCCCTCACAGCTAGACTAAATATGTGACAAGGAGGGACTAATGTTAAAACAAACCCACCCGATGAGTCCAGTTCAATTCTATAAAAATTTAAAGAATTAGGTATTTTTAAGGACACAGGTAAGGCAGGCAAGTGAGCAGCTGCAGACATCTTCAGTATCCACAGAGAGCTGGAGGGACAAGAGAAAGTGATTTGCTTCTTTAAGGCATGTGATAAGACCCTTACACAAAAAAAACTTAGGAAAAGATGAGCCAGTTGAGACTATAACAAGACTACTAGTTTCCAAAGAGCTTGAGGGATAAGGAGAGATGACCAGGAAGCAAATAGAGAGAACTTTAGAGCAATGTGAATATTCTAGAAACTACAGTGGTGGTCATGCATATTGTACATCCATAGTCATGGAAGGCTGAGGACCACAATGACCATACATAAGCTTTGACTGACTCTGATAGCTCCTTAATTATCCCAAATGCACATCTCTGTGAGGAATACTGATAGATAATAGAGGAGAATTTGCATGCGTGGGGAAGAGGGTACATGGGAAATCTCTATATCTTCCTCTCATGAGTCTAAAATTTCACTTTTAAAAAATCAGCAAAACTAAGCACACAACAACCAAAAATTGTTAAACCTTTAAGGAGACAAAACTTCCCAGTAAAATATGAAAACATTCTTCTTACCCATCTTCCCTTGTGCTGTTGATAGTTTCATTTCTAGATACTTCCTGTGCTTAGAACACCCTCAAAGAACCAGAGCTAAACTACAGACAGTATTCTATGACTTAAGTCTTGATTTGCTGTTTAGAGGACTTGAAGATTTACTACCACCAAGGCTGGGTCCCTAGCTGAGGGAGAGGAAGCTTAGCTTGACACCCATTACTAAGAGCTTGATCCTTGGGCACCAGCTATGGAATAAGAGGAAGGGATCCAGAAAGTTCCTTTCATTCTTTTCCTTCAGCTGTCTCGTGTTAGCTGTGTATATTAGCACCATTAACACAATGCATCCCAGTAACTAATATTTATTTGGATTTCATTTTTAGGTAGTTACAGCCTAACTGGTGATCATCTTCATATAGGTGGATGGTTTTAACACACTGAGGCAAGTCTATGAATTAACTTCTTATTTTAACTTTATTTATTTTTTTACTTATTTTAACCCTGCTCATTGCCTGCCTCTTGGTCACTTCCTCCCACAATCCTTTCCTCATCCTCCTTTCCTCTTCTTCCCTGGATAGATGGGGCCCCCTTTGGGTATCCCCCCAACCCTGGCACTTCAAGCCTCTGCGAGGCTGTCCTTTCCCACTGAGGCCAGACAAGGCAGCCCACCTAGAAGAACATATCCCACATGCAGGCAACCTCTTTTGGGATAGGCCCCGCTCCAATTATCCGGGACCCATATGAAGACCAAGCTGAACATCTGCTCCATATGTGCCTAGGTCCAGCCCTGTATGTTCTTTGGTTGGTGGTCCACTCTATGAGAACCTCAAGGATCCAGGTTAGTGCACTCTATTGACCTTCTTGTGGAGTTTCTATCCCCTTAGGAGCTGCAATCCTTCCTCTTATTCTTCCATAGAGTCCCCAAGCTTCATTCACTGTTTGGCTGTGGGTATCTGCATCTGTCTGAGTCAGTTGGTGGGTGGAGACACTCAAAGGACAGCCATGCTAGACTCCTGTCTGCAAGCATAAGATAGTATCAGAGATTGGTGCTTGTCCATGGGATGGGTCTCAAGTTGGGCTGGTTATTGGTTGGCTGTTCTCTCAGGCTCTGTTCCATCTTCAATCCCTCCATTTCTTGTAGACAGGATAAGTTTTGGGTTGAAAGTTTTATGGATAGGTTGGTGTCCCTATAGCTCCACAGGAGTTCCTGACTGGAGGAGGCAGCCTCCCTAGGCTTCATATCCCCAATGCTGTCAGTCACAGCTAAAGGCACTCCCATTCATTCATGAGCTCCTCCCCTATCCCAGGTCTTTGTCTCTTCCTGAAGATGCCCCCTACCTCCCCTGTTAGTTGCAGATTTCCATTCATTCTCATATGAATTCCCTTCTTAAAAGTGTAATTCCTGGATTAAGAATGGCTTGGGTATATATATATTTTTTATTATTATTTTCTTTATTTACATTTCAAATGCTATCCCGAAAGTTTCCCATACCCCTCCCCCCACCTCTGTTCCCCTACCCACCCACTC
>NC_034590.1:126335565-126365918 GCF_900095145.1 Mus pahari | reverse complement strand
ATGTTAGTCCTGCCAATCCATGAGCATGGGAGATCTTTCCATCTTCTGAGATCTTCTTCAATTTCTTTCTTTAGGGGTTTGAAGTTCTTGTCGTACAGATCTTTCATTTCCTTAGTTAGAGTCACACCTAGGTATTTTATATTATTTGTGACTATTGTNAAGGGTGTTGTTTCCCTAATTTCTTTCTCATCGGCTTGGGTATATTTTGACATCAATGAAAATATCATGGTGAATCCCACTGGTAAAATTAACATGTATTACATAGTCATAATTTATAAACAAAGATGAAGAGGTGTTAGCAAAATGTGCACAGATAATAGACCATGTAAAGACACAGCAGGAAGATAGCAATCTTCAAGCTGAAAGGGGGGAAATAGTGACGAGTTCTGAGGAAACCAACCCATGGCTCCCTTTCCCTTGGATTTACAGCTTCTACAACTTTAAGAATATAAGTTTCTAGTTTTTTATTTTTTTGTTTTGCTTCCCATTATCACTTTATTTATTCCTTTTACATCCTGATCACAGTCCCCTTTCTTCCCTCTCCTTCCAGTTCCACCCTCCCCCCTTCTCCCTACTCAGGGAAGGGTAGGCCCCCCATGGGTATGACCAACCCTATCAAGTCACCGAAGGACTAAGGGTATCCTTTCACTGAGCCCAGACAAGGCAGCCCAGCTAGGGGAAAGAGATGCAAAGGCCCACATCAGAGTGAGCTCTGTGACTTGCTCCAATTGTTAGGTGACTCACATGAAGAACAAGCAGCACACCTGCTACATTTATGTAAGTAGCCTAGGTTCAGCTCATGCATGCTCTTTGGTTGGTGGTTCAGTCTCTGTGAGTCCCATGGGCCCAAGTTAGTTGTCTTTGTGGGTTCTTTTATATCCTTAACCCCCCAAGCTTCCTCAATCCTTTGTTCTACTCTTCCGAAAGACTCCCTGAACTCCACCTAATGTTTTGCTGTGGGTCTCTGCATCTGTTTCTGTCAACTGCTGCATGAAGTCTCTCAGGAGACAGTTATACTAGGTTCCTGTCTGCAAGCACAGCAGAGTGTCTTTAATAACGTCAGGGGTAGGCTCTCTCTCATGAGTGTATCTCAAGTTGGGCCAGTTATTGGTTGGCCATTTCCTCAATCTCTGCTCCATCTTTATTCCCGAACATCTTGAAGGCATGGTAAAATTTGGGTCAAAGGGTTTGTGGGTGGGTTGATGTCTCCTTCCCTCTACTGGAAGTCCTGCCTGGTTACAGGAGGTGGCCACTTAAGGCTCCATATTCTTATACTCTCAGCCCCTTGATGTTTTCCTATGAAAGTCTGAGCTGACTAAGACAATCTGTGACTGAAGCCTAGTGAGGATGATGTGACTAGGAGGAGAGAGGCTAGGATGCTGGGCAGGGACAGAATGACCAGGATTTGAAGACTAAAGTCAAGAAGCTGGATTTGGCATTCATGTGATGGAAGAGTAAGACTGGGTACATTTAAAATATCATTCCACTTTCTATGAAAAGGAAACAACAGGAGCCAGGAAGAACCAAAGGAAACAGCCAGTGCCAGAGCAGGAAGGCAGAGCTGGAGACAGTTGGATGGGTTATGGGTATGCTTTGATATGGGAGGCATCTTGGATCTATTTCTAGTGTTGGGCACAGGTAGGAGTAGTTAGGGAAGCTTGACCTGGTACAGGCAACAAGAAACACACAGAGGAGAGCTTAAGACAGTTGAGATGAAGACCCATAGTCCTCTGCTTTAGTTTTCATCATGTGCCAATGGCATAAGCAATAGTACCTATAGAACATCACTGCCCTCTTTTCCTGCTAGGATTGTGGATAAAGGTATAGGAAGGTAGGAAGAGAAGCCTTCTGCCCGTGCTTTACCACTGGTGAGATAGCTGTAGGCACAGAGAGGTGACCAGAAGGCCCACATTCTCTTTAGCTTTCTATTCTCACTCATGAGATTGGGCTGATGGTCAAGCCTGTGGCCAGCCAAGGACAAGGTGTCCCAGGAGAGGAGCAGCCAGTGACACACCAATGTATCAGATTCTACTTTTGGCCCATAGCCCAGACCCCACCCTGGCTTTGAGGATCTGATCTTTTTCTGGCACTAATGAGCTGTGTGGTTCATGTTTGACTGTGTGGTTCATTCTATAGCCTGATAGAGGCATCATACAAGGATATCAAATCATTTCCAAGGGTAAGCTGGATTTTCACGTGAATTCATATCTCAAATATGCTCAAGTACTTTAGCCAAAATAGCATACCTAGGATGATGGACTAGACTTGAATAATGCACTGCTGACTCCTCAAATAAAAACTTCTACTCTTACATCCTAGACAGAATTACAGCTTGAAATGAAATCGAAAGGAAGTACTGTTTTCTTTGTAAGAGAAACTTAATTCTAAATCATCTTCCCCCATCATTCCTCATTTTTTTCACAGCCTCAGTAGCATCCAGCTGCTTCACTTTGTGCCATCTTGTTAGGAGGTTGGCCAACTGTTACCTATGCCTGAGGGTGAACTTATTCCATCCCAGAGTTCTAGTAGTTCCAGGTTTCTAGGAATCAGAGTCACTCTGTCTCAAAAGATGACTGATCACAGAATCAGACCAATACATATATTTATATGTGATCTCTATAGCAAAAGAATATCAGAGATAGAAGCAATGGCCTCCTCGTATGAGCCATCAATAGATCAAGGCAGAGAACTGGTGTTACATGGAAGAAGCAGCGGAGATAAAAAAATATGAAGGCAAAAATCATCATCTCTGTGGTTTTGCCTGTGTGCCAGGCACATTCTGCCAGCTTTCTCAAGTATACAGCATGTTCACTTCAACTCAGCTGGGGAAAATTTCCATCTTGAAGCTCGATATGCAGCCATATGTTTCTTCTAGGGCCTCATATAGGCAAGAGTTTCCTCCTCTGAGCTGTTGTTAAAAATCCCTGCTTCGAAACACTGAGAAGGAATGTATATCTTTCCCAATAATTTTCCATAGTCTTACCCAGTGATAAAGCCTATACAACACAACAATGACCATTGCTGTAAGATAACCCAAACATATATCTTGGGATAACCAACAGTAATCTATCTGGACTACTTTTCTTGCTAGAAGCGAATTCATTCCTAGTATGGTAAACTAGCCAAATACTTGGGGTTGATGAAGTTATAGATCTCAGAGAAGAACCTACTACTGCTAATTCCCTAAACCAGTATAATCCCTAGTGCATTCCCAATACTTATCCCTATACGCACTGAAAAGTGTAGCTCTCACCACTCATTAGAGTAGCTTCTTTTTGGAGTAAAGACGGTTGTAGAAAGCTACAACTGATCAAAGTGCTCCAGAGAACAACTGACCATATTGCACTCACTCTCAGTGGATATATCTACAATGCAGCCCCTACAGTAAGGCTCAGGGAACACTGAGGATTAGGGAGCAGAAAGAATGTAAGAGTCCAAGGACCAGGGCACCTGGAAGATTATATCCTCCATATATGACAGGGAAGCTGATCCTATGAAACCTCAACAACATGGCTGCCTAAACAAGCTCTTAGCAGTGACAATATCAGCTGACATGCTAATGTAGATAAGGGAAATATCACAAGGCTCACCTCTAGATGAAGAGTTTTAATGTCTGTTGAGAGAGGGAGAATCAGTCTTCTCTAAGAACAAGCCCTCAGAGATTATCCAGCCTCAAGAGATTAGCCCTAAATACTTATATGAACAATACTAAATGGAATCATGTATATGTATATATATATACATATACATATATACATATGAGCATGACTTTGAGAGAGAATGAGGGACACAGGAGCATGTTAAGGAGAAGGAGAGAGAGATAGAAATGATGCAAATACAGTATTCATGTATGAAATTCTAAAAATTAAAATGCTTAAATACTTTTGAAATGAAAAACAAAAAAATGAAGGTAGGTGGTATATTACTCAAAGACAAATACTAGATTTCTGTGTATTTTAAAGGTAAGAAGTCTGGATTTTATCGAAACAGATGTCTTGGGATTTTGAAGGCAACCAGTCCTATGACAGGACATAACTTGTAGAAAGGTCAAGCTGGTCATGATACCACACAAGCATGGAAGAAGCAGCACTAGAGCCAGGAAGACTGGCTGAGAGGCTGAAAGAATCCCAAGGGTAAAGTTGAAGAGCAGATATATTCAGCATCTATGTAGAAGATTTCATAGGGAGAAAGTATGGCCCATGGTAGAGAGTGACAGCCCAGGCTCCTTCATTAGAGAGTGACCTGTGTTGATTATGTGAAGTGTGTTCCATTGAGCCACATGGGAACTGGATAGTAAAAGCCACATACAGAAGCAGTGCTTTAGTTCGAGAAGGAAATCTGAAAATACACTTTAGGTCTTCTAAATGTATATTTAGCAGTGAATTAGACAACTGAAGGAGATTCTTTATGAAGAGTGTGAGCTTGAAGGTGCACAAAAACAGAAGAAAAAGAAGAGAAGAGAGGAAGAGGGCTGTGGGGACAAGACCCAGCCTCTGATAACTGGCGGGCCAGGGTAGGAAAAACCCCAAGAATGGTGAAGTTCGGTGAAATGCAGCACGTGTTCTCAGCAGCTCCTCAGCTGCGATTTTCCTGGAGTACTCACTGCCTCTGACACACGCCCATCCTATCACAGTGACTTAGCAACACCCACACAGTACCAGGATCTTATTCTGGACACCTGATGATGCAAGAGGCAATATTTTGCTCTACAGCTACCCAAAATAGGATTCTTATCCTCAGCATTTCTTTGAGTCAGCCTTCTCTCTGTTGAGAAGGATGTCTTCTACCTGTTAGGATGTTTAACTGCATCCCTGATTTATCAATTGGGTTTAATTAACACCCTCAGTGTTAATATTTGGAACAGAACATACAGCTAGGAAGCACTCATTTTAGTTCTTATGGAAGGAATAGAAATGTAAGCAGAAGATTATTACATCATGATCCACATGGGTCAAGGTACTTGGCTGCAGATGAGACAATCCATTCTTAGTGTGTAACCAGAAGAAACATTGATACATATTTCTAGAAAGGAGTAGTAAGTAGGTAGCTTCAGAACTTTGGCACACTGACAGTCAGAAATACACCCAAGCCATCCACAGGGTCACTCTGCAAATGCCAGCAAATTAGAATCCCTGCTCCTACCACAACTTAACATAGAGTGTCTCAGGTTCAGGTGTCAGAAGCCACCCAATATACTTTCCCACGCACCTGCACCCACAGGTGCCACATGACTTTCCACTGCTGCCCACTCAGTGTCCAATTTTCCATGGGTGTGTCTAGTGTGTAGACCTGAGGTGTTGCTGCTGGTTTTGGTTTTAGTGTAATGGGGAGGCAGCAGTGGCTTTGAAGATGAGATGATGCAGCTTTATTTGGCTTTAAAAATACCTCATTACTGTCCAAGTTGTAACTGTAGTTATAACTTCATTTTCAATTTCAAATTCATAAATACATCTCCAATTCCCTTCATGCTAGCCAACTACTGCTACTATTGGCTTTTACATATCTTCATCCAAATATTCCCCGCAGTCCTACATATTGACTTAGCCAGTTGAGCTCAGTCCTGCTGGGTGTTTGGTTAGCTCACATTCACACCCTACAACCCTGTCCCCTTCCCCTCACTTGTGTTAGGTTTTGGGTTTTCTCTGAATATGCAGAGTCCAGACACTTGTCTCATCCAAACTCATTCTCTTTCTGGCTTCCTGAATACAGAAAGAAGGAACTGAAATATATTAAAATCCTATGCTGTGTCAGATACAGTGGCAAGGACTTTGCATATCTAATCTTGTTCCTAAGAACTGTGTACTGTGAGGAGAAGAACTTTAAAAGCAGATGACTCAAAAAGTAAAAGAAACTAGAAAAAAGAGATCAAATAGCCCATGATAAAATGGAAGCCTTTGGGCGTCAAATGACATTGGTACAAAGAAGAAAAAGAATCCAGAGGCAGGGAGAAAACACTTATAAATCACATATCTGATAGGGGGCTAATAAGACAGCTATAAGACTCTTAATACATAGGGTAAAGGCAAAACCCAATTGTAAAATGCTGAAGGATGTAGATTCATGTTTCTCTACGGCAATACATGTGAGCTCATGAAAGATACTGAACATCATTAGTCCTGATGAAAGTCCCAGCGAGGCACATACAGACGTGAATACACACTTCACATAATCAACACAGGTCACTCTCTAATGAAGGAGCCTGGGCTGTCACTCTCTACCATGGGCCATACTTTCTCCCTATGAAATCTTCTACATAGATGCTGAATATATCTTCAACTTACTGGGATTTCCTGTGGTACTAGCTGAAAAGTAAACAGGAAATGAAGTGATGGTGAGGGTTTGGAGCAACCGGTGCTCTCTCAGATGGCACATACAGACATGAATTTACTGCCACCATTGTGGAAAGCAGTTTTGAGAAATGATATTCCCCATAGACATTAAACAGACCTATTGTGATGTGTTGCTCTGTCTGAATGACCTTTCTAAGGTAATATAAAGAGGAAAGTTTGCTTTGCCCAGAGCTTTGGATATTTCAGGCCAGGTTTGGTTTGACCCATTGTTTTTCAGCCAATGTCAAGAGGATGTGTGGGGAAAAAGAAGGAAAGAGACTGGGTCCCTCAGTCCTATTTGAGGACATGCCCCCAGTGACCCAAGGGCTCTTACCAGCTCTTGCTCTTCAACATCCCAAAGTTTCTCTTGTAGCATCACAGTCTAGGCTTCGAATCTATAATGCTGAGACCTTTGAAGGGCCCTTCAGATCTAAAAATGCAGCACTATATAACCCAGAAATGTCACTCTAGACAATATACTCAGGAAACATAAAAATGTCAATCTATTTAAAGCTTGATCATGCAAATTAATAACTGATTATAATCACCAAAAGATGAAATGGATTCAGGTGTCTATCAACAAATGATTAGATAACTAAGATGTGGGATAACTATACAACGGAATATTATTTAGCCACTTAGAAGGATGGGGTATTTGACCATCTGCAACATGGGAAAATGATGGAGATACATTACATGTAAGGAACCAAACACAAAGGTCACAGACTCATAGGATCAATCATAAGAATTATTCCAAGTGAGAAAATTCACAGAAACAGAGCTTATGCTAGAGAGAAGGGTGAATTAAGTGACTGTATTTTTGGAAGAGTGGGGATGTTTAAGTCAGGTAACAGTGGAGATGGCAGACTTTGGAAACTTCCAGAAAACTCTGAACTGTGTGTTTAAAGCAATGAGCTTTAGAGTCTGTGAATTAACTCACTGTCTTTCTCAATATTTAGAGAGAGTGAGAAATTATCAGCTACTACACCACCAGAAACACATCTCAACTACAGATACCTTTAATTCTAACCCCAGAGCCTCTCTTACTACACGTGTGACCACAGGCAAAGTATTTGACTTCTTTGACACGGTTTCTCTGTAGATTGAGAGATTTGTCTTCAGAGTTAAGTCAGAAATCATGCCAAAGACACCTATGAATGTCTCTGCCTACGAGTATTCGTTTATTACAGTTACTAGATTTCGTAGCAATAACATGGTGTGTGTGTGTGTGTGTGTGTGTGTGTGTGTGTGTGTGTGTATCCTTATTCTATAGACAAAGAAACTGTGTTCATCCAGTTTAAATGAAAGACTGATTATTCAGTTGGGATTCAGACCACAGCAGTCTGATCTTAAATATTCACCGCTTAGCACACACTGTTCCCCTGTGTACTCTTTGTGCTGCTCCCTGCCTCTCTCCCCAATACCTCATCTACAGAGCCCTTCAGCCATCAGAGACCACAAAAGATGTCTTAAGATGTATACAACCTCCCAGGGTTGATTCAGGAACCCCATGTTGCTGCCCCCAAAGTTGGACTTTGGTGGATGCAGAAGCAAGCTTTCCCTCCTAACAGGAATATCAAAATGTTTCTATTTTGTTCAGAACAAGTTTTATTTGTTTACTTTGTTTTCATTTGGATTTATATGGCTCTAGGCTACACCTCTTCATTCTATTTTGGATTATAAACCACTTATACACAAATGCTTCTTTAAGCCGTCATGCAGCTCACATAATCCATCAAACAGGGACTGATTAAATACCTTACGCCACATTTATACAAAGGAATATTGTGCAACTGGAAGAAAGATAAGGTAAATCTGTGTGTCTAATCTATGGTGACAAGTTAATAATATGCATGTTGTGGTCCATTCACACAAAGTGTAATATTCACACACAGGAGCAGTGGAAAGAGCCATGAAGATGTTAGCTTTTGGCTCAGCATTTAGCAAGTGGGGTTCAGGAGACATTAGGTGGAGGCAGGATTTTCACTTTCATTTTACATTTTTCTGTTTTATAATAAAGAGAAATAAACATACTGTGTCTATGAAAAGGAAAGTGCACAGCTAAATGGAAAAGTTTCTTTACTCTCAAGGCGGTGTTCATGAGGATGATAACCTTGACCAATGGGATCTAAATATTTTCAAAATTCCTTTGTGAGGATCCTATGAAATTTCAACTACCTGCTTTTTGTGATTTCTAAAGACACACGGAGAACTCATGTTGTAGCCGCCAATGGGATAAGTACATAAATGAATGTCTATTCTAGTTGTTAATGACCTTATACAATAATTTCAGTTCATCCTTCCCCAAAGGGAAGTTGTCCAAGACTTTTAAAGTATATTGGTATTAAAGTATACTGACACACTGACACACTGTATCTCTGAAGCTCTACTGCAGAACCACAGTACATGCTAGATGAGCAACCGCCCCTAAGAAGGTTGCAATGAAAACATGTGGCGTTGCTAATGCAATAGTTCTCAAAGGAGTTGAGTGCATCAGAATAGCAATTTCCTGGAAGCTACTTAGGGATACATGGGCCTGGTGCTACGGGCTATCCCACTGTCAGAGTTTCTGCAGAGAACAAGGGATAATGGTGCCTTTGGGATTGACTGCTTGCTTGTGTAATTGGCGTCTATACTTGAGAGCATTACATTTTAGGAAAGGTAATTAAATAATTCATTGTTTGATGTTATGGAAGATGCTAACTTCGGAGTACATGTGCATGAACAAATGCATACTGATGTGTTTGTGTTTTTCCATAGGAGGACGAGGCACTTCATTGTTTCTTGTGTGCCTGGCATAACTCTTGATCATTTACTCCCTAACTTAGTTTCCAAGTTCAATTTGGAGAAGTCTTTAGATTTTTGTAAAGGGCAAACCTTCCGTGCACACAGTAGGAGCATTTTTTTGAAAATACAGAAGAGAACCATGCTAAGATGACGGGAGATTCTGAAGAGCTCTGTTGTGGAAGGTGGAGCGGCAGCCTGAAGTCAGTGAATGTGGTCTATCTGAGGAGAATTGTGTCTGCTGAATTTATTTATGTAGAAAGCCCCACAAAGATTTAAAAAACTAAAATTAAATTAATTATATTTTCATACTTTGAAAAAAATTTTTTTGCTAGTTTTTGCAATGGGAATTTTAGCCACTGTGTAGATGGATAGTTTACAGGAGCACTGCTGTAATTGTAGGCGTCAAGGGCTCCTCTGAGAGCAGACTTACAAATACCCTGTTTCCTACCTACCTACTAACTGGTTAGGAAACCAAAAGTGTTAAAAAAAAATTCATATTACAATTTTAATTGTTCACCATTAGAACTTTAATGCACAAAGAACAAGAGAAGACATAAAACATCCAACATGCTGTTATTTATATTAACGTATTTTTTAGGCCAACATTATGTGGCATATTGCTTTGGAATTTAGATTACTTTCTTTTCTGTATGTTACTTTGTATAAAAATGCATTGTAGCAATAGCTAGTGTGATTGCAAGGATTAACTGATGGCTTTAGAAGACTGATACACAGACCACTTCTGAGTTGGGGTATTTCTTTATTAAATATAGTTCCTGCTTTACTAGAACAGCTAAAACTGTGTTAACAGGGTAGATCGATATGTTACAGGAGAATTAATTTACACCTGTACCATCTCATTAGTGCACTTATGTTGATATATCCCTCATTAATCAATTAAACTTGAAAATACTCAAACTAATCAGCCTATATTGCTCAGTCTCAGAACTGCTCTCTGGAGTAAAAGCATTTGGAAATGAATTTGGAGCCACGGGTCCTTGGAATTGCCCTTACCCTAAGATGCTCAATAGGATCAGAGCCATTAATCAGCTTAAAAATTGATCAGTTGGTTTCTCAAGCCAGCTCTAAGGTAATGGCCTTCACTATGAGATTTAGTGAGTATATGTCATGTATCTTGCTCACATTTCCCTCCAACATTTCCTGTCCACTAAAAGGCCACGCTCACTGATTTTTTTTTTTTCTTTCTCCACAGTCAGGACACTCAGAGAAGAGAGTGTGGACAGGAAGACAAGATTTAGACAAAGGAGATGACTGGAAATGTCATTGTAGAGTCAAATCTCCGAGTGAGTGCAGTGTCAGCAGGCCTGGGAGAGGACTGGAGGAGCCTGGTCCATGAGGGCTGCCTCAGCATCAAAGCAGCTTTCAGAACAATGGCTGGGTAGAGTCAGGCTGTGACCCATTACACTGGGCATTATTTCCTGCTAGGCTGCCTAAATACTGATAAAAAGACAGCTTTGTATGTTGAAATTAGAGAGTCTTTGGCTGTGGAAGCCAAAGTCATTCAGCCAGGAATCTATGTCTTTTTGGTGATTCTGGGTGAAGCAGATTGGACTCTTTCAGGATATGCTCTGAGACTAGAAATTGAGAAAGAAGAAAAGAGACCATAGGGTCTTTAGGGGGTCTGAAAGCCAAAATGAGGCCTTGCCTGGTGCGCCAAGGAGAGAACTAATTTATAGGTGGAAGCAGACAGTTTCAGGCTTCAGGTTCAGGCAGAGTGAAGCAAGTCTGCTGCAGAGCTTTTTATCTGGAAGTCATCTGGATTTTGCATGAAATATACTTTGGGATTCACTGCTGGGCTCCAGGAAATCATAGAAATCTCTAAGCACCTATATATAAGCCAAAGCCAAACTTGGTGCTGAGACCAGAAGAGTGAAGGACATTCAAATAAAAGGTGAATTTCTAAAAAGAATGTACCAGTTACAGCCAATAAGACAAAGTAAGCTTTGGGTTATGGAAGGAAAGTGAATCTCACTTGGAGTTGCCTTGATAAGAGAAAACATCCCAAGACAGAACATCCCTCAGCAGAAATAAAGGCAAAATCACAGATCTCTGTTAACGGAACACATGGAACTCCTAACTAGAGCACACCAAAATAAACCACCAAGGTGAGCGGTTTCAGAAAAACAACTTGAAATACATTTGAAGTTAAATAATTTTAATATATACTATTATAATATCTCTGATGAGTGACTAATACATTTTTAAAATAAAAATTTTAAATAAGCATTAGTAGACCAGAAAAAAAACCTTCCCTCCAAGTTAAACATGCAAAAGGTATGAACCAAGGATTTTCATATAAGAAAGAACTTAGGTTGTCTGTCTGGGCCTGAACTATCTCAGTTGTATATACATATTTTCCAGTTTTATCCGTTTACCTGGAAATTTTAATTTTCTTTAGAGCTGCATAATATTTCATTGTGCATTTCTTTCTTACCCATCCATCTGCTGCTAGATATCTAGGTTGATTCCATGTCTAAGCTACTGTGAACGTAATAGCAACAACAAATCTGGCTGTGCAAATGTCCCTCTGGTAGGCTGTAAAATTCACAAGGTATGAGCCCAGGAATGACATAGCTCAGTTATATGGCATTTCTATTTCTCATCTTATGAGAATTCTACAGAGTGGTTCTATTTGAGAAATAGTTCTTTAAATGTCTTGTACAATTCTGATGTGAATTCATCTGGGTCTTGACTGTTTTTAATTAGTAGATTTTATTTATTACTGTTTCCATCTCCTTGCTTGCTATAAGTCTGTTTAAATTATTGATTTGTCTTGGCTTAGCTTTGATAGGTCATATGCATCTAAAATTCCATTCCAGTTGTCTCTCCAAGTACTCTTTCCATTTGTCTTCCCCCCCACCTTATCCCTCCCTCCCTCCTGTCTCCATTCCCACTCTCATTCCCTGTCAGTCCCCTCCCCACAACCACCCACAATAACACAACACCTATTGTGTTTCATAATGATATATATTTTAACCCTGTACTTCACTAAGCTGGAAAACTATTGAGATGCATGCATTATTGATTTATTTGATTGCCTTCTGCTTTTTGTTTTTGTCTTTTGTTGTTGTTGTTTTGCTTTTGTTTTTCAAGATGGTGTTTCTCTGTGTATTTTCAGCTATTCTAGAACTTACTCTGTAGACCAGATTGGCCTTGAACTCAGAGATTTGCCTGCCCCTGCCTCCTGAGTGGTGAAACTAAAGGCATGTGCTACCACTATTCGGCTCTTTCTGAATTTTTTAATGAATTTTTTAATGTAGGCATTTAGGGCTACAAAATCCCTTCTAAGAGATGTTCTCACTTTATCACAGATGGTTTGGTGTGATATATTTTAATTTAATTCCAGGAATTATTTTATTTCTCTATTGACTTTGTCAATGTTCATTCACTCCATAGTCACTCCATAGACCCCCTGGGGCCAGCTCCTATTCCAGGTCTCTGGCAGATCCTAGAAATTGCCTCTTCCTAACTCTTAAAATCATTTTCTCCATAACTTCTCTGATGTGCACATATTTTCCACCCAGAGTATTCATCACAGTATTCTTTGTAGTGCTAGCTTAGTGGTTACACTTTTTTTTTTTTAAGCTTGATCTTATTTTATGCTTTTATTTTGTAGAAATAAACAACTTCCTTTTTTTTTGGTGAAAAGCAATATATTTTGATGATGTTTTCCCCTTCCCCAGTTCTTCCCAGATCCTCCCTACTTCCCTACCTACCCAAATTTATGTTTTTTTCTCTATTTAAAATAAAAAAAATCATAAAACAAAAATACAAACAACCAAGCAAAACATATAAACACAAGTAAACAAAAATAAGTAAACAAAAAGCTACCAAGAAACACACACACATACACACACAGAGAGACAGAGGCAGAGACAGAGAGAGAGAGACAGACACACAGAGACACAGAAGAGAGTCAGAGACACACACATACAGAAACACAGAGAGACACACACAGAAAGAAAGACACAGAGAAAGACAGACAGACAGAGAGATAAAGAGAAAGAGAGATTATTCTGCATGTTGAGTTTTCAGTTTTGTATAAGTCGTTTTTGCTAGGACAATGACTATAGCATTGGTGACCTTTGAGGGGGGTCATATTTTCTAGGCTTTCATATTACTGGGACCTAGATATTCGAAATAGGCCTGTTGTATCTTTTGATATAACTTTCAGTTAATATAAACTTTTGATATAAGTTTGAGGCGTGTGGACCTCAGGTGGTTCAGGGCTTGGTGGTTTAGAGGGGTCCTGCAGGAGCAAAGGGAAGCATCTTTCACCAGGGTCTCCTGGACAGGTAAAAAGAGGCTCAGGTCAGGTGGAGCCAGGTAGTTTGAGGAAGTACCCTGGGTAGCAGAACTGAGCAGGCAGGACGCCTCTAGCTAAAAATATCACTCACATTTAAATACAGGAAACCTTGCAAAAAGAGATGTGAGGACAGGGGCAAATGACAAGTATGTTAGAACTGCAACAGCAAAACAAAACAACAGCAGCAACAACAAAGCAAAACAAAACAACAGCAAAGCAAGACCATCAGTTTTCCAAAAGTGGCTAGAGGTTTTGATATGCTTAAGGAAACCAGAGGAATATAATGTCTGAACACAATATGTGATCTTGGATCTTGTGCTAAGTCCTGTTCCCCAGAGGCAACAGTAGTTTTTACAAAGAACATCACTAGATACTTTTATGGAATTGAAATGCAGAATGTAGATTAAACAAACTTCCATATTAGTGTTGAACCTGTAAAAGTTGATAACTTCATTCTGTCAAGAAGTGGGCTTGTAAAGAAATTTTATCTTGGGAATACAGCCCCAAATACTTAGAGGCAAAGGGCCGTGTCTGATGAAATTTACTTGCAAAGGGTAAGGAAAGCAAGCACTAGTCATGAACATGAATATGCAATGTGAGTGAGCAGAAGAACATCGTGGTGTTGTGAGCAAAGGCAGAACAGGAAAGGAAACGGCGAAGGGAAACAGGAAGGGACAGGGCAAGACATAACTGTCAAAGGCATGCCCTGGTGCCCTACTGCTTCCTGCTAGGTCTCACTTCCTTAACTTCTTCCTCTCCAAATATCACCAGCAGGAGGGGTCCGTTGCAGGAGCCTCTGGATACTTTATATTCAAACTGTTAACAGAAAGCAAATCTGACAACATGTTCTCCAAATGAGAATCAGTTGAGGACACAGCATGAAGCTTTGATATTTTTCTTATAATTTGGCTATACGTTCGCAGTTATTTCCAAATGGTTTTAATTTCCATAGAACTGAAAAAGATGCAGGACTTAAAAAAGTCCAAAAGGATGGGCAGAGAGGCATGGAGACTGAATGAACCTGAAGTCTGGAAACTGGCTTAAGGCCTGAAGATCTTTAGATCTCCACCCACCTCTCTGTCTCTCTCTCCCTCTCTTTCTCTCTTTCTCTGTCTCTCTCTGTGTGCATGTGTGTGTGTGTGTGTGTGTGTGTGTGTGTGTGTGTGTGCAATGTAATCAGTTCTAATGGCAACTGCTAATTTACCAGCAGCGTAGTAGTGAAAGCCTCTGATTATTCCCGAAGCTTTGCCTGTCCAGTAGCTGTGCTCAGTGTACCCTGCCCTACCCTGGATTCCATCACCTGGGTTGTACTCCAGGAAGCCAGAAGCAGAGCCACAGCTGTCACTCACCTTCTTAGTCTGTCGAGAAAAAACTGCTAGAGAAGATCTCTTCCAGGGTTCTGTGGCTTCCTTTGAATAGCTATGATTTGCATTGCCATGATGAAGGGTTTTTGTACCTGCCTCAAGTACAGTTTAGAAACGAGGCAAGCAGGCTTAGGTAATATATCTACTCTGGTGTCCTGTTTCCCTGATCCTTGATGCCTTCATGATATTCCATGGGTGTCTTAGTCAGGTTTTATATCCCTGTACAAACATCAAGGCCATGAAGCAAGTTGGGGAGGAAAGGGTTTATTTAGCTTATACTTCTACACTGCTGTTCATCACCAAAGGAAGTCAGGACTAGAACTCAAGCAGGTTAGGATGCAGGAGCTGATACAGAGGCCATGCTTGCTTCCCCTGGCTTGCTCAGCTTGCTTTCTTATAGAACCCAAGATTACCAGCCCAGGGATGGCATCACTCACACTGGGCCCTCCCTGCTTGATCACTAATTGAGAAAATGCTTTACAGCTGGATCTCATGGAGGCATTTCCTCAACAGAAGCTCCTTTCTTGGTGACAACTCCAGCTTTATTCAAACTGACACACAAAACCAGTCAGTACAACAGGCTTCTGAAACTTCTTCATTTTTGTCTGGGTCAACAGATTTCAATAAAGTGAAAAAAACAAAAACCTCTTAGATTCACTCAAACTGACACATCAAAGTCACAATCTTGGCTTGTTATTCCTGATTCAGGATGAAATTCTCCTTTCCCTCCCTGTCCAGTACTAGATTCTCTCCATCTTGATACTGATCCTCTCGATTCATCTTCATCATGGTCTTGAGGTTTCTCTATACGTGTTGATAAAGTTTGCAATATTTTGGTGTGATTCACATCTTCTCATGCTCCACATTTCATAACACATTCCGGTTGCTCTGAGGATTTTCATGAAAATCAGCAATCCATTGCCAGGCAACAACTTTGGTTAAGTGATTTTAAGCAAGAGGGCACTGACTTCAGGGCAGAAGGGTATGTACTTGCAAAGAGGGATCTGTGGAAGTTAGAGCTTCAAGGTCTTTCTAGCTTGCCAATGTGTAGCATTTTGAATTTTGAGAGTTCTATTTTTGTTCTTTTAATCAATCACTCAACTTTCTTATCAGAAACACTGAAGGTTTGTGAATTCCATTCTCCTTGGATTCAGTCACTAGAAAGACTAGATTTTGAATATGCTTTTTGGATACCTTGGAACATGTTTAGATAGGTGTAAAGATGGTATTTTTAGAATATCCATAGAAGTATTCCAAACTCTTATCCAGATTTTCATCTAGGATTCAAAGTCCTAAGCTCATTATTTTAATAAAGCTCTCTAGATTAATTGGAAGCAAGTAGCCAATCCTATTATAGACTTTTCTTCTACTAAAAGGTTCCCTTGTGTCAACTCTTTGGTCACCTGTGGGATCAGGATGAGGGTAAGAGGCATCTTGAGATAGAGTCACGTGACAAATCCCAAGAAATCAGACTCTGGAGATTAGCATAAGGGTACAGATATGAGTTTATTGCCCAACCCATGAGCTTATATACAGTGTTTGAGCAAACCCCAAGCCCTTAAATTCTTGGTCAATTGAATCTTGCCACATGGTCACCATGATCCAATGAAAGCCCTATCTAATGAGGTAACTCAGAAGGAGTCGGGGTTGTATCCTCACCTGTGAGGATGTCCATGAAGATGGGGGAAACACCCCTTGCCCTTCCCTCAGTTCCTTTTTGCTGTCTCATTGGTGTGTCAGGAGCCATCTTAGATCTAATGCAGCAGATCAGGACTCTATGAGGAGTCGCAGGAGCCTTGAGTTGAGTTTCACATCCCCCACAGTCACCCAAAATCTTACCTTGTTTACAGGCAGTTGATCCACATGCCTTTGGGGGAATGATCTGAGTAAGTCTTGCCACTAAATATCATGCTCACTTTAGTTCTTTCCAAAAATGACCATTCATCTATGGTACGATGTGGGACCACAGATTCCTTTGGTCCTAGAGATATAGCAATAAGCGATGTAGATAGTCCTTGTTCTCATGTATCTTCATTCTCATGGAAATATGGATAAATAAACTATATTTATTAAAGTTTAAATAATTCATGCAATTTATTATGAAATAAAATTTGATAAGAGGGACAGATATTGAGTGGAATGTACTGTTAGTTGTGGAAGTGAAAAGTCTTGCCTCATGTTTTTCAGAAGAGTTCTTGAGACTAGCAATTGGTAAAATCAGCACCCTTAACTTTGGAGACAAATTGACTTCAAATAGAAGTACTGACTACTTCTATTTTTGATCCCCCCTCTAGTATGGTGAGTTGTTTGGGAAATGATTCAATAGTTATTTGTAGTTCCTAAATTCTCAGCAGCAGCAGTTGTCTCCTGATATGTGTCACTATGTATTCTGAGTTGACATCTGCTATCTGAATCACCAAAATAGTGCCTTGTTTTAAAATTTATCCACGATTGGCTTATGTTTTATCTTACTCGAGGCCATGTTATCACTACATGTGACATCTCTGTGTATGTGTTTGTGAAACTGGGATAAAGTTGGCAAAACTTGAGAGAGAGGAAACTCTCTATGAAACATGTTTTTCATTATAGAACAGGAGGCATAAGCACATTTGGAATGAGGAGCAGCGAAGGCAAAGAGATGCCGGAAGAACGGGGTCTCACCAAGCAAAGTAAAATCAAGTAGAGAATTCAGTCAGCTAGGCGACAGCCTTTGCAATCTGGACAAATATACACCTTATTACAGTTGGGTCTCTGACTAGATTTGAAATTCCCTTTAGAATAAAATATTTTCCTATGGGAAGACATCAGTTAATGGTTGTTGATAGTGATTTTCGTGGTTGTGTTCAAGGTGGCACTTTATTTGGGACTATTTCACAAACTTAGACTTGACTTGGCAAACTTTCACGGTGCTAGGTCACCCTCCCTGATTAGCACTTTCCAAATTGGCAGCTACTCCAGCTAGAATTAAATGAGATGAGATTGTAATTTTGAAGAATAGCTTATTGTTTTCCAGAGATTTGTGTTTACAAATTTCACAAATGAGTAAAGAAAAATCTAGATTACCACAATTTTGAACAATATTGTTACTTTTATGTCTATAGTTGGGACAGTTATCAATGAGGTGTCCATAATGCTTAGCTAATGATTTTTTAAAAAAATTTAAACACATGCTAATTCATGTTATAATTGTCCAGACTACTGACTCTTTTCTACCAATTTAGAGATCATATTTTACCATAGGGCTTCTGCATATGAGGAATGAATCACCTGAGCTGTAAATGATCACCATTTCAGGACAACTGTTCTCCCATTGTGGTTTCATAGAAAAGACCATTGGTTTTCCCCCAGTCTTTTCTGAAGGAAGTGGTATGGTTTAGACAAGTTTAGACAAGTCTATTATTGACCATTGCTGCTCTACATGTGAGCCAAAGACTTGGAATTCACTTGACTATACACAAATGGAAGACCAGCATTCGTTTTACTCCAACGTTCAGAAGTGAAAGCAGGAAAGATATTCTTCTTTTTGTCTTTGAGCTGCACTGTCTTTAGAAGATAGAGGATCTAGGTCTGGGGTTTGAACAGCCTAGCATCTGGACCTGGCTTTGCCATAGCCTGACTGTAAATCTGAACCGGAATGCACATCTGGGTGTAAACTATCTCTACATGATCTTAATGGTTTCATTGAATGCTTGTAACCTATAACTATTCACTGGTCTATCAGAGGGTGAATCAAACAATTTGACTGGTTTTCAATCTTATCTACAAAATCCCTTACAGTAAAATTGATTATTTTGCTTAGCCTGCTTTAAAACAGAGTAATTAAACTGTAAGAGAAACTCCTTTTTACTTTCAGCTCTCTTGCTTGGGTATATGGTTATGTTCTCTTCTTCATGGGTTTTTGTTTTGGAGAATGTGCAAGGGACACAAAAGGCCACCATTTTTTTCTAAGGCAATGCAGGCCTTGCATACTTTAGCTGAATGGATTCTCATTTGCTAAATCGAGGTTTGGGAAGAATGAAGATTTCTTACACTCCACAGGGGTTAAAGAACAAGTGCTTCTCGCTGGCTCTGCTTTGTTCTGGACACAGAGAACCATTTGTATCCACATATTGGTGTGATTTCACAAAGGAACAGCTCAAGAATTCTGTCTGCTGGTTTCCATCTGGGCAGACCTTGACTTAAGCCAGTGGATGAACGGGCACAATCATATCTAGGAGAATGATTTCTCCCCTCTTGGATTCTCCTTACAAATTTTAAGAGCATAAGCAATTTTTCACAACTGTAAGTTTGCCCGCCCACTGATTGGCTGGAAGATGAAGGAACAGTAAGGACATCCCTGTATTCTGAAGTGCGCAGAGCTTCCTTTCAAAATTGGCTTTATTGGCAGAGAAAGTCCCTTGATAGCCTTGCAGCACACCCCTTGTTGAAATAACGCAAATTAGCATTTAACCAGGGAGGAAGAACACATGAAGTTACAAGTTATTTAACATTTACATAAAATTACAGAGTAAACTCCAAACAGGTCGCCTCCAAAATGTATAATTACACTCAGTAGTCGTGTCAGCACACATAGAAACAATTTTATTTCCAATCATCTTCCGCTTTTATTAACTCAGGAATGTATCATTAAAATTTCCACCGAACAATGAACCTTAATAGGTGCTAATGCAATTGTGAATTATGGTAATTGTTACCTAAATTAATCTTTGTACTTTCCATTCCTTATTGCCCTGTGCATAAAGAGTGTGAAAAAGATAATGTTGAAACTGACATTTATATGAATGGTTTAAAAGGTTTATCTTATTTGGTGAATGTTGTATATGAGAACTTTCTACCTTAAAAAGTAGATTTCTGCCGAGCATGGTGGCGTACGCCTTTAATCCCAGCACTCGGGAGGCAGAAGCAGGCAGATTTCTGAGTTCGAGGCCAGCCTGGTCTACAGAGTGAGTTCCAGGACAGCCAGGGCTACACAGAGAAACCCTGTCTTGAAAAACCAAAACAAAAAAAAAAAAAAAAAAGTAGATTTCTTGGAAAAATGATTTTGCTGCAAGAAACACTTACATAATGTTGCCTTGTGTGTATTGCTGGGAAGCATGCACAGTCATACTCACACATGTGCATATTCCTGTTTTGTGTCTTTGCATTTACTTGCTTATGTAATATAAACATAAGCTTCTAAAACTATTTTATTCATTCTTTGAGGATTTAATAAATGTATACAAACATTTATTCATATCCACCCCTTAGGTTCTTCTCTCCAACTCTCCACACTCTCTCCACAATGCAACCTTCTCCAAACGCTATGTCCTCTTCGTTTTTAAACCTCCTACTGATTTCAGTCAGTGATGCTCACATGCATGTAAGCATGGAGCTAGCCACTGAAGTATAAACAATCTACTAGTGATTATGATTCCAAAGAAAAATGACTTTTCTTCCCTCAGCAGCCATCAACTGCCAATAGTAAGTCAGCTAGAAGGGGGGGGGTCTCATGAGCATGTTTTGCTGACCTTCTCTACATATACTTTAATTGGGTTGCATTATAGTAGGTTTCCATATTGCTCTTTCATATATCCTTCATTTTGGTAATTCATGCTTTCCCCTTGTGTCCCTCAATCCATTTGCATAGTAAAAATCTATGTTTTTAGACTGAATTGTGTCCCTTCTAGTCTCATATATTGATGCTGTATCTACCTAGGACTTCAAAATGTGACTGTGTTTGGAGACAGGTCTTTTAGAGATGCACTTAACCTGGGGTGATATGGGCAAGACCTATCTGGTGACTTATGTCCTTTGGGAGCATCAATCTCAAGGTAGATAAACACAGAAGAAAGGCTGCAGGAGGACATAGAAGAAGACAATTGTCCATATGCCAAGGAAAGAGGACCCAGAAGAAACCAGTTCTGCCAACAACTGATGTTGGACGTTTGTCTCTAAAGCTGTTGTTCAGGATGCACTGTGGTATTTTGGCATAAGATCCCCAGGAAAATAACACATTCATTCAGAGTGGAAGTAAACAAACACTGATTTTCATTGTGTTGATTTTGCTCCTGAATTCTATTGACCTTGGGCATGGCACTGAATCTTTCCATCTGTAATGAGCTCTAGATTTTGTGTGTTTATATTTAAATCTCTCAACACCATGTTTTCTCCTAACTGTACTAGTGTTTCTCTGAGAAAGCACACGTCTTTCATTCACAATCTTCTCAGTAGCGGAGTCACTAATCTAATGCCCTGGCTCTAGACATGCTAAATTACTCAGATGTGTCCTTAAGCAAGACCCCTGTCGACTGCTCACTGTGATTGGCTCATAAATGAGCACAGGACAGTGAGATTACATTTCTGGACTTAATTAGAAACCACTGAGCAATCAGACTCTCCCAGAAGCTGATAATGCCTGAGGGTGAGGGTGAATGTCACAGCTGGCTGAAGCCCCAGTTGACGATCAGGCTGAAAATGAAGATGGTAAGGACACAGATGGAGAGGAACCAAGTACTGAGGATGCTGTGTGAGTCTTGTCTGAAGCCAGCACTTCCTGGGAACACTGATATTTTATATCCTGCATATCCCTCCCCTTGGTTTTGCTGTCAAGGCAGTTCAACTTGCATGCCTATCATGATGTTAAGAATCATGTGTAGTAGAAGGCTTAAAACTTTGTTTCTTTCTGTACAAAATGAATGTATCCTTAATGGTTGTTTTAATCAGAGTTTCTATTCCTGGACAAAACATCATGACCAAGAAGCAAGTTGGGGAGGAAAGAGTTTATTTGGCTTACACTTCCATACTGCTGTTCATCACCAAGGAAGTCCGGACTTGAACTCAAGCAGATCAGGAAGCAGGAGCTGACGCAGAGGCCATGGAGGGATGTTCTTTACTGGCTTGCTTCACCTGGCTTGCCCAGCCTGCTCTCTTATAGAGTCAAGACTACCAGCCCAGAGATGGCACCACCCACAAGGGGACCTCCTGCCTTGATCACTAATTGAGAAAATGCCTTGCAGCTGGATCTGGTGAAAGCATTTCTCCACCTGAAGTTCCTTTCTTTGTGATAACTCCAGCCTGTGTCAAGTTGACACCAAACTAGCCAGTACAATGGTAGACATTATTTTTTTCCAAACTAAATACTATACAGAATAACAATACTTCTGTGGTGCACGTGTGTGTATGGCAGCAGGGATAAGAGTAAGAAATAAATCTGTTTTTCCTCAAATTCTTAAATCCTTTGTGGAAACCACTAGTCAAATGTTGTAAAGATTCCTGGCAATATAGGAATCACTGCATTTACACACTTTTGAACACTTGTGGGTCTAAATGGAGAGCAAAGAGGAAGGGAAAATGCATCAACTGATAAAGAAAACATAGACTCTAAAGGTCCTATGCAGACAGAGGTCACACACAGACAGAGGTCACACACAGAAAGAGGTCATGGCCCCTCTCCTCCATGTGTAGGTGAAACTGCCATTAAGAGCTGTTTTTATAAAGAGATTTAACATCAGGGTACTTGATGTGGTTTTTCTCTGGCTTTGGTAGACTCCAGGCAGATAAACCTGTGCTGCACTGGATTCAAAATACATATCTACCACAGTCTGGGTTAGATTGAAATAAAAAAATTCAGAGAGAAATCTCATTTGAGACATTGAAACATTGTTCGAATGGATGAAAAGCCCAGACTCAAGGTAAGTTTTGCATAATTAGTGATCATATTTTTATGGGAAATATTTCATTGAGCCAGGTCTGAAATGAGTGCTGCCATTTGTAATAATCTCCAGTGACATTTTTTAAAAAAATCAAATGTGAAAGAGCCTTTGGGAGAATGCTTCTACAGTCCACCTCTTCTCAAATGTGTGTGGTTTGTAAATAATCCTGTGGATCCTGACATTGAAGAACCACTTTTTATTGAACTCTGGATCTCAGACAGAGAGCTTTCACTCTGGACAAATGTACCTAAAGTGCATTTGCTGGTTGATATGTTGAGCTTTTTGGATTTTCCTGAACCTACGTTCTTTAAGTTCCTGTGTAGGTAACTCAGCTAGTTTATTTAATGACCTCCTTAGTGTTGTCTCTGATTTGGTCACCTTGTGTAGAATCTGAGGAAGACTACCTTTTTTATTTGACAACTGTTGCTTGTGTGCACACTATGTATTAAGAATTGGAAAAGATGCTGGTCATGCAATCAGAATAAAGACAATGGGGTTGAATGCCTGGACTTTATAGCCTGATTGGAGGATATGGATGTGGGCAAGTACTAAGCCACCAGGACATCACTACTTACAGAGGAAAAGACTGTGATTGGGAGCAGATTCTGGTACCTTAAATGCTCATATGGCCCCGGGCTCTTTGTGCAAATGCTGAGGCCACATAGCAAGGGAAACACAAAAGATCTTGGGACTGTGAAACCTAACCATTTCTTTATTATATTACACACACGAAGGTAAAAATGTTTCTCAGGTAGAAAACGTATGAAGAAACCATAATAAACCTCCATAATAATTCCCTAGAACCAGACTTGGGGGAAGAAGCAAGATGAACTGAGGAGATCTAACCTGGAAGCTTACCTTCATTCAAAACAGAGATGTTTTGTTCAGCATGGACATTTTGAGATTTTCTTAATTGTGGATACACTAATTTTGGAGTTCTAGACATACTACATGAGGATATTGCTTTATTGATCACCTAGTCACCCAGGCTGACTCATTCTGCAGCCGGGACAGGTCTTGAACTTGTGATTCTCTTACTTCAGTCTTTTGTGTCCCTGAGATTATAGGTTTGTACAGTCCAGCCTTGTTCTGAGTCACTGAGACTTTTGATGGCACCTTAAGTTTTGACCCTTGCATGAGTACATCACTCACCTCACCTAATCTCAGCCCCGGCCTTACTCTTGAGTGACAATCCTTTTGTCAGGAGATGCACAAATGTATCATTTTATAGTTTAGTGTATATAAGATAAGTGCTGTTATGGCAAATATTTGACGTGGTATATCTGCTTATGTGCAAGTATGTGTGTATGTCTGTATCTGTGTGTGTTGCATTCATAATTACCATTTTTACCCAGTACAGTTCTCATCCATGTTCCATATCAATCATGCTGAACATGTTTGAAAAACATCGCATCTGTATTTAGCACACACAGACTCTGTTTCTTGTTATTATTTCTTAAATAATATAGTAGAAGATAATTTACATAGCATTTTGTAGGGAGCAAGTGAAGTCCTGATTGAACGTGCACTGTTGACCACGGACACAACTAGGTCAAGGATCAGTGCCTCATCCCCATGCAAGGTGCAAAGCCTTCCTTTGTTGAGGCTTAGAGATAGAACAGGCTTTTCCTATCCTGAGTGCTAAGATTGGTACTATGTGTAGAAAATGTCCATGCTACCTTTCTTCTCCTGGATGTTTATGGCCTTAAGAATGTTTCCCTTCAGGGGCAGGATTAGCTAAACCTGTCTCCTTGATCCAACTACATATTGCACACAGCACCTCCTTGTTCAATTGTTTGCAATAATCTGCCTATATATAGTAAACATACTGACATTCCAGGGTGGAACTGCTTCTCCATCAGAGAATCCAGACCACTTGATCCCAGTATTTCTGTGTATGTTTATGATGTCGTTTTGTCAGTTTCTGTCATTTCCTTTATTCCCTCCTTAACCTCTAGTCAGCCTTCTGGGACACACACCATGTAAGGACATGGAAACATATGTCAGTGTGTTAGTAATTATAAGTCACTTAGGATAATTTAAAACATATGGGGGAACACTTAAGCTTATATGGAAGCACTACATTGTTTTATGTAAGGAATCAGGGCACCCACACATCTTGGCATCTGTGTGGCTCCAGAAAGCAAACTTCACACAGACCCCGAAGGATAGTCAATATGCAAGAGTTACATGTACATGTATATGCTGATAATCTCATGAACCATTACAAGACATACTAAAAAGTTGGGAGACTACACAGCACAGCCATCACATCGTTTCTGACACAACACCCCAGAGAGATTCCACAGCACTGTGTCACACACTGCACTGGAATTTAGTGTTGCTCACATTTGTCCACAACGAGCTGTGGAGGCTGGCGTGTCCTTAGTCCTTAGCTTGAGCCTGTGTGCCTTGCCTCAAGACCACTGTCATCTTCTCTCTCTTAGCCATCGCCCGTGATAACTTCTCACACCTCTGTGTCCTTGTTTCTAATCTGTTGGTTTCTTGTTCTTCTCAACACTGTGCTTCCTTTATCTCTCATCCCTACCACAATGGCTTGTGTGTATGTTTCCCAAGGTATTCCTCTACCATCTGGAACATGTTCTAGAAACCTAATTAACTTGTAAAGTGTGTTCGGTTTGGATGACAAACTCATCTTTACTTCCTGTGATTTGGACTTTCTGACCTTTCCCCATAAAACACTCGTGTCCTATTTGGTCCCTTCTGCTCAGCTGCCATTAGTTTGTGTTGACAGTTTTATTGTTTCCTGGTGACCTCTGTCTATCCACAATTACTATAGTATGTTCCAACCTATTTATTTCAAAGCTAAGTGTGTAGGATAAAAATAAAACAAAAAAATCTAGACTACAGAGAAAAGAATCCTAATTCATAAAATAGAATCCATATCCATTCATGTAAATGAAAATATTTTTATTTATTTCATCAAATTCATGAGTTAATATCTAAGACACATTCAGAGAACAGTTGATAATTACTAACTTGTTTAAAATACCATAATCTTCAAATTTTTTCACAAGTAAACAAATACATGATGCAAAATACCTGATGCAAAAATTTAGAGAAACCTATACCATCCAAATTAAGGGGATTTCCATGATTCCCAAATAAATGCCTCTAGATTATTGGAAAATAAATGCTGATAATTCTTTATTTAAGTATCTAGGATTTTTTGTAAATTTATACTTATGAAACCTATGCTGTATATGCACAGAATGAAGCATGAGTAAGATGTTTTCAATCAGCCAGGCAGTGGTGGCATATGCCTTTAATCCCAGCACTTGAGGGGCAGAGGCAGGCGGATTTCTGAGTTCGAGGCCAGCCTGGTCTACAGAGCTAGTTCCAGGACAGCCAGGGCTACAGAGAAAAACCCTGTCTCAAAAATCCTAAAAAAAAAAAAAAAGTTTTCAGTCATTGACACAGATCACAGGCTTCAAGTAAATAGGCCCAAAATACATTATATGGCAGGCTCACACTTCAAATGAAAGATGAGGGCTAAAGGCAATGACATCCACACAGTTACCACTAACAATGACACAGTTCAGAATCATGCTGGCTAAAATGACATATGCCTGTAATTCCCAGAACTGGGATGGGTGAGGCATACTCAAGGCTGGCCTGAGCCCCAATGACCCTATCTTAAATGAAATCAAATCCTAAAATAAAAAATTAGCATACCATTTCCACACAACAATATTTAAGGAAATCAGTTTCCTTTGGTTGTATTCTTTTGCTATGAATTCAAGTGTAGCAGATTGTCACTTGATTTTCAATTTGAAAGGGGAACACAAATATGAAAAGGAAGAAAATTCCATCAGGTTCCTTTGGAGCCCATGCCAGTGAGTTTTATGTCAACTTGACACAGGTAAGAGTCATTTGAGCAATAGAAACCTCAATTGAGAAAATGTCCCCCAAGATTGGGCTGTAGAGCCTGTATGGCATTTTCTTAATTTGTGATTGATGTGGAAGGGCCCAGCACATTGTGTGAGGGGACATCCCTAGGCTGGTGGTCCTGGATTCTATAAGAAAGCAGGCTGAACTGGGCATGGAGAGCAAGCCAGGAAGCAGCATTCTTCCACAGTTTCTACATGGTTCCTGCCTCCAGGTTGCTGCCGTGTTGTAATTCCTGTGCTGACTTCCATTGCTTTTGGTCACGATATTTCATTACAGCAATAGAAACCCAAACTAAGACAGGTGAAAACATTGGTGCTTTTCACATGCACCAATACTTTATGTATCTACTGAGCACATTTTAGTCTCAGGTGTTTTATTGTTTTTCATATTTTTCTATAGATTCCTATCTCTTGGGAGGATAGAAAAGAAGTTACAATGTTTCTATTTTGAGAAATATGCCCTTAAAAATCTATCTTTGGATTACTTGATACGTCTTATGAGTCACATTGTCCCAGACATTATCCCGAGCTTCTTCAAAGGACTGATGGGAGTCCAAACTAGCATTCTGCTGATGCTGTGGAATTCTGGGTAAGAAGAAATGTGAGAGGCACTCAGCATCGCTATCTTTGGCAATTGTGATTCTTAGGCATATTGAAGCAAACACATGATGCTCCCAACGACAAGACGATCCAGATAAATGTTAAAGTCTTGCAGCTTTCAAAGTTTCCAAAGCCAAAGAGAGTGTAAGGATGAAAGATGCACTGAGCTTGTAAGTCAGCTCACATGTACTCTCAGTGTCTCTTCTTCTGGCTCCTGGCTACCAGAAACAAATAGTACAGCCAGCCACCTGAGCTGCCCCATCTGCACATGGTATATTCTGCTATGAAGATGGACTCTGGTTTTTGAATTTGAGACTCACTTCTTATGTAACTTACTTCTTTTTAACTAACATGGTAGTAGATAATAAAATGCATATTCTTACTTTGTCAGTTACAACAGAAAAACATGTTACAAAAAGTATTTATATGAATCCTGGTTCATACAAATGAATCAAAATGCTTTAAGTAATCCTGCAAAGTGGGCTTTCACATTATATAACAAGATACATTGGTATCAAATTAACACAGAAACTGCTGTTCAAATTAAATTTATTTCCTGCTGGTATGTAAAAATGCAAAACTTGTACACATTAATAACAATAACATGGTTTTGATGTGCATGCACATTGTATAAAAATGAAGCACATGTATAAATATGTCAGTCTCCACAGATGTTGATCATTTCTTTATGTCCAAAGCTTTTCAAACTCTGTCCTTTTGGATCCTTGGATTATAAAATACATCACTATCATTTGTACCTGTGTAACTATACAACAGTTCACCAGGATTCCTTACCCTACATAACTATAACTGAGTTTCCAATGCTCAACCCTTACTGCATCTTTCTCCCCACTCACCTCCCTGTATCTTGTAACCAGTTCTACTCTCAGCTTTTTATTTGACCAACTCTTATATTCTACATATGCAAGATTACATAGTCCTTGTTTTCCTGTGCATGGCTTATCTCATTAACCACAACCATTTTCAGTCCTCCTGCTGTTCTAAATGAAAGGATTCTCATTCTCTCTCTCTCTCTCTCTCTCTCTCTCTCTCTCTCTCTCTCTGAATAGTATTCTATCGCTCATATAGAAGCAGCATTTATCTGACCTTTTTGGATTCCAAAGTCTGTTAGTAAAACTAAAAATTGATGGATGACCCAACTGACTAGGGCAGGAGTCTTTTGAGGAATTATGTTGTAAAAATTATTATATAAATTGACTCATAATATACACAGCTTAAGCTAAGAATTGAGTATGAGTTAATATTTGGTCATCAGCTAAGGTCTATACAACTTCACCACCTTACCAACACAGGGTCTTTGCAAAGAGTCCAAGTTGGTCTTGAAGTATTGAGCCTCTTCTCCTAGCCATGGTGCTGGGATTACAACTGTGTGTCCATCTGTACAGGTTATTTTTATTTAAGGTATATTTTCCTAATGCAGGAAAGTCTTAATGCAGATTTCTGAGGATGCCAGTAGAAAAGAGTGAACCACAGATTTGTAAGCAAATTTGCTAAGCCTGGGTTTTATACCACACCAGTCTCAGTTACAGGATCTCATGTCACTCAATCTCATCTTGTTTCTAGTTAAAGTTGGCCGCAAAATTCTTTGGGTCATGAGATTTGGATGGGGCTGTGAGGAAGGGCAAAGCTTCCCCACATCAGTTATGGAATTGGTGATGGGCACTGTGAAAAAGCAGAAACAGGTTCTGCTGTGCTCTCAAAAGTTCATTTGTTCCATTCTCATCCTCACCAGTCTCCTTCTGCACTACAGTCAGCTTGTCTCATCAGCACCATGGTTGCTTACAGGATTACACTAGTATAATATGATTCCTACCTTGTGTGGGTTGCCTTAGTTTTTGTGAGTTTTTATGTGCATCACCCCTGTTGATTTAGAAGGCCATGTTTCCTTGATGACCTCTATCCCCTCTGGCTCTAACACCCTTCCTGCTTCCTCTTTCAAGGGATCCCTGGCTGTGGGTGTGTGTGTTTGTTCCCATCTGCTGCAAGAGATTCTGGCTGAGTAAGGCACTGATCTATGGATGTAGCAGAATGAGACTGATGTTTCTATAATGAAAGATCAGGACACCAGATGTGCCCAAAGAGGACCATGTATACACACACCAAAGAGAGACTCAGATGAAGTTGATTTTGCCAGAGCCTTATTCTCAGATTTCTAGTGTCCATAATTGGAAGAAAATGAATGCCTGTTGCTGAATCCTCCAGACCTTGCACTTTGTTACAGCAGCCCAACCAAGAGAATATGGTCCGATCTATGCTATAGACACAGCTCTGTTAAAGAACTTGTAAGCTATCTCTGCAATGAGCACTTTCTTGTACTTGGGGCCCTCAACCATTTAGCAGAACTGGTTTCCACTCCACCAGGCAGTCTAAGCTGTGCTCTGGACTAAGCTCTATTGAGAGCCATTACAGCACTAGCATGCCTTGAGTAAATTGCTTTCTGTAGGGACATCATCAGAACAGGGCAAAAAAAAAATGTCCAAAACAGGTTCTTAAGAAGCATAGTTGTGTGCTTGCTGAAAAGGACACCACACAGGACTTTGGAGGGGAGGAGTAGAGGAGACATTTCTAACAAGTACTGCTTAGTAGCAGTTCCTTGGGATCAGCTAATCCCCTGACTAACTTCGTTTGTATTTTCTCCATCGGGAGAGTTGGGCTATGATTCTTAAACGTAATGTGAATGTGAACCACCCAAGGATGCAAGCTGGAACTTTTGCAGAGAGCGTGTTGGAAAAAGTGTGATGGGGTCTTCATTTGGTCTCCAGCATGACAGGGCTAATGCAGTAAGCAGCAACTGCAGGGCAAAGAGGCCAAGAGCCTCCTTTGATTTCCTTCCTAGTGTGGCTCTTGACGCTAGGAGGTGTGCTAGGTGGGAGCTGTCCCTGCTTTTATTTGTGGGTATTAACTGGGGCAGCTCCCCCCAATTTATCCTCTCCTTGGGCTCCCTCGGGTCCTTTGAGAAGGCTCTGTTTATTATTGTATGCTGAACAGCCTCTAAGACTGGGCCTCTGGGAGGCTGGCAGGCTCACAAATCAGATGCCCGAACTCATCGGGGTGCATTAAAGGAGACTCAGAAGGGCCACTGATGTCATCCTCTGCTTAGTCACACGTCTTGCTCTCTTGGACAAAATGGCCCTGTGCTGCTGTGCTGCGCTCTGCTCCAAGTTCCTCTTCGTCTTCAGTCCTGTAGCCCTTGTTGGGACTTTTGCTACTGTAGCATAAACCACTTTTGCTGAACAAAAGCCTGAAGGGTGTGTGTGTGTGTGTGTGTGTGTGTGTGTGTGTGTGTGTGTGTTGGGGGGGGTCATTAGCTAAAGACTTTTCTT
>NC_034590.1:126321697-126335434 GCF_900095145.1 Mus pahari | reverse complement strand
TCCCCTCCCCTCCTCTTTTCTTTTCTTTTCTTTTCTTTTCTTTTCTTTTCTTTTCTTTTCTTCTTTTGGTCACCTACCTGTATCTTTCTGTGTCTCAAGACAGAATCAGGACCTTTGAACAGGCAGCAGATGTCCCTAGCCCTCCTTGCCAGGGAAGGAGAGCTGCTTATTGCTTTTGTTTCTTAACACTCTTCTTCCTGCTGTCTGCTTCCATTATGACCAAAGGCTAACACAGTGTTGAAGAAAATCAGCAGTTGAGACTGACATTTTTGCACTTCTGACAAAAAAAGCTTGAGTAAGCTACTAAGTAGTTAAAATGTGTGACTCTCATTTCTTCTGCTGATCCCTATGCCCTCCAAACTGGAGTGAAGGAGGTTTTGTTTTTATTGATCTCTACATTAGTCTGGGATTGAGAGAGAAGCTTCCCACCATTGCGGCGTCAGGTAGAAATGGGGTTTCTGCAGCACCAAGGGCTCCATGGACATTGGTCCTCTAGGATTGAGTGTTGACAGACCAAAGGAGAAAATAAAAGCATCCAGGAGCTCCTTTGTCTCTCAAAAATATAGGCATGACTCTTAGGCTTACAGCTTTCTGTTAAAGCCCCTACTTTGTATGTCAGATGCTGAATATGACATCAGTCTTCATTTTTATTTTTCTTCTCCAACATATCTCTTTAAGCAGATGGATGCTCTGAGACATGTGCTTGGGAATGCAAAACAAATAAAGCACATTAATAATTTAAGATAGCGTCTCCATGATAGGCTGCTATATTATAAATGATAATAAAGACAGATATCGGAAAATAAAAGAAAGAACATGGCTTTGAAGGAGAGAGAGAGAGTAAATAGCAAATTCCAAGTACTCAAAGTATTTATTTATTTATTTATTTATTTATTTATCTTTTCAGTCCTGCCTGTGGAGGAGGAAATACTGGAAAACAACAGTTATAGAAGCATAGATGCTGGGAGAGAAGAGGTAGTCTGGGGCAGGTGTGTGTGTGTGTGTGTGTGTGTGTCAAAGCTCCCTAATTCAGGGCATTTGTTGATGTATAGAAATCAGTATGGCAACTAGTTGAGCTAGTTGTCTTTATCTTGTAATGGGTTTATGGGATAAGTTAAGGCCTTTCTCTGATGATTGAACAGCAGCAAGTAACTCAAAACTCCTGCCTTGATTTTTCTCCTTTGCTTTTATGAAGTTCGTAAAACCATTCTCTATCATTTTGCTGAACTCACACAAATGAGGTAGAGGGAAAAAAATGAAGGCGAGTAGCACTCTCTTAGAATAAGGTATCAACGCTATGTTACTGCGTCATTTCTGATTCCCCATCAGGAGTGAGCAACTATTTTTCTGTATCCCGAAAATGGGAGGTATGACCTGCTGGGAGGCAGCTACCATCTGAGGGCTGCCTTCCTCCTGGCATTTCATGATTCCTCCTTTCTTGTTTTTGTGGGAACTGGGATGAAAGGAGGATTCAGGATGGGCTGAGGATGGCTCTGGTGTGTGATATGGATGGCTCTGTAGCAGGAGGCCATCAGGAACTTAGTAGTTACCAGCAGAGAGAAGGATCTCAAAGCAGAGAATTTTCCATCATGGAGTTTGTTATTCAGACTTGTTAGGCAAACAGACACACACACACACACACACACACACACACAGAGACAGAGAGACAGAGACAGAGACAGAGACAGAGAGATAGACTGAGACAGACAGAGACAGACAGAGGGAGAGAGAGACAGACAGACAGAGACAGACAGAGAGAATTCTTGAAAAATTTGGAAACTTTATAATGGGCTTAATTATGCACCTCTTCCTTGCCTTGATCTCCAAAGAAGTCCCTGTTTAGATGAAAGGTTGTCAACGGCTTATATCCCACCTTTCCCATGGGTGTAAGATGTAAAGTGCGCCTTCATTCCTTTGCTACCCACACACTGAGGGGGCATACACCTCAGCTTTCCATTCTCCTTATCCAAATCCTCTCTTATTCTTATTCTTTTTGTAGAACGGGCACACCACCACTGTTTAGGTTTTTAGTTCTGCAATAAAGGTAGACTGCAAGTCGGTTCGGGTGGCATGCTTTACAAATGAGAAGTGTTTTTTTTAAAGATGCCTTTCTTGATGAATCCATTAGTGGTGTTGGTTTAAAAGCGAAGAGATGGCAGGGTGGAGCCTGCTTGCCTCCTCAGCACCTCTGCTCCCAATGTACACATACTGTTGATACTCCAGCTCACGGAAAAAAAAAAAGAACATGAAAATATTTCATTGAAAGATGACAGCTTTAACGAACTTTAAAGGTTAACCCTGCTGCTGCTTAGCATATCTATTCATGTCTCCATCAGTCTATTGAATCACTCAGCTGAACAGGCACACAAAAGCAAAACTTGAAAAAAAAAATACCCAGAAAGCCAACATTAATAATTCATAAATACTGGAGGCTTGTGACTGACAATTCCCCCCACGGTGTTGAAGTCTCTTAAGAAGCAAATACTGATCAGTACTAAGTTTCTTTAAGAGCTCACTGAACAGCCCTGTCCTGGGATGTTAATGTCTCTGTAAGTGGTTAGTGCCTGAGACATACTGTAGCTTTTCATGCCCCCAAGCACATGTTCTGTTCCTTTGGATTAGGATAAGGTTTGGCTTTTCATAAGATGTTTAACTGACAGTTGCTGGATTTGAATTTTACAAGCATCTACAGACCACAGAGAACTCCCACTGCAGCCATAATCCCTTGTTGCAAAGGAAATCGGCATTTCTGAACAGATTCCAGATACCAATTATGGCATTAATGAGGATATACAATCACGTCTGCTTATGCAGGATTAGAGGCGACGTTGCTCTTGACAGGGCTGTCCTGCTGCAGAATTCACCATCCCTCTTCCTCCAGGTATATCAAATTGTATTCATTAGCCCCTTCTATTAAACGTTGATGCTATCAACATCTTTCAGTAGTAACCATTTTCACAGGGGAAAAGAAAGGACACATGTCACTGCCT
Organism: Mus pahari; assembly: GCF_900095145.1. NCBI lineage: Eukaryota > Metazoa > Chordata > Mammalia > Rodentia > Muridae > Mus > Mus pahari. The sequence continues at coordinate 126,332,444 of NC_034590.1, read as the reverse complement.
GACAATGAGCTGACCTTAAAGCTCCTGCATAGGAAGAAGGAAAATTCAGTCTTGATGTTGGAAACCGTTGGTCAAGCATTCCCAAGGAGGACTGAGGCCATGGCAGCTCATGAATTCTACTGGAACCAATTAGCTTTCTCACCTGGATTTGCTTAGCGTCCGGTTTTTTAGGCTGTAGGCTCAAGGCCAATGTTTCCAGCACTTATCAAGGTTAAGTTTCCTTTTATGCTTCCCATTTCAGAGTTTTTAACTGATAGAGCTGCTCTGGGGAGAGAGCAGGGTGGCTTATACACAAGAGGCTTTCTCAGGTTGGGAAAGAGGTTTTTTTTTTTTTTTTTTTTCTGACAGGAGCATTTCTTGTTACTCCCGTAAGCCAACTTTTAAATGTGAAGCTGTGCTGATGTTCCAGTGTTAAAAATCCATGCTTGGCTTCTCTCAATGTACTACGGAAAACTGGCTTATGTTCAGGACACTTAAAGAAATAACTCAATCTCTGTCCTTGTTCACAATGAGTATGCTTCCATTTTCTTCAAGTTGCAATTATGGAAACAATCAGAACTTATTACATTAGCCCAGGTTTTTCTCCATGTAAGTCTTAACCTCACAGACTGTTTTGAATGCATTCAGCTTCAGGAAGATATTCAGAAATAGGTGTATGATCAGCTCAGAGTTTTACTTCTTTATTAAGCACTGAGTGTGGCCTTGGCTATCTATTCCATACCTTTGCATGGTGAAGCACTCACTTGGCACAGTGGACGTGGAGTAGCGTGTCACAGATGTAGTTGGAAACGCTGCACTGTTTCACTTTAGTATTGGTGTTTACTCAATGGGTTTCACATGTGGATCAAATGAGGTGATGTAGGTGATAACCAGCAGACTTAAAAGCAAATATTATGTTTTCCATTTTGGAGTAAAACAATCTTTTTTTTTTTTTTAATCACTGTTTATTCAAATTTCAGTCTAACTTAGAAACAGAAGTTAAGTCTGCTGACTTGCTCCTCTGTAGCAGCCCTGTGATACAGATACACATCACCGGCATTCAGTTCTCTATGAGGAGCCCAAACCAGGCAACTACCCAGCTCCCATCTCAGTCAAAGCTGAGGATGTGAGCTAGTGGCAGAGGATGACTTAGAACACCCAATGCTCTGGATTTGACTTCTAGTGCAAAAACTTTAAATAAAAAAACAAATTAAAAGAAGAAAGAGTTTTCAAGATTCCTGACATAATATTTAAATGTTTAGTGGCTTTTAAACATCGCTTACTCATTTATTATATGCAATTATTATAAATTTATATATTAACAACCAATTCATATGTTAAATGCTATACAAATATTGACATTTTATTTCTCAGAGCTATGACATCAGTACTACTAATGCATATTTGTTTATTTGAGGGAACAGAGGCACAGAAAGGACAGCAAACATTATAGAAACCCACCCATGAAAGCAGTGGTTATATTTCCTCCACTCAGACCCAGGCACATGTCACCGTATTGGAAATGGAAATTCTGCTACCTGACCATTCAAATGAAATAGAACTGCATTTATGCTAAAAGAGGGCTCTGTTTCAAAGTGTTGGTGGTGCCAACTTCCATTGCTCTTCACCTTCAAAGGTGGCTGGGGAAACAGACTCTCAAGGGATTCTGTTAACGTCCATTCTGGTCTATTCCAGTGCCTTTTACCTTTATCATGTGCTTTTTAATGTCTTATGTGATAAATAACAGTCACCCCAACCTGAAAGGAGTGATTGTTCTAAGGAGATGGTACAGTGGGCATGCTTTTTGCATATGAGGGTATCTTGACTTTATCTGAATGCCGAGACCATGTACTTTTATTTCAAATCCAAATTTAATTACCTTGGATTTGGTTATAATAGTTCTTCACTTACCTGTACAGAATTTTATCTTTCATTAGACACCCTATGGACATGTTTTTTTGGATCACTAGTCACTTCCTGTGAGTTACAGAGACACATAAGACAAATGGCTTTGTCATTATTACTCAACTTGATAATGCAGATAATTTCAAAATTGATCTTTGAAGTTCAGAATTCTCCCCTGCTCAACACACAGGCATTAGAAAGAAAATCTATTTGTCTTCCCCTCCCCCCTTTTGGGATTTGAGGCAGCTTATAACACAGCATACCAAAATGAAAGTGACAAAAGGAAATAAAATATCAGGAGCAAATAAAAATGATAGCATAATTACATATATTGTAGGCGCCAACTCTGTTGCTGTAGCTGACTTTCCCATTCTGCTTATCATTACAATAGTTCCTTGAGGGCACTTAGTGATGTAATAGAAACTGACGTCAATCACATTTTATGAGTGACAGAGCGTTAGACTTTATATGGCTTGACTATATGATGACATTTGACAAAGCTAATAGTGAACATTCTTCTCTCAGGTTGGGCCCTAATGGTGCCAGACAGGAACCTTTAAGGTAGTCAGTCCAGCTGCTTCAAGAACCAAATGCCTATAGGAATTAGATAGTATAGAAATATTTGTGAAATATTTTCTCTATATTTTAGTTATTTTTGCAAGAGTGCTATTAACTTTTTCTCCCAAATTTTCAAAATGCAGAAAAGGAGAAAGACAATAGAGACACTTGTAAAAATCTCCCTCTCTATTTCTTTGGGTATTGAGATGCCCAACCCTTCAGCACCAATTAGTCTACTCCACATTAGAAAATGATGAAAGGGTCAAATACAATGCTTGCAAAATTGTTTAAATTTGTGTTTTACACGCACGATGGAACAAAGCTGCTAGTACAGTCTACAGCAAGAGAGAACACAGTGCAAACTGATGGTTACGTTTAATGTTAAGTCATCTTGAGAGTCCTATGACCAAGGCTGCAGGCTTTTTAAGGTCTGTGATGAGGAGAAGCAGAGACTAACCAAGTGCCCCAAGGAAAAGGAGCTGGTGGAGGAGTGGTAGGCTCCACATTGTAATGTCCACAGTCATTTGGCACCTGAGAAAAAGGCATTTAATTCTTCAGGGACTTATCCATTGTCTTTGGTAGAAAAAGGGGAAAACAGAAAGAAAACAAGAAAAAGGCAGACTGAAGTGACTGGAGAAATTCATTGGCATAGTCAAATTCTGTAGGTGTTGGTAATGATACCCCATGCTGTGTGGCTCATTTTCATCACCAGGTTGGACTTATCAGGTTTGGAATAACCCAGGGGAAACAACTTTGTGTTTGTCTTGCATTGTCTGTGAGGATGTTTCCAGAGAGGATTAATTGTGAGAGAAACATCAGCCTATAGGCTGGGACCCAGGACTGAACAGAAACAGAAACATAGGAAGGTGTGAACACCAGCCTCTGTCCTGACTACAGACAAGGCGGCACCAGGGGTTCATGCTCTCCCTACCCCCACCATGTCCTTCTGACACGATGGGCCGCATCTATCCTGAAACTGCAAATCAAAATAAACAGCCCTTTCTAGCTGTGCTGGTATGTGTACAGTTGAACGAACATGGCTCCTCTCTCCACGAGTGAACTTTAAATGTTCATGTCATCTTTTCATAGACAGGATTTAGAGGAGCCTGATCAGATCAAGTTTTAGGAAACACATGTGGAACAAATGAAATTTAGTGTCTTCATACATAACAGAACCAGGCTAGTAAGTACTGCAGTTATTGGAGTTATTGAGAGTAAACATTCAAAATTATTTTGAAACAAATAACAGAAGTGTAATCTTGGAGGAAAGAAATAATGAGATCAAAGCGGGGGGGGGGGGAAGGAAACAGTGCCAAATAACATTTCAGTGAGTGAAAGAGGGCCTCTCCAGGGTCCAAAAACAAAGTGGGCAATTTAGTAGTATATTAGTATACTAGTGGCATGAACATTAGGACACTGTATGATATGAAAAAGTTTCCAAGAGCATAAACCACAAAGACTCAAAGATGGGAACCATGAAGAGGGGATTCCCAAGTGAGAACAGAGGGTGACATTTTCACCTGTGCCCATTCAGAGTGGGAAATCCCTGGAATGGACAGATTGGTGGAGACATTCAGAGAGGAATCAGTAGGTATGTTGTAGCCCGAGTGAGACAAAACTACCATCAGCCATGGGACTAAAGCAAATGAATGAGAAACAGCCCACGTGTTCACTTTTGATATAATGACATCCTGTGCACTGTGTGGAGATAGATCTTCTAGAACATCACTAAGAGACACTACTCCTTTTAAAGAAAGACTCTGCCCACGGGCAAGAGGTGTGTGTGTGTGTGTTGGGGATGTCTGGGGGAGGCAGATGGAGAGAAGTAGAGAGGACAGACTGGCGGATCTGCTGCTCCCATTTGCTCTCTCACATGGTGACCTTGCTGGAGGGAGGCAACTGTCTCTTGTCAAGGGAGCTTGGAACGGAGCAGAGAAAGCAGTGGATAGAATTGGAAAAAAGGGATAAGGAAAAGCCAACCAAACGTGGTCAGAAAATGTAGGTAAGACAAACCCAAGTTCAGAAAGAGGCCATGATGCCTGAGTCAGGAGATAAGAAGACAGCTGGGCTGGCTGGAACATGGACCTCTCACAATGTAGCGACTTAATGACTTCTTTCTTTCTCTTTCCTTTTTGGATGGGTGGGATCAAGCTGAGGGCCTCTCACATGCATCTGTACCAGATCCCTGACCTCCAAAGATTTCTCCACGCACAAGTCTTCATAATCTTATCATTTGCACGAATCATGAAAGGCTAGGCTGTTTTGCTTTCTTTTTACTTTTATTCACTTAAAAAAATTCTATAAAAAATTCTATTTGATTTTGTTGTCAAAATAATAGTCAATATAGGATCTAAGCTTAATTTGGACACTGTAAGGCCATTTGAACATTTCACTTTGGATCTGAGTGTTATCTTCTGAAGCATAGCAGTAAGCAGAATAGTTAGCCAGAGCAGTAATGTGACTGGAAGCCTTGACTCTGACGCTGTTTTAAAATTGTTAGTATGCGCTTAGGGAAAGGAAAAAAAGAAACTCAACAAAGTCCAAACTGGCTCCAAGAATGGCTTTCCTTCTTAGCCAGCGTTACATTTTTCACAGGATGGGGCAAAAGCTTTAGTGGTTGCATGCTGTTCTCGAGTAATACTTTTTAGTAATGCAAGAGCTTAGTTGGCTGGGTAACTTGATTACTCTGGAGGCCATGCTATTAGCATAGTGGGAAGGAATCAAAGGAAAAAATAATTTACATTAAGGCCACAGACATGCCATACAATACAATTACTTCAGGTTTTATATCCAAAAAGCTATTATCCTTTTTTTCTCATTATTTAAGCACTGTGGTATTCTGGTAAGGGGTTTTATGAGAGGCAAGGAATGGATGTGAGCCCAGAAAAACCCCAAGAAATTGTTCTATGAATGAAAAATGCCTGATGTTGGGAATAAGTACGTATAGATTTTTTTCCTCTTAGCCTTTTCAATGAATTGTGCTTATCCATAGATAATAAATGCACTCTTTTTTACCCTAGTTTTCTTGTGGAAATGATCATTCTAGCTTTTATTATAGAAATGCCATATGCAAAAAAGAATACAACCCATAAAAATCAAAGGGGAAACAGTATCTTCAAATCCTTACATGACCCAGTGCTATGTGGGAGAAATTAAGAGCATCCTAGAATTCCTATTAGTCAGGATAGCTTTGGTTATGCTGTAGTAACAAATGAATCCCTGCATTTCAGTGGCTTACCAGGGAAAAGGCTTAAATTTCATGTATTGCAGATGTTCTACATCAGGAGCTTCACTGCCAACCTTAGCTCCAGGCTGAAGAAGTGAACATCAGGTGTGGGTACCATCCCCCAAACTAGATTTCTGGGCCATTAATAGAGAGAAAAGGAACACAGGGAACTCAAACTATCTCTAACATGCTGTACTGGCTAGCTTTGTGTCAACTTGACACAGCTGGAGTTATCACAGAGAAAGAGCTTTAGTTGGGGAAATGCCCCATGAGATCCAGCTGTGGGGCATTTTCTCAATTAGTGATCAAGGGGGTAGGTTCCCTTGTGGGTGGTACCATCTCTGGGCTGGTAGTCTTGGATTCTGGCTGAGCAAGCCAGGGGAAGCAAGCCAGTAAAGAACATCCCTCCATAGCTTCTGCATCAGCTCCTGCTTTCTGACCTGCTTGAGTTCCAGTCCTGCATCCTTTGGTGATCAAAAGCAGTATGGAAATGTAAGCCAAATAAACCCTTTCCTCCCCAACTTGCTTCTTGGTCATGATGTTTGTGCAGGAATAGAAACCCTGACTAAGACACATGCTTACATCAAAAGTAGATGTCTGTTGTTGTCTATCAATTAATAATCATGTCTCCACTTGGAAGCAAGAGGAATGAACACCAGATCAGAAAGTATGGTTCCATGGGCAACAGTTCACTGGCATGGAGTGGCTGCAATATGCAGAGAGGCATCTAAAGCTGATTTGTAAGCTCCATATATATCTCTGGTGCACCATCCTGTGACATTTAGCTGTTACTTTATTGCTGACTTGGTTCTAATTGGTAAATAACCAACTAAAAAAAAATTAAATTTCAAGTTGAGCAATTGGCATGGAGATAAATCTTTATCTCAAGCATCAGACTGAACTGACCATACAGTTTCTCCATCAGATGGTATCAACCCCAGGTCCTAGGTTTCCATCAAGAAATCCTTCAAGAGTTCACTTCTCCTTACAAGAGTTTGATGTGTTCTTGATGGAGATACCTGGACCAGTCTGAATAGAATCTTGAAGTTCAAGATTGAAGATATGTAGTTTGAGTTTGTTGAGCAGTATACAGAACCTTATAGTAATCTAGGCCCATATGATGAAGAAAATTTGTTATATGCAAAGACAAGAGTCTAACAGTTCCTTACATGGTTATAGTAGGTGGTAATTTCCTTTGCAAAGGAAGTCAAAGCTACAGGTGAAATCACTCACTAAGTGAATGTTACATGGAGACATTTAATAGTGATGATATCCTTTTTTCTTTTACACTCATTGTATCAGATTTGCAATGATGAAGCTTGGAAGACTTTAATTCAAAGGCGGGGCTTCATTTTAAGCTTGGCGGTGGTGATGCAGTGATGACATAAACCAAAATTATTTTTGGTCTTCTCATCATGTAGTGCAGCAATATAAGAAATAACAATAAGAAAATATCAGTGAGATGTGCTATAGACGTAATTAAAGGAAGGTGGTGATATTCTACAGGGATCTACTTCAGGTATATGGCAACATCCTGGGCTCTAGACAACGTAAATAACACTGGATATAGGGCTGTGTGAAGACCACAGGAAACTTCAGCTCTGTAATCAGAGAAGCTGTCTCTGTGTCTTCTCTGGGAAAAGCTTGAGCTCCAAGTGAAATTTAAGCTTGGTGCTGAGAGGACAGCAATTTGGCTGCAGTGATAAAGATAATATTTAAGCTGAGTCTTAAGAAACAAGAAGGGTCAGTTTTCAAGGATCCAGGTAGAAGCAATATCCAGTAAAAAGGGACAGACACTGGAGAGTGTGCCCATGCTCCCCCTCCAAATGCTGAAGAGGATACTCAACAAAATGGGTTAAGTGTCAAGAATGGAGACAAATGAGGACCATGTCTGGTGAGGCCCAACAGATAATGGATAGTCCTATGCTGGCCTTTGTGCTTGGACAGCAAGTGTCTGTGTCCTCTGTGTTGACAGGAAATGGGAAGAACTGCTTGGGAAGAGGGACTTGGTGATATGAAGGACCCAAGATCCCCTTCTGCAGGGGTAATGGAGCAAATGATAGAGCAGGGAGAGCCCCTCTTAGGAAATGGTTTCACAATATATCATATAGCTTAGGGAACACATGAAGCCCAAAGAAAAGGACATCTAAGGATGGTTATATCGGTAGTGATGCAGCCCAGGAATCTGATCCCAGGTCCATTTCTTTACCAAGTAAGGAATTATAAAATAAGGTCTGTAGTCACAATACCACGTCAAGGAACAACATTCAATAAAAATTTATTACAAGTAATGAGGTGTGCCTAGGTGAGACTCCTAATAGCAGGAGTATGGAGCCTGAAATGGCACCTCCTATAGCCAGGGAAGGACTTCCAGTGGAGGAAAGTGGACAACAACCCACCCATAAAACCTTTGAGCCCAAATTTCCCCTGACTTCAAGATATGCAGGGATAAAGATGAAGCAGAGAGTGAGGAAATGACCAATCAATAACTGGCCCACCTTGAGACCCACCCCATGAGTGAAAGCCAACCCTGACATTATTAAGGACACTCCGCTATACTTGCAGACAGGAGCTTAGCACAGCTGTCTCCTGATAGGCTTCATCCAGCAGCTAATGGAAACAGATTCAGAGACCCACAGCCAAACAATAGGCAGAGCTCAGTGAGACTTGTGGAAGAGTAGGATGAAGAATTGAGAGAGCCAGAGGGGCCAAGGGTCACTCAGTGTTAGGTGACTGTATTGTCCTTGAAGCCCCAGTAAAAGCACTGCTTACAGTGACTGAACTTGCTTGAATATATTTAGATAGCTAACGATACTGATTTTCCATAGGAAATTTGTACAGTAATCTCATTCCTCTTGGGCACATGATCCACTGAAGCAACCAGGTTGCTTATAATTTTTATTAGGCATAGTCTCAGATTTAAAAGCTGTGGTTTTACCTTATTTTAGTGCTCCTAAAAAAAAAAAAAATCACACTGGCTGAGTTCATCAATACAGGTTGGTTTGTGGCTTAAGGTGCCCTCTGTGGGATAACAATACAGTGCTATGACCCCTTCGCTGCCCCTCCATCCTCTAAAACACTGACTGGAGAGCTGATCAACCAGTTGTGAGGACTGACCCCTCTATCTGTTGTCCTACCTTGTTGTCTCAGTGCTGTGTGTGCCACATGTTGGTGGAAATCACCTCCTAAAATGAACTACTTGCACAATAATTCCAGCCTCACATTTTCTTTCGAGGAAGATTCGACTAGTGACGAACCCAGACCTTGGTGTTTCTGAGCAGTGCTAGGACCAGGACCTGTGCAGTTCTAATCTTAATGATAAATTACCCCACAAGTCAGTATTTCACCTTTATTATCCTAATGTAAATCATAAGAAACAAGACCCAGGGAAAGAGGAGATGGCAGAGCCTGGGATCCTTGAAAACCTTACTTCCTTTCATCCCCTTTACCAGCCTGATAAATTTTGTACCTTCTGGCATCCCATAAGGAAAATATTTAATCTTTCTGTCACCCTACTTTCTAAAAATTGCTTCTCCCGTGCACTTCCTTCCTCATTATAATATATAATAATATGGTGCTGTTTTTATCAAATTCCCCTAATCTGAGAACTTCTGTAGAAGTACATATTGCCACTGATGGTAATAACAGGCCACCAGCCTTTCCAACATCTTAATGTTTCACATTTCCCAAAGAATGACTTGATTGATGTATTTTCTCCAAGTTCTGTAGACTTTTCTGCTTCTGCGTGAGAGGCTGAGGCTTTAAGCCTAAGGTTTGCTCCTTGGTGAGCAATGGCAGCAAGCAGAATATGTGACACATTTAGATTGCAAAGCTGCTGGTCTTTTACCATGGCTCAAAGGTTTGGTCCTAGGCGCAGTCTCAAAATATCCCACTTTTCTCTACCACACCATTGCTTTCTTCTTTTGAGGTCCCCGAGGCAACAGTCTATGTGTCTATGTGGCTCTGTGGCTATGTGTCTATGTGGCTCTGTGTCTATGTGTCTATGTGGCTCTGTGTCTATGTGTCTATGTGGCTCTGTGGCTATGGCTCTTCTTTTCCTCTCCTTTCTGCTTTCTTTCTACATTACCCCTCCCCCACTTCTGCATGGGATTCAAGCTTTGCTTCAGTGTTTGTCTCTGGATTCATTTGATTGCCAAAGAATTGATCTTTAAAAAGCTTAAAGCACGTGTGCTTGTTATGGGATTGGCCATGGAGACCTGTGCTGTCTGGGACTTGATTTTCCATCTCATCTTTCCTCTGTCCCTCCATTCCCCTTCCATATTTCTACCTGCTGTCATTCCTGCTCACCCATCTGTTTAGGACAATGACCTCATGTCTATATTTTATGACTTTCCAGCCCACCTTCCTACAGTAAAATGAATCATGTTCTGTGTTCTGCTTCCCAGTGCCTGGGGGAGAGAACAGAATTTATCCTGGTGACTCCAAGCTGCCATCCCTTGGACTTTGATGGTTGGGATATTTATTTAAAAGGAGTCAACAGTCTTAGAAGGTTCTCTCTGTGGCAGCAAACTGACTTTCACATTGGCTAAAATGTTTTGATTTTATATACATACATTTTTTTCTTTTATTTTTAAAGGCAGGATTTTGCTATCATATAAACCCACACGCTGACATTAAAGCATATGCTACCACACCCAGATTTATGGATTGTTTATTTATATTCAAAGCCAACAGATTGCACAAATTGTTTAACATTATTTCACTTAAGCCTTCTAGTTACCACGAGCAGTGGGTGTAGTTGTCTCTGGTTTATAGATAAAGAATCTGTGGGTTGGGAGCTCTGCTAAGGTAAGGGAAGCAAAGAGTGTTGGATCTCACAGTGGCTCTGTTGTCTAGTCTCTGGGCTTAGCCAGTTTCTGTGCACAAAGTGAAGTGGGACCGCTCATTAGGAAACCACTTTCAATACAAGAACCATCCCAATATGTCACTGCTTTCTCACGAAGGAATCAAGTGCATAGAACTAACTTTCTTTCTTTCTTTCTTTCTTTCTTTCTTTCTTTCTTTCTTTCTTTCTTTCTTTCTTTCTTTCTTTCTTTCTTTCTTTCTTTCTTTCTCTTT
>NC_034590.1:126239881-126321642 GCF_900095145.1 Mus pahari | reverse complement strand
TCTCTCTCTCTCTCTCTCTCTCTCTCTCTCTCTCTCTCTCTCTCTCTCTCTTTCTTTCTTTCTTTCTTTCACACATCAAGTGAGCCCAGACCACTGAAGGTGAAACCTGCTTGCTGATACATAATGATAGATATTTCAAGATGAACAAGAAAACCCTGTCCATCCCAGAGCAGAGCTCCCTGGGGACAAGGCTCAAAAAGCAATGAAAAGGGAGTAAGTGAATCACGAATGCTTCAGAGCGAGGCTGAGCACTAGAGCCAGGCATTTACAGTGAAGGGCAGAGCTGCCAGAGAGAACTCAGCGAGCATTAGAAAAATGATTACATGCCAGCCTGAAATGAGGCTCTGAGGAGCAAGAGACATCCTCCCACAGAAGGATTTGTGGAATTCTACCAATTTTCACAGACCTGCCTGTGGAGTTTGTTCGCTCATTCGCTGAGAATTATTGGTTACCTCTGTGATCAGCGACTCTCCCTCAGTCCCTGGTCCAAGTGTTGGAATGGGATGTTTCCCTTTCCACTTTCAGTTTCTTGGTGCAGTATTGCCTCTTACTCCTGTCTCTTTCTCTCCCTCTGCCTGGTCTACCTTACTAAGATACCATTCCATTTCTTCTATAGTTATGTTTTGTTATTCCTTACTCTGACATATGTATAATATGTTATTTTCTTGCAATGTGCTTTACTTTCTTTTAGGACACTAGGGGGATGTATTTGGGGATGTTTGTGCCTGGAAAATGCACCATTCTAAGTGCTCATTAGTGATGGTGACTATCTGTCAACCTACAGAGATATTTGCAAACTTCCACTGTTTCCTTATGATCCAGTCTTAACTCAAATGATGTTGATGGAGGTGTCCTGGCTCTGTTCACCAGAACCTGTGCATTCCATGTTTCCATAGGAGAGAGGGTAAGCTCGAAGCACAGTAAGATCATACAAGGAAAGAAAACATTCTCTAGAAAGTTTACAAATATCATCTAGGAAACTATCAAGGAAGTTTCTGAGAAAACCAATTTAGCCAGCATCTAGTACAACTTAGGGGCCTGACAGATCACTTGCCTGTGCATGCCTCCTCGTTTTAAAAATGATTTTGTACTTTGGCCTTTTTTTTCTTGACTGAAGACATACATGTAAGGGAACGTGTGGTTCCCAGGTCCCGTGAAACACATCTGTCCCTAAGCATCTGTATTCTTCTTTAATGACGTATTTCATTGTTTATAATTATGTGTATATATGTGAGGCATTTGTGAATGTGGGTACCCACATAGTTCAGAAGCTGATGCTGGGTTTCCTGGAGCTGGAAATGTGGACAATTGTGAGTGCTGCCTGATATGAATGCCGATATCAGAATTTGAGCCTTCTTTAAGAGTAGGAAGTATTCTTAACCACGGAGCCATCTCTCTAGTATAGGAACTACATTCTTTTTTTTGTTTTTGTTTTTTTTTTTTTTTTTTTTTTTTTTTTTTTTTTTTTTTTTTTTTGTTTTTTGAGACAGAGTTTCTCTGTATAGCCCTGGCTGTCCTGGAACTCACTTTGTAGACCAGGCTGGCCTCAAACTCAGAAATCTGCCTGTCTCTGCCTCCCAAGTGCTGGGATTAAAGGCGTGTGCCACCACTGTCTGGTGGAACTACATTCTTTATTTTTATTTTTATTTTTTTTTATTTTTGTTTCTTTTTTTTGTGGAACTATATTCTTAACCTCTATAATTATTAAAAAACTCAGGAAAGCAACAATACATAATAGAAGAGACCAAGATGCATCAAGACAACTTCAGTTTTAACACACATTTTGTAATTTGGAGGATATATGTTTTTGGACATCTTCTACTTAGATACTTAATCCTATTTGCCAAAACACAAAATTATTAATAAATTTTTTACGCTGTTTAGCATTAAGATCTTACTGGTCTCAATTCATTATCTTGGGAGCACATTAGGGATTCTGAATGACATACCTTATAGTGTAGTAAAAACTGGAAAACATGAAATCAAGGGACGTTTCTAAGTAGAATAAAGAACATTTTATAATCTTCATATCAACCAGTCTGCATTGCTGGGACAGCAATTAGTGAATAACTGTACACATACACAAGTAAAACAAAAGACAATGAGAAGATGTCTTTCTGTTGTAAACCCCAGAAAACGAAGCTCAGTGAGGATCCACTGCGGTTTGTATACTACATCAAGGGGGCCTTTCCAGGGTAGCTGGTGCAGAGTCTCAGAGGACCCATCTTCTTTCTTCCTATGCTAGTGTCCCAAGGGACAGCTTCATCCTAAGGGTGATTTTCTTTGGGGCCTTAAGATAGAGGAATAAGGTCACAACCAATCTCATTTTCACCAAAGGGTAGACAGGGTCTATGTAGGAAACACTTATAGAAGCAGAGGAGGAACTTTCTCATAGTCTGTCTTCTTGGACTGCAGCTGTGTCCATGCCCACTCCCATCACTCTCATGGGAGCACCCTGAGGGTCTGGATGGTTGGTTCTCAGCTCTTACTGCTCCTTTCCATTCCTTAGGGAGCCTTTGAAAAGTACAGCTCTTTAAGCCCCTCCCAGGCTAAGAGTCAAAAGCTTAGGGTGTGAAGCCTGGCTAGCAGGACAATATAATTGCTTCCCGGTGGTGATTTAGCTTGAGTAGTAGAGGCTTAGAGTAATTGGGATTCTTCACTTGACCCGGAATGAGAGCAGCTTGCACTGTGTTAAAGGGACATGGAGTCAGAAGAAAATTGGGGATCTATTAGGCCAGTAGAAGTATGGGATAGATATTTGGTAAGCATCACACAGTATTTATTCTAAAAGGGTTTTTCTTTTTTAGGAGTCATAGGTGTGTGTTCCTTTAATACATCTGCCCAAGGAGCAAGGTGTGGCCTTCCCTAATGTGTCAGAGTTTTGCAGCCCCCCCCCCTTGCTCACTGTTGAGTGTCCCTACAATTTGACCAATGAGTATACTGTCCTAGATTATAAACATTTTAATATTCCTCATACCACAGAGTAGAAGGACCTCACAGTGTGTTGCCCAAATTGTAGCACCTTTGAAAGGAAACAGAAGTGACATATTTCTAAGGATATTCCTCCAGCTTTAGGAGAAAACCTACACTGCTATGAACTCACTAACATGCCACTGCTCTGCCTAAGGGGTGCTATGTTTCAAGACAGGGAGATTGGCCATACAAAGCATTAGGATGGAACTGATGTACCTAAGACAGATTAATAGGAGAAAACAACTCAAGTACCTTCCTTCCTCCCTCCCTCCCTCCTCCTTCTTCTTCTTTCTTTCTTTCTTTCTTTCTTTCTTTCTTTCTTTCTTTCTTTCTTTCTTCCTTCCTTCCTTCCTTCCNTTTCTTTCTTTCTTTCTTTCTTTCTTTCTTTCTTTCTTCCTTCCTTCCTTCCTTCCTTCCTTCCTTCCTTCCTTCCTTCCTTCCTTCCTTCCTTTCTTGCTTTCTTGCTATAAAGATACAGAGGTTTGAGAATCCTGAATTGAAGCCATGTTTTATAGGAATACATACATACACGCATATAGTATCTGAATTGTTCCGAAAGGCATTTGTTTGAAATTGTGAATCAAAAATTTTATTTTAATTCGTCATTGACAACCACAATGCAATGTTGAATAATTTTTTTTTCCCTTGGCAGTACAGTACAGTGATATATTGCTGGAACTCTAGCGTATTTATTTACTTCTCTTTTTTTGAGAGCTGATTTAAAATTTGCCTTGAGCCAAAGTCTTTCTGTTTTGGTTTGGTTTGGTTTTTTGAATTTTTTTCTCTTTGACACAATGTCTCACTAGTCATCCAGACCAGCTCCAACTACAGAGCAGGTGTCCTGCCCTGGTTTACTCAGTGTTTGGTATTACAGACCTGAGCCACCACACCTGGCAGAGTGCAAGTCTTTTTTTTCTTGCAATATTTAGCAACCCACAGCTTAAGCTGGCTCAGTGGGTAAAGGTGACGTCTGTGCAAACCTGAGGATCTAAATTGGATCCCATAGCCCATGTGAAATTGAAAGAAGAGATCCGACTCTACAAACTTGTCTTCTGACCTCCCTATGTGTGCTGTGGCATGGTCCCCACCCATGCAACACACACAAAATAATAAATAAAATTTAAAGACATAGTAACTTTTGAGACGTCAAATGTTTCCTGCATTTTTTTCCCACTGTATGTGAACACGTGTCTTCCTGCAGTAGCTGTTTCTATATTCTGTCTTCACATGGTTGCAAACTCATGATCTACTAGAAGTGGAAAAAAATGCTGCTATATATGCCCAGGTACTTTTTATTGAATTTTATTTTTATTTAACAAACAATTTTAACTTTAAGAATAAAATTTCATGTAAAACCCCATATCCTATTAATTTATGTTTTGGTGTTATCTGTCATTTTTCTAGGATTATCTTGCAATTTTATGGAATTTTGCCCTTCCCTGCCTTATCTTTCAGCTTTCTGTAATCATTTAAATCTTACCCATTTTTCCCATAATTAGGAAAGGAATCCCAGGACTTTTCTAGTGTAGGGTAATCTTCGTTTTTTAAAGACAACTCACTTGTTAGCTGGCTGCCCTTCATCTTAGTTGCGTTTGGTGAACAAATCCATCTTTTCCACTCTGATGAAATCATGTAATACAGACATTCTAAAGGACTGTCCCCTGCAGTAGATTTACTATTTTATAGGAAGACCTTTGCTCTGAGTTCTTACGGCCATCCTTCCTTTCCCTTGAATTGCTCTATCTTTTTTATACACCTTGTTCATTCTTGCCTAGCCATAGCTAAGCTTGCCAGAGAGGAGCGATGGAGAGGTGGATCTACTGGTCACGGGGTGTGAAGCATTGTTTGAAATGTTTATGGCCAGAAGAAGGGTGAACAGTCGTCCTTGGTTTCATTTTGCTAATTCACAAATCCTCCACCTCTGGAACTTGGGATAGCATAGAAGCTAGTGCAGGAACTGGAAATCCAAGTCAGAGGCATTTATACCCGGGAACTTTGCCCAGAATTTCTGTTTTTGCATTTGGCGTGTGTTTAGGATTTTTCTAGGGCAGAGTCCCTGCCATTACCTGGCAGAGCTGTGCTCTTTAAGATTGGATGGCATCATTACCCTTATTCCTTACCAAATGTGGTGGCTGTCAGGATCAATTTTAACCAATCGGTGTGCCAACACACAGGCCTCAGATTTGGTGCCTGGCCGCAGTGTGATAAATGCTATAGGTGTTATGGGGGGACAGGGGGCGCAGAGATTAGGAAAGCTTCAGGTTTCTTCTTTTTGGTCCCTGTTCTTTCCATGATCCTCCGTCTCCTGTGAGTCTATCTTTTTCTTTAGAATTATTAGTGCACAGAGATAGGTGGAAGTAAGCACCTAGTTCTCAAAAAACAGAAAGGAGGCCAGATGAAGAAGTTGGCTGTGGGGTTAGAGGTCACCGGCGTGGGAGTTCTCTTTGGCATTGGTTGGATTTACTCCAGGACATTTCCCTGCATATCCTCAGGTGTGTGCTCTTAGGATCTCCGAGGTAGACACCTGCGACGTTTCAGAGCGTCTGAAATAACTGGACTATTGCTTGGTCCCCATCTCAGTTTCACGAGTCTAAGAACAAAGCCTGAAAAGGAAGTGCCAATGTGCCTTTCTATAATTTGTTGAGCGCCTATTTTATGCAAATTGCTCTGTATGACTGTGCTGCTGCGTAGGATAGAAAAGAGTACAAGGGAGGAATGAACTACCTAATTAGGCAGAAAGACTTTCACAAAAATAGTTAACATTTATCCAGCGCTCAGCACACCCTAGGTGCTTCCTTTAGCACTTTATGCGAGTTAGCTGGAATGATCTTTACAATAACCCTAGGATTGGGAAACTATTATTTCCATTCTTCTATCAATGGGGAAACAGAGGCTTAAAGGAGGTTAGGGAACTTGTCAGCACCACGCAGGGAGCCAGTGGCAGCAGGGCAAAAACCACATGGGTGAGGTTTATCATTAGCTCCATTTTAAATAAGCTCCATCGCCTCCCACAGGAGAAACGGATCATTTGTCTCTGGTTGGGCCACGTGAAGGTTCAGTATTTTTAAGGCTGTGTATAGAGGGGCAGCACATTACCCCAAGGCACCTGCGGTTGGATGTTGGGCCTTCAAGTGCTGTGAGTTCAAAAGGGCAAGGCTCTGGGGCTAGCTGCTGGACTATCAGGCTAGAGGCGGCACAACCACTTTTGCTGGAATTAGACAATTCTCCATGAGGCTCTATCCAGGTGGCCACCTGGTCCCCAGTGCTGCTGCGTTTCAAGCATCTGCTTCTCCCTCCTCTCCAGCTTGCTATTTGCAGCCAGAGTTGATGAAGGCTCTACTCACCTGCAAGACTGAGAGCTCCCTTGTCTGCTTTTAAACCATTTGCCTATGACAGCATATGAATAACAAGATGGGAAGTGTCTCTGATGGAACTTCTGAGGCCCTGTGCCGCTCCAGCATCATTTTATTGCATTTCCCTTTCTCTCTAGGATAGTAATGATTGCCTACTGGCTCTGATCTCTTCCAAGAAACATAAATGGGTCACTTACTAGCTTTTGGGATAATTTATCCAAGTGGATTTGCAAACATTTTGCACAGACCTAATGTAAACATATCATAAAATCGCGGCACAAACACAGCAGTCATATTCAAGGGAACTTCAGAGAAAAAAAGCTGATTCAACATCAGTTTACTTTTTGTGTTGGTATTAGAATTTAATGTGATGTCATTTTCGTGACTGGAAAATTTAGTAAGTTATTAACTCTTCAAGAACCTTTAGTAGCATTATACAGAGAAAAGTAGAAGAGTTGCCTGCTCATAAATAATGTGTTATTTAGGCTGAATTTAAGACAATACAGACATAAATAATAAATAAACCCAGAATAGACGATACCCCTCTGAGGGTGATACACAGAATACAGTATTTAGGAGCACAGATCCTTAAGCTAGAGCCTGATTTCAAAGTCCCAGCTTCCAGATATCTGCATGTGCCTAGGTAAATAACTTTGAACTTCAGGTTTCTTTCTGTTGTGTGGAAATATGGATACTTCTCAAGGTTCTCGTGCTTATTAACTGACTATACACATATCGTGATATGGAATCATCTGTGCTGTTTGTAATGCAGTATGCTCTTATTATATCTGAAGAAGGAATTTAGTAACAACAGAGTCACAGTGAATTTATCATGTTACCAGCATGTTAGCAGCTCAATACTTGGATCAAATGTATTATTATATACAAGATTCTGTCCATTGAACTTCTGTTTTTCTATTGTTAACTACACAATAGGCAAATGGAATGTCTCTGAAATTTGGATGGGTTTCATTGAAGAAGGCCTTATGTGGTGTATATTATGTGCCAAGCTCTGGCCAAAGGACTACACAGATATTAATGCACTTAATTATATAATTAAATGGAAGAGCTAGAGGATCTTATGTCCATTTTCATATGAGAATATTGGCACACAGAGGATGAAGTAATGACTCTAAGTTGTGTGCTCCTCAGTGGCTAAAGGGAACTTAGACAGGATTTGTGGGTGTCTTGGTCAGTGTTGGCTGACCTTAGGATGTTGTGTCTCTGTTATATCTGAGTATTGGACAAATTAGTTGAATCTTTTGCCATGACACTTACTTTATTAGGATTTTTTCGAGAAGTGATTCTTAACCTGTGCGTTGTGATCCCTTTGGGGGTTGAATGTTTCCCAGGGGTCACATAATACTGTCAGAAAACATACATATTTATATTATGATTCATAACAGTAGCAAAATTACAGTTACGAAGTAGCAATAAAAATAATTTTATGATTGGGGGAAATCACTACAACATGAGGAACTGTATTAAAGTGCTGTAGCATTTGGAAGAACGAGAACCACTGCTTAAGAGAAATGGTGTTAGTAAACTGCATATTCATAAGAGGAAATTGGCTATAGTTTGTTTTAAAGGATCCAGAAGCTGTAAGTTCCCCAATAGGTCACCTGCGTGTGAGAGACCCAGAAAGCAGATAGCATGGTTCAGTCCAGCAACCCAGAATATAAATTTCAAATGGATAGCTCTTCACCTAAGGCCCAAGCCCACCCTTCTCCCAGTGCTGTCTGTTGGTCAGAGAGTGCAAAGGATGAAGAACAGAGAGTGTAAGTTTTATGGTATTAGCAAGAGATGCAACCAATATAGATATGAAGAGTCAGGGGGATTTTCTTCTTTTTAACTGTCGCTTCCATTCGGGTTCTCACCAGATGGGTGGCACTCTCAAGGATGAAAGGGGTCGTCCCTCTTTGCACCCTCAGAGCTAACAGTTTTCAAGCCTTGTAGGCATCCATGAATTGGGTCAAGCTGACATCTGAAATTAACCTCAAGTTTCATAGGCTTGACCATAGAAAAATAAAAGGGATAGCACCATACTGAGTTGAATGCTAACCTACCCACACTAGATCTAACACCTAAAGGGGACTATCAGATGATGTCATCAAGGAGACACTAGGAATGAGGGCCAAGTGAAAAGTGCAATAGGTTTTAGTTTTTCTAAACAATGTTTGTCTTCCCAATGGCCAACTCTTCTTAGCAAACAATGGATTCTACAGTTAGGAAGCTGGACTGCACCTTCACATAGGTTTTTAACTTGGCATCTTAGAGGAGATTCTACTTCTATCGGTCTAGGTGTGGTGCATCCAAGCTTCCATTGGAAGCTTCCTGTTTCTAGATTCCAGGGTCTTGGAGGTTTCTTGTTAATTCTCTTTGCCTCACAGTGATGATGAGGTCCACAAGTGTTTGGCAGCTTTCCCATGAGCCAGAGCTTATATTGTCATACGTCAAAAAGGATTTTAAAAAAAGGAATAGCTTTTACATGACTCACAAGGGTCCTCTCATTTCTCTCTTGACATCTATGTGAATCTTTATGCTTCTACCTTCAGTAAGGTGAGACAAAGCACAGGGACCAAAAATGACTGACTACTAACCTGCTGTTTTTTCCCCCAAATAGAGAGCACATTCAGTTCCTCATTTCTGTCATCTTAGCATTAAAGTCACCATCCAGCTAAGTGACATGAAACAGATGACTGGGACAATCCATTTCTTTCAGGATTAAGGTTTAAGTCACAGACCTGGATAGAAGCATATTAGCCTGAAATTTTTTTTAAAAAAGGAATTTTCTTTCATTTTTGATAACTTAATTACCAAATCAGTAAATAGAGTACAACATCCTTGGCCAAACAGTCATACAGAAGGCTGTTTGAGAGGCTTTCTAATGTTTCATATTCCTTTGAGGAACCCCGTACATTATGCCTGACTCCTGTCTAGAGTGGGCTTACTGTGCTATCTTACTTGCTGATACCTCCCCTGACTTCACAGAGTATTAAAGAGTCACCAAGATGCTCCCCTTGGTAGAGCTTTGATCTGTTTCTCTGAGCAATAGAAGTTGTAATAGTAATTGATGTGCATCTGCTGTGGGCAGGGGCTCACTCTAAGTACGGTGCATGTCTGCTGGTCTGATGTTTTACTACGTACTGTCTTTGTATATTTGGAAGGTAGAGAATTACAGACCTGGGAGCTGAATGTTGTAAAGGTCAAAATGGAGTAGAGAGTGGTAACACAGAGTCCAACTCCGATCTGCCAGGAACTTCTTAATATACAGATAAAAACAGTCTTAGTTGCCTGAAAATCTCTGCAGAGTTTTGTTGCTTTTAGCCATCACTTGTTTTCTTATTAAGGCTCAAATTCTTTACAAAAGAGGGAAACAGGAAGGAGACTTTTGTTGTTTCTCACTACCTCTGCCCCTTGAGGACTTCACCCTCAAACTGTTCTTCAGAAGACGGGCAACGTTTCCCCAGTTTGCCTTCCCTGGTCTCATCCTTTCCCTTATATTTTTGACACCTCATTTTCTTTCATCTGTTTTACATTAAAAAACATTTTCTTGAAGTTATTGTCCAGAGGGAGTTTCCTTTCAGCTGTAGGCTTTTGAAAGCATTACAGTTGCAGAAACAGTACAAGTGTCTAACTAGTGGAATATTGTTGAAGATGGGCTTTAAGATTTTCCTGTACTTCTTGCTCAGCTATCATAAGAGAAGCTTCTTCCTGCAGGAGATGGGGACAAACACAGAGAGCCATAGTCAGGCATTATGCAGTGAGACACCTGGGAACCCCAAAAGGGATATCTTCATCAAATCCTTCTACTCAGAGCTCAGGGAATCCTACAGAAGAGGAGGCAGAAAGATTATAAGAACCAGAGGGGATGCAAGACACCAGGAGTACACGGCCCACCAAATCAACACGATCAAAGCTGATATGATGTCACTGAGACTGAGGCAGGATGTACAGGGCCAGGATGGGTCTTCACTAGGACCTTTGTGTATATATTACGGCTTCCAGCTCAGTGGGCTTTTAAATGGGATTCCTGGGAGTTATAAAAGAGTAAGTCTCTGTTTCTTGCATCTCCTCTTGGGCTTTTTGTTTTCCTTCTGCTTGCTTTGTCCAATTCTGATGTGTTACTTTTATTGTATAATATACTATAATGCATAATAATATAGTATTATTATTTCTTAGAAGCCTGGTTTTTTTCCTAATGAAAGACAGAAAGGAGAGGTTCCAAATGGGAGGGGAGAACTGGGGGTAGTAGAGGAAAGGGAAAGCATAATGAGGAAAAGAAAATCTATTTTCAATAAAAGGAAAAGAAGATTTTTATGTGCTACATCAAGCTGTGAAATGAGGTTACCTACCTACCTTTCCATATCAGGTTTCCTTAGTCTCAGAATCATTGTTACTTTTGGACAGATATAAGTTCATGGCATTGCTAAGTGTTCTATAGGTGTGTGTGTGTGTGTGTGTGTGCGCGCGCGTGCGCGCGCACGCGCGGGCACATATTTAACTCTTATTGAGAACTGCCATTCCACACAAAAGTTAAGATACAGGCTGAACCTCATCTAGTAGCAATGGTTTTCATTTAGGTTATCTGTCTGCAGCTTTTTAAGCCTCCATCTTGTCAGAAATGTAAGTGCTAGAAGATAAAGCTCTTCAGTTTTTAAGATACTTTCTTGACTTTCTATTCCCATATTTCTATAAACATCAACCTTACTTCCCTACGTTTTAAAAATTTGTACACTGTAATGGGAGAGACTATAGCCCTCAGGGATAGATGCCCAGATTGAAGACTGTCTCTACTGATGACATAGGCGTGAGGAAAATTTAATTCCACAAAACTCAATATTTGTATTTGTAAAATGGGACTTCCTAGGGCAACCCATTCATCACCAGAGTTCTGGAAACAGGCTTTGATTTGCACTGTGGTTCCAAGAGGGAATGATGTCAAAGAGCAACAGAATAAACATGCTACCTTCCTCAACCCTCACTGAAGCTTCCCTAGGGATCGAAGAGCAACTTAGCCTCTTGGTGATTGCAGGGATGGACATGAACCAATTTTGCACCAGTTCTGGACCAGATCTATTGATAAAAGTGTGCTCTACCCTCACTGGCCTGAGCAGCCTGAGGGTTTCTTCTATGGCACCCATGTCTTGGAGTGATGGAGGAGGAAGCTTGCTGTGAGTGCATGCAGACCTTGCTGTTTGAGCCCACAGAAGCCTGACATTTTGGTTCTAGTTGGGCTTCAGCTTATTTTAATATCGGTTTTCATAATTTGTTGCTTTCCTTTAAAGAACCTTTAGGATGTTTGTTTTGTTTTGTATCTGTGGTTTTGATACAACTTAACAAAAACTGGATAATATCTAAGGGAGGAAAAACCATGGAGATCTTCACAGACTGAAGAAAATGAGGAGAGTCTACAGTTTACCATGTTTTAGGACTGCAAATATCAGGAAATCCACCTGTATTTTCCCCTGACCTGCACAAAACCTAGGGTCTTGAGCATAGTTGAAAAAAAATTTTTTCCCATTGACCCATTGAACTTTATCTCTCGTATCAACTAATTTAGTCTCTCTCCCCCCCGTCCCCCCAATCTCTTGCTTCCATTCCTTCTCTTTGTCACTAGGAGAATTTAACTAAACAGTGTAGTATTCAGTGAACACCAGAGGCAGGCAGCTTATTTCTTTTTCATTCTGATGTAACCTACTAGGTGCTGAGGAGTCTGTGTGACATCAGGAGACTTAAAGGAACATAAAGCTCCCTACTTTCTTATCACAGCCAGAGGTACAGACAGATTGCTGTGTGAGTGGGACCTTGAACTTGGAACTTCTAAGAGAATTCTGGAGTTCCAGGGCAAAGTATCCAAGCAGGAAAATAAAGAGGACAGCACTCATGTAATACCCTTTCTCCTCCTTTCTCAGACTACCCTTTACAGAGAATGAAGTGGGAATAACATGCAGAGACTGGTAATGAACCCTGAAAATGTCTGTCACCAATCAGCAAACAGCCCCCACCATGACTTGGTGCATGGATGCCCCTGTGACTAATTTGCCACATCTTTTTGTAATAACAAGGGATTTTTTTAAAGGTGTTTATCCCATCCACAGCTTTTTAAAGCAGCGAGTTCATTTAAATAATTACCTAGTCATTTAGTTAATGCATTCTTTTTTAAACTCGACTAACTACAGCGTATGTGGTTTTGATGGAAAAAGAGCCCCCTTTATGTAATAGCACTGTTTTTTCCCCCACAAAATAAATGCAACACANTTATTTTACTGCAGAGAAATTAGCTCATTTGCAAATGCCACCTCAGAACACAAGAAGAATGGCATTTATTGAAGCACTAATAACGGCACCATGTTAGAATAATTTTATGCTGACGGGTCCACAATCACTCAACATTTTAAGAGCTGTCATCACACCAGCATGAGCTGCATGCAAAAGTACAAATTTATGCTGTGACATCATGGCACCGAGTGTAATTGGAATAAAATCACCGGCTTCTCTTTGGCATTTGCTTGTATTTCTGAGCCCTTCCTTGCCCACCCAGAGTGGATTCTTGGTACTGAACCAGCAGTCAAATATTCTTTGAATGTAGCATGGACCAGGCTCATGCAGGTGGGCCCTGCACATACTTCTGAAGGACACTTTCCAGTGGGCGTTCAATGACCTGTGCTGTGACTGAACGGAGAACTACAGAGCTGGAAGAATCACAAATCAGCCAAAGACANTCTTTAGATCTGGATAATTAAACAACAGTCACTATATAATGGCTGAAGACCTCATATCAATTTTAGCAAGTTAATAAATTCCAGACATGGCCTATAGTTAAGTACTGCGCTTGAGANAATCAGACTTCCACATTGATCCTTTGGACTTTTTATAACATTTTACTCTTATTTTGGGGGCATGGGAATGGTGATTTCTGAGAACAATATCACCTGGCAAGAGATGACAATGATCATGGAGAAAGGGCACAAATACCCCTGTCATATTTAGACATGGTATAGTGCTTAAAATTTCACATTTCTTGCCACTTTGAGGCTAATCAGATGTGCTCTGCCCTGAGAAAGGAGGTGTTGATGTACATCTTTTCAAATCTCGCTGAACTCTGTAATTGGGAACTGTGTTTGGGCACACAGGTGTGGCTGTCTGTCAAAAATTTGAGGGGAGGTGCGTGGGCACATTTCTGCAAAACACATCTCAGTGTTCCCCTCCAGAATGTTGAAAATGTGAAATGTGGGAGACTGTCTGCAACCCCCATGACTTGTGAGTGGCTGTCTTACTAAGCTTGATGAGATGGTAAACTTAGATATAGGGAGGAAATATAATTAGGGGCCAGATAATTGGTAAACATAACACATTTGTGTTAAGGGATGACAGAGTAGAAGGGTGTTTCCTTTGGAGGATACAGTTCCTGATAATGTGCTCTCAATGATGTCCAAATCCTAATGATCAGCTCTTGTGAATATGTTACCTTATATGGCAAGTGGGACCTTGTAAATGTAATTAGGAGTTCTGAAATGGGCAGATAATCTGAGTTATTCATATGTGTCTAATGTAGTATAAGGGTTCTTAGAACAAAAGAGGAGAGATGAAGACTCAGTCAGAAGCAGAGGACAGAAACAGAACATAAGGGGATGTGGCAGCTGCCTTTGGAGATGGAAGGGACCATGAATCAAAGAATGGAGTCAGTGTATAGGATCTTGATAAGGCCAGGAAACAGACACTTCCCGAGCTTTCAAAGGAAGGAATCTTTGCTTACATCCTGATTTGAGCTCCAAGAGATATCCCAGACTTATGGGCTCCAGAATTATAACATAATGAATATGTCTGCTCTTATGACACAAATATGTGGTAATTTGTTGAAGCAGCAATAGAAAATTAAGGTAATAGTTTTTAAAAATAATTTATAAGTATGTTAACTGGACTAAACTAGTTTTTGGTATTTGATGAGTTTTTGTTTCCGTAGAAACTAAAAAAACAGTACCTAAAATCATATACTTCTCATGCTGATTCATCAAGTCAAAGCAATCATTTTTAATCAGAAAAAAAGATGTTTAAAGGATACAAACATAGCCCTCAGTGAAAAATTAAAGGCTCAAGTTGTGGACTGTCTAGACCAGGAGTGTGGGACATCTTCTATTGGTTAAGGTCAGTTCCTAACTGGTGGATTTCAGTTATCTTGCTCGTGGTTAGCTTTCCTAATGGCCAGCCTTACATATTAGACATTAATACATTGTAATTCCTTTATTGATATTTACTGAAGTGCTATGACCATTTAAGAACATGGCTGTAAAGCCTTAGGCATGCTATCAAGAGACCCTTTTGGTGCAAGTGGGTGAGGCTGGTTTTGCTCTAGCTGGTAGAGCATGGCCAGAAAGATCTATTGTCTTCCAAGAGCAGGCAGTGCCTTGTGGAGGGAAGGTCACAACTAATTAATGAGGTGGAAATTTCGGGTTTTGGAGACTCAGTTGTGTTATGTGATGTTTTTCTGGAACCTGTGCAATGAGAAGATGTGTTGCTGAAGTACACATGTGAGAGGATGTTTCGCTGGGGCAGGCACTTGAGAGAATGTGTGATGTTTGGAAAGAGTACACAGAGAACCAGACAGTGTACAATACTCTTGCATTGGTTTGCCTTGCAATGCTTTGGTGGTCTTCACTCATCTTCTCTTGTCATCACATTGTAGAGAGACATGCACCAAAAAAACCTCCTCATGATATTCCAGATGCTTCTTGCTGCTTCTGTAGACTCCAGTCAATTCTGCAGAACCTTGCGGTTTCTTCTAGATCGAACTGCTGCTGCTACTGTTTGGTGTTTGCTGATTTGACTTGGATTGTCACTACTGATGTTTTGTACTTGACTGATGATATCCTTACAACAAAGATTGGAATAGCCCTAAAGAACTACTTCTAAACAGGTCTACCCCCTTGTATTAACCATCTTTCCCCCCACTTATGGTCAGTGGGTTAGAAGGAAGGCTGAAGCATTTACAAACCCGTATTCAAATAGGTTTTTGAAAAATGTAAGCCTACAAATCAAAATGCAGAAAGCAAGGATCAGGGAACAGTTTGAAGGAAGGTGTAGAAAGATTATAAGAGCCAAAGGATCAGGGGGTTTGCTATGAGACTGTGTTTCCTAGTAGTGTCAGAAGCAACACACATACAGTCTCACCAACATGACTAGGCAGATAAATATAGGATGAACAAGGACAATGACAATAGCACAAGTAAGAAAAGCTCATAAAGCCTCAGCCTTACACAAAGAAGTATAGGCAACTAAGGATGCTGAATGGGAGAAATGGTCTTCTCCAGGGAAGAGCATACTAATTGGTTATCTAGTATCAGATTTAGAAATACATATGTATACACATATATGTACATAACAACAATGAATAAAAGAGGCCATGCATTTTAAAGTGAGAAGGAGGAAAGGAAAGGGAGGATTGATATAATAATAATCTCAAAAAGGAGAGAAAGAAGAAAGGAAGAACAAATGAAAGAAAGAAAGAACAAAAAAGGAAGAATGAACATAAAGAAAGAAAAGAAGGAAGGAAGGAAGGAAAGAAGGAAGAGAGAGAGAAAGAAAGAAAAGAAAAGAAAAGAAAGAAAGAAAGAAAGAAAAGAAAGAAAGAAGGAAAGAGAAATATAGATAGAAAGAAAAATGTTGCAGAGTCGTAGGCATGCCATCAAGAGGTACTTTGGGTGCATGTGGGCAGCTTGTTCTGCTCTAAGTGGCAGAGATATCCAGAAGGATCTGTTGTCTTGTAAGAGCAGGTCAGTGCCTTGAGCTAGAGGATACAAAGGAACTTTCCCTTAGGTTCTTATGGGCTATGAAATCTGTACAAACTCTCTCAGAAAGTTCTGTCTCTGAAAAGCCTTTTGGACATTTTGAGATAGGCCCCAGTCATGTTTATGAAGAAGCCTTCTTATGATTTCAAACTCTTTTGGTCACCTACAGCCATGTATGTCTTGTTAAGCCAGGCTACAGAAATCAGAGAGTACAGTAATCATCTACTCTGTACTTATTGCTCTGGCTTAGAGAATCCACAACCACCATTAGATGATTGTTTATGCTGCCAAATGTAGTGAATTGTGAGTTGCAACAAAATACTACTGAATGGGATCACCAGCTATTGTCAGGTACAATACAAGGAAGAGTGTGGTGCCAAGACCATAGCCACTCAGGTCACTGAGTGGAAAAGACAAATTGTCTAGTGTTACAGTCCCATTTTCTTTGTATGTAAGAGCTTTAACATGAATTATATGTCTAATTAATGCAGTCTCTTCCTCTCAGTCCTTTTCTGAATTAGAAAAGGAGTCATAGCTTTAAAATCATTGTCAAGAATGTCTTTTGGAATTTCTGTGTATATTTTTGTCTCATCAAAGACAATTATTGAAAAATACATCTCTGAATGGGAAAACTAACAGAAATGTAAGGAAACAACACATGTTCATATGATTAACAAATCCAGACCTTTCTATAGCTCATATAACAACTGCCTGATTTGTGTGTTATCATATCCCTCCTTGAGATATTTGTTTTCTAGATGTTCAAGGGACTGCAGCCAGGTTATATAGATGGGGCCATGGTACTGGTGTTAGACACAGCTCAGTCTTATTCCTTCATCCCATGTGTCTTGTATTGTCTCCCAAGTCAGCTCCTTGGAGGATTTCTGGTGGACACAGCAATGGGACATCTACCCAGACTTCAAAGTTAGGCAGATTTGAGGTGGACCTTGAAAGGGCTGATAGGGCATTTTCATGGACTCCCCTGCATCTCATTTTCAACTTAAACACACATGTTCACCATTTCTGAAATAAGTGCATATGTATGCTTGAATATTCATTTAGAAATAAGATCACTTCACCACAATGAGTTCTTAAAGACTCCAGATAAAGTAACATGAAGAAATCAATATTGCTGAACACATACACAGAAGGAGCACCTAACTGGAGGTTTTGATAAGTTTACAGTATTTCACAAAATGAACAGGATGGCTGCCTTTTTCTGATGAATGCCTGTCTGAAATAATGCAGTGGGGGACAAAATGAGGCCAAGTTTCAACTGTGGTTGTCAGATCTCCAAGAACACCATTTACCCTTCTTTGCCTCAGATTAATTTTTGAAGTTAGAGATTATAAAAACCTGTCAACTTCTGATATCACCATGAATTGAATGTGGTATGAAGTGGATCCTACGTGAAGTATTTCTTAAGAATGGTTTAATAATAATAATAGCAACAACAACAAAGCCATTTTCTTTTGGTGGTCACTGCAGATGTGAAGTGCATCCGGTGTGGCGAATTCTCAGCCATCCCAGCTCTCCGTGGTTCTATGGCTGAAACTGACTGCACAGGTCAGTTTTCTTTCCCCTAAAATGTGCTTTCTTTGTCAAGTGATGATGAAGTCTTTAAAATAATCTTTTCTACAAAGTAAAGATCTTTTTGTGTCTGCCCAAGTCACTTGTGCGACCCAGATTTCTGGAGAAGACCATAGTTGGGACATTTGATTAGGCTCCCCCCTTCCATCTGAAGTTTGTATAATCTAGTGACTTTGAGCAAAGTAGTATCAGGCAGGTGACATGGGTAAGAGTCGGCTGCCAATGGTGACCACCTAACTTTTGTTCTTAGACCAACCTGTTAGAAGGAGAGAACCTATTCTTACAAGTTGTCCTTTGGGCTCTACATGCATGTGCTAGTATGCAGCCTCATACTAAATAAATACATAAATGTAAAATAATAGTAGCAGCCATATGAAACTCTAGATAGAGGTCACTAAGTAGATGAAACTTTCATTTGTGTGAGAGAAGGTCCAAAACAAATTATCCGAAAAGTGAGAGCTGCTGGTTGTTCTGATGCCATTTTAAGTAAATGCATAGAAATGACTTGGCAGAATTGTTTGCTCTTACAACCTGGCTTTTCCTACCTTCTAGAACATTCTCCAACTCTCTGAATATCAGCAATCTCAGGTTTGAAAATAAGCCTCCTTGAGCTTATGTCCAGTGAGTGTGTAAGTTTTGTGGGCAGGTTAGGGTAATCTCTGACATACTAGGCACATCCCTCATGCAGAGGCCTGCTGTAAGTAGATCCAAAGGCTTAACCTCTCAACAATCATTCATTGTCCAGGCCCAGGAGCCAGGGAGGGGAAAGCATAGCTTCTCGGGTATGATTCTGTGATTCTGTATAGGTGAATCATGAAAATAATTGTAATAGACATCTAGAATTATCCAGATCATAGTTACATATTAGGAAAATTCCATAAAGCCTTAAACATGGATGTTTTACAATGCTGTGAACTTCATGAAGAGGGAAATACCAGCACCGAAGAGATGGTTCAGAGGTTAAGAGCACTTGCTGTTCTTTCAGGGAACCTGGATTTGGTTTGCAGCACCGACACGGTGGTGTGTCACAACTGCCTTTAACTCTAGTTCCAGAAGATCTGGTACTTTTTCCTGGCCTTGGATGGCACCAGGCCTGCACTTGTAGATACATACATGTAAGAAAAACATTTATACACATTAATAAAATAGAGAAAATGTCATTGGCACAAACAATTGGCATTTTAATAAAGTATTAAATTCTGTCTCACAAGTAAATATGCTGCTGAAACTTCTTAAGTTAAGGACTCAAGGCTTCAGTGTGACCTCAGTGGGTAGAACACTTTCCAGACCTCTCAAAGCTTGGGTTCTACCCTCAGCGTGGTAAAGGGATTCCTGTCAACTCTATCTCGTTTAATTGAAATAGAGGTCTTCTCTCACTTTTATGTTAACTAAGAGAGGCAAGAAACACTTTCGAAGATATTTGGTAATTTTAAAGAAGCATCAATTAAGTACACATAATTTCATGAGGTTTTAGGACAGATTGCTAAGATGTTTAATGCATTGG
This sequence comes from Mus pahari, assembly GCF_900095145.1. Taxonomy (NCBI): domain Eukaryota; kingdom Metazoa; phylum Chordata; class Mammalia; order Rodentia; family Muridae; genus Mus; species Mus pahari. The sequence continues at coordinate 126,302,434 of NC_034590.1, read as the reverse complement.
TTAAAACTGGTATGTCAAATTGGTAGAGATCTAGTCTCTTAACTTACGTATTAAGACTTTTTAAAACATTTTTGGCACTATCTGAACGGCAAATTAAGTGAGGGGAAGGTATCATTTGGCATGGCTGGATTTCAGTTCCAGAGCCACTGTCCAAAATGGAGCCCCAAGTCGTAATGAAAGCACAGCTGGAGCTAAGGAAAGGCTTCAAGTGTGGAATGTCAACTCTTTAATGGAGCACGCAGAGAAAGGGCTCACAAACAGCATTGTTTTCACAGATGTTTCTTTAGTAATTTTTCCACAAGCCAAGCTCATCTGTATTGTTATTTATTTTAACCCCTCCTTCGCATTTTGTCTTTGTTTAAACTTTGAAAAGCAATTTATCATATTCGATGCATCAGTCAGTGTCCCAGTGTGAAATGGAAGCCACTCAAATGTTTAAACAAGGACATTAAGAAGATGGGAATGATTTCAGAGGCATAGAGATGTCACTGGAGGAGGTTGTGAGCTGGAGACACAGTTCTGTGCTACCTCCTACAGCAGCTGTGACAGGATCCCTCAGAGACAGCTCATCAGGTGAAGCTAGATTCTTTTTTGTGTTGTTTTTTTTGCCTGTTTTGTTTTTTTATTAGATATTTTCTTTATTTACAATTCAAATGTTATCCCCTTTCCTGGTTTCCCCTCCAAAACCCCCCTATCCTCTCACACCTCGCCCTGCTCACCAATCTACCCACTCCAGTTTCCTGGCCCTGGCATTCCCCTACACTGGGGCATAGAACCTTCACAGGACCGAGGGCCTCTCCTCCCATTGATGACCTACTAGGCCATCCTCTGGTGAAGCTAGACTCTTGATTTCACTGCAGAACAGAATTTTAGGTCAAGTCCATGTGAAACAGAACTGAAGTTTACTAGGACGAACAAATTGAATGTAGATTTAAACATGTTAACAAAAAGAGATATTCAAGAAAGGACCATACACCCAAGTATTAGTGTGGTTTTTTAAAGGGAGGCTTTTTCTCCACTATTACCTAGTAGATAGGCAGATGGTTTTGGTAGCTATATACATTCATATCAATAGGGTGCTAAGAATTTCCCATCCCCATCCTTTGATGAATGAGAACATGGCATGGCTGTAGAAGAGCTTTGGGTAGAATTGTATTCTGATAAGATGAAATCATTATTGAGAAGGGTTGCACAAGGGTGTATATTTTAGTTTAAATGGGGTTTCCTGTAAGTTTTCTAGAAAGCTGCTGATTTACAGCAGGAAAAACACTATTAATTTTTTATTTGTATATTTACTGCTTACTTGAAATCTCTAAATAAAATGACTATTGTCTCAGCCTTCATAGCAAATACTGCTAATTAGCTGGGATTCTAGGCTTGGGTATTGAAAGGTTTCAATCAGACCGTAGGGTGAGGGGCTCCTTTCCCTTATCCCCATAACTTCTTGCCTTTCTCTTCTCCTGCAGAGAGCCCTTAAAATGTAGCATCACATGACTAATGTTAGGGCACCCTGAGTAACAGCTGTTAAAATCCCTTAGTGATAAAAAGACAGTGGATGCAAGCAGTATTTCCAGACTTTCATGACACCTGTCAGCATAAAGGGTGAGCAAAGTAAATGGTCTCTGCCAATTACTGTGCATGTAAGCCTCAGTGCTTACTTAAGAATGGTGTGCTTACAACTTGGGCATAAATACAAACATTGACAGAGCTGAAATTAAAGCAAAATAGGGCCAATCTGAAAAAATATTGTAGAATCACAACTCATAACTTCCGAGCCTTCTGTGAGGACATAGGTAGCAGCGCATATAAACTAAGATTAATTTTCAGTGGCTCTGTAGAGAATGTGACTTGACTCTTCATGCATACCTACTGTTCGCCAGCTGAGTGGGAGGCTTGTGAATGGAACTCAGCTAATACACTCATGGGAATTTTCATTGTTTCTTAGCTCCATAGTGGTATATGAGGTTTGCTATAGTGTAGCTATTTCTTCTAGGCACGACATGACTACCTTCCACCACGGAACAGAATTTGGTGGTATCATATAGAATACCCAGGACCCCACTCATGACAAGGAAATAAAATGATACAGTGTTAGTTTACAGTAAAAGCAGTGAAGCTGTTCATTACTATGGTAAGTACTTGGATGTATAGGAGTTGGAAACAGATTCTTCCTGCTTTGAATTTGCCCATCTTGCAAGTAATATCTTTAAGTTACTTATCTGTAAGTTTTGGGTTTCCAAACTGAACTTGGATGGGTACTTTCTTTGACATTGACGGGGGGGGGAGAGAGAGAGAGAGAGAGAGAGAGAGAGAGAGAGAGAGAGAGAGGAAGAGAGAAGAGAGAGAGAATGAGAGAGAGAGAATATGTAGCACAGACTAGGAAAATAATTCAATTGTGTTGTGAAAGATCTAAATGAGAAAACATGAAGCCCAGAGAGTAAGAATGGCCTCTTTGTCTCTATGTCAGCAGCAGTTGCTTGAAGCAGCTGTTTTAAAAAATGTGTTCGGTACAAAAAAAACTCCAGATCTTCCCACCACCCCTTTTATCCTTTTTCTCTGCTCTTTCTTTTCTTTTCTTTTTCTTTTTTAGATTGAACACAACACAACACACTTCTTTGCTATGCTTTATATTTTTTAAAAAATTAATTAATTAGTTAATTTTTTTACACTCCATATTTTATTCCTGCCCCCCAGTCCACGCTCCAACTGTTCTACATTCCATACCTCCTGCCTACCCCATCTTCACGTGGATGTCCCCACCCCGACCCCACCTGACCTCTAAACTCTCTGGGGCCTCCAATCTCTTGAGGGTTAGGTACATCATCTCTGCATGAACACAGACCCAGAAGTTCTCTACTGTATGTGTGTTGGGGGCTCATATCAGCTGGTGTATGCTGTCTGTTTGGTGGTCCAGTGTTTGATAGATCTCGGGAGTCCAGATTAATTGAGACTGCTGGTCCTCCTACAGGATCACTCTTCTCCTCTGCTTCTTTCAGCCTCCCCTAATCATCAACAGGAGTCAGCTGCTTTTGTTAATTGGTTGGATGCAGATATCTGCATCTGACCCTTTCAGCTGCTTGTTGGGTCTTCCAGAGTGCGGTCATGCTAGGTCCCTTTTTGTGAGTGCTCCATAGCCTCAGTAATAGTGTCAGGCCTTAGGACCTTTTTCTGTATTAATAGTTCTTTTAAATCCCTTCTTTAAGCATGCTTGTAGATCAACTTTATTCTCTAGTTTATATGGTATGGATATATCAAAGTTGATTCAGCCAATCTTTGGGAGACATGCTATGTAGGGATTTCCAAACTTTTTTCACTATTAAAAATTACCACAAGAAAAATCTTGCTATATATTTAATATATGTATGTACAAGAATATCAGCACAAGCACTTCTTACGGGTCTCCAAGCTTAAATGACAGGTCAAAGATCATGTGTTTCTCTAATTATGATGTGCAATTGGTGAAGTACCTTATGAAAAGGTTATGTTAATTTATGTTCCAGCCACCCTTTATGAGAGTTCCTGTTTTCTGAAACTCTCTCCAACATTAAAGTATTAACAGCCATTTACCTCTTCACTAGATGATAAATAAAAATGATAGCTCCTTGATATTGTGATTTGCATTTTTTAAGTGAAGTTCACATTTTCTTCCTGAGTTTATTGGCCATCAACTGTGACAAGGTGCTAATCGCTAATTGAAGATAGGTATTCTCATCTATTTCCTGGCTTGTTCCAGGGATGCCATCAGCACACACTGTGTCTTAGGCAGTGTAGGCGTGCGTGTGCGGGGGTGGGGTTTTGTGTGCCTTCCTTGTGACACTTTACTGCCATCTACCAGAAGAAACTCATTATGCATAAGTAAATCCCTGAAAACTATGGGATTAACAGTGCTCTGTAAAGCTGTGCAGTATCTACCCATACATCTGTACTGCAGGCATAGTTTCTGAGTCTCAGCCAAGATAGTGGCTATTGCCTCTCTAGCTTTTGTTTATTGTAATAGGGTCCTCTTATGCAGTTCCATTGTCCTATTTCCTCTCTCCCCTGGGCTGTCTTGGTCCTCTCTTTCTGGTTCACTTCCTTCATTTCTGATTTTGACTCGTTCAATGTACATTTTCCTATAAAGTCTGAGATGCCAAGGCAACTTCAACAGGACTCCTAAGCATTCAAGAGACTTTCTTTGAGCACTGGGCCATTTCATTTCTTTCTGTTTTGTGAGAATATTGTGATGCGTGTAGGCTGTGTTCTCTCTCTCTCTCTCTCTCTCTCTCTCTCTCTCTCTCTCTCTCTCTCTCTCTCAAATCTACTGTGCTTATGAAATAGATTCAGGGCATTTTTCTTAGCTCTTTAGATGTGTGAATTTATATCTAAACTCAATTACTAAATGAGTTAGCTACTAATTAAGATTTCTACAACCATTATCTAATTAGCAGTGATTTCAGAGGTATTGGATAAAGGTTGGAGATTAATGAAGAAAGAGCTGATAAATACACACTTCAGGTTTAGGGAAAATTCATGGCTGTCATTTAATAAGGGAGGACAGTGGGTTTACTTAAGCAGAAACATAATAGAGTTGTTTAATACCATTGGGCAAAGTCTACAATCTATCCCACAAGAGGCTTGCAGAAATTTGAGCCTTTTAGCTTCCGAACAAACTGAGAAGACTCACAGAAGAACTTTCAACATGATGGAGGTCCCTGCTGACCTCTCTTTAAAAGTGTAGAAAGTTCATGGTTCCCCAGATCCACTGAGCAAATGTCACAGGCCTTTACTAGAACCCAGAACAATGGTAAGTCAATCATGGGACTCTGTGAAAACACTTTAGAAATAAGTGTGTGCATTAGTGCAGTGGGGCCTGGGGGAAGCACAAGGAGCTTATTATATGCAGTAGAATGTACTAGCATTTCAAAATCACAGTGAACATCTATTTCCAAAATGGAGAAATTGACATACTAGGGTGTGCAAGACAAGCAACTCACAGCTGCATGATGACCTACCCTATGCCCAGAAGGATGCCTTTACCAAACACATAGCACCATGAGTTTCAGAGTCAAGGCTCTCTGGCACTATCATTTGAGCACATCAGGGAGACCACTTTATCCACATGTAGGGTGTTCTCTAAAGCTTCTCTCCTATTTGACCTCAAGTGGCCTTGCTGTAAGTTTCTTTTCTAAGCCTGGCAAGTTTTTTCCTATGGTACCTTCACTGACTCAAAGGCTGTGAGAATGGTCTGGGTGGGATGCCTTTGCTGGGCAGGCAACAGTCCTGTGCCCACCCAGGAAGATTTACAGTGTAATGCATGCTTTGAGTAGAATTTTAAGAAGGAAGATGGCCTGCAGCCAAAATCCCAACCCAAACAATTGTCAGATGACTAGGGAAAGAAAAATAAACGTTGTACAAGTAGAGACTCAATAGCTATTTCAGGGCAGAAGAAGGCTTCTTTTATAGCAGTTTCAACTGTGTGCTTAAACTAGAGGGATCTGCCCACTCTTGACCCCAAACACCTGGGCTTCAATACTGAAGGGTTCAGTCAACTCAATGCTCCTGTCATGTGTCACCAAGCCCTTGGCACCAGCAGCATGGGGGGAAGCATCCCAAACCTCTTTGATAGTTCTCAGCATGTGGCTGCCTCCCCAGCCCATTCTACTCAAGCTGTATCCACACAACTCTGTCCTTGTAGTTTTCTCCATACACAGAAATGTCTTTTGAAATCACAGGGTCTTTTCTATGATACATTTCTTTCCTTGACCAAGTACTCTGCATAGATTGAAAACCATAAAAAAACAACTTGGGTTTCCTTATCCCTCAGCCTGGGTGGTGGGAATTTGGGTCTGGAGGCCTCTTTCTATGCTCACAAAGTCCTCTGTTTTTTGTGTGTTTAAGGGGATAGAGATATTGTCATGTACACATTCTGCATTCACCACCTAGCTCCATCAGTGTAGAAACATTGTCTTGGCAAACAGTCACACAACCTTAACAATTTAGATTTCCTGGATAACCAACTTCCTCTCAAAATCCTGCTTTCTTCCATCTGCTTCTATTTCTCCATTTCTTTCTCTTGATATTTTTTCTTGTTTTCCACATGTTTTCCTTTGTGACCTAGAGGACTGCAAGTATAACAGCAGAAATAAATCTCACAAATGTCTATTTTTCTTTTTGCTATCCTCTTTATGAATAGATTTTTTTCTCATGAGGAAGGCCTTGGAACTTTTTTGTCTATGAGAGGTGACATATCTACTTCAAAGTGTTCAGGCTTTCTGGTGAGTATGTTTTTCTGCTCAGTGTGAAGCAGTTGGGAGTAGTGAAATGTAGAATCTGTTGAACTAGCATGTCAATCCTAAAAGCCCATCATGTCAGTCCCTCAACAGAAGTCTTAGACTTCAGATGCCAGTGAGTAACTGTGCATCTTCTCTCTTCTTTCTATTGTATTTGGGTGATTAGCCTGACGTTTGTCATAAAATAACTGAGCTAAGAACATATTGCCCCTTACTGCAGAATGAGCATTACTGATCAGGTCAACATGCCCAAGGTGCTCTTTGTTAATACATTCTTTAATATTAATTTTTTCTTCATTCCCCTTCAATTTTTACTAGCCCCATCTTAAATTTTCTAAAAATATTCTTTTATCTTTCTAATCTATATGCTTCTGTTGTCTCCAAATATTTCCTGTCTTTTTAGGAATTCTGGTCATTCATCGGTCAACACATTGATGAAAACTCTGTCCTGAGTTTCAAATTTGGCTTTAAACTTCTGTGATCTATGTTTTGGTAAGGTTTTAGGCCCAGACTTTCTTTATCTAAGGCAAAAATGTAGCCTGGCTTTAGAATGTCTCTTAAAGGCTACGTGTTGAGCTGCAGCCTGTGGGGGAAGTGCTGGAGCCTTTGAGAGACTGGAGGAAGTCAGATGACCTTAGAAGGACATTGGGATCCTTGTTCGTTCCTTTCTCTCTCCTTAACTGCCCTGGGCCGCCAGAAGGTGAGGAGCTGTTTCTGTCATGTTCTCCTACCTTGAGATGCTGCCTCACTACAGCCGCAAAAGTAAAAGCCAAACAGCTGAAATTAATGAACTGTAATAAACCTTTTAAAATAACTTAATCATTTATCTTGGGTGTTTTTTATAGTATAGACAACCGACTGACAGCCACAGATACCCTGCTTTCCCGTGGAAAGCCAACTTCCCTATGGATTCACGGTCACTTTACAGAGACCGTGTCAACTGGAAAAGGGGTGGTGCTGATACTAAGGTCCTGTTCCCCAATTGGTTCTTGGTTTATCAGTAAAGAAAGATGGGAGCTAGCTGTTGGGCAGAAGGTACAAGTGGAACTTTCAGGTCCCAAGAGGAAAAGGCAGACACAAGGTAGGAGAGGGGAGTTTTCACCATGCTTTGGAATGAGAAGAAGCCAGAAGCCATGTGACGTCTCAGGAGGAGCTGGGGCCTGTGGTCACTGCTAAGGGCAGGTGGTCATGGATGCTTGGCAGGGGCTAGATGGGACTAAGCACTAAAGTTTAGGGCAGGTGGGAGGAGCAGAGATAAAAATATTCAGATGGGCAGGCTTTTCCAGGTGGGAGACAGTAATGCTCAGCAATTGTGTCTGAAGGCAAGCTGAAAAGGAACAGACTGTGTGTGTGTTTTTTTTCTGAGGATTCAAGGGAAGCTGGGAGGGGATTGGTAGTGTGGTCACCTCTCAGAGCTAAAGGTGGTAGCTTAAAACTACACACAACCCAATTGTAAGAGTTACATTTCTTCTTTCACTGGATTTTGCGGTGGTTATACCTCTTTGGACCAAAGATCTCTGTTTTACCATCCAATGACTCTAAGTTTTCCTTTTCTATTTATAACTGGATAAGAAAGTGAAAAAAAAAAAAAAAAGAAAGAAAGAAAGTGAGGGAGTTTTCTTTCATCCACACGAATAGGGAGATCTGAGATATACAGGATGTTTACAAGAAGTTTAAAGCGACCTCAGGTTTGGGATTTTTACCAATTGTATCTGTCCCTGTCCTCATTGTTGTAACAAAATATGAAACAAAAGTATGGAAGATTTATCTGGGAAGATACAGTTTATGGAGATAGAGAAGATAGGCAGGGGAGAGGGAGCCCTGAGCAGCTGGTCACACTCATGCAGTCATGAAGCAAGAGCAGGCAAGGTAGGGCTAGGTTAGAAAACTTCAAGGTCTACTCCCATGACCACCTCCTTCCTGTTTCAAAACTGTCCAAACCAGCACCACCAGCTGCGGACCAAGTATTCAAACACATGCGTCTATGGGGGAACATTTCACATCTGAGCACCAGAACTTTCTGTTTGTTCCTAATTTCTTTTCTCTTTTTTTCTTTTCTTTTTGTTTCCTTTCTTGTTTTTTTTTTTCTTTCAGTTGTTTTATTTATTTATTTATTTATTTATTTATTTTCTCTTTTCTTTACTGAGTTAACTTCCAGTCTGTTTCTTTCTGGCATTCACAGGTTGCTGATGGAGAACAGATTATGGAACAGTGTGTCTTGGTGTGAAGAAAGATGTTTAGATATGACCTGGTCAGGCCCTCTGCCCTTGCTTAATTAAGTTAACATGCAGCAGGCATTTGTTCCATTTTGATCCCTGAATCACACCTTTTCTGTAGGGAAATAGTAGCTTGGGTTTCATTCAGTGAACTGCCCACACCCAAATCTCCACAGCAAGACCACTGAGCCTATGGTGAGATGAATGCCATGTGGAGTGTAAGTTTTCATTGTTCATACCCTACTTTTGCCCTTCTTCATAGTAAAACCCAATACTGAAGTCTGGTTATGACTTAATCAGAGCCTTCCTTTCCTCTCTTTCTTCTTTCTCTTCTTCCCTCCTACTTCCCTTCCTTTCTTCCGTCCCTCCTTCCTTCCCATCCACCCCTCCTCCTTCCTTTTGCTCTCTTCTTCCTCCTTCCCCTCCCTTCTTCCTCCTTCTCTCTTCTCTCTTCTTCTTCTTCTTCTTCTTCTTCTTCTTCTTCTTCTTCTTCTTCTTCTTCTTCTTCTTCTTCTTCTTCTTCTTCCTTTTCTTCCTTCTACTCCACCCTCTCTCTGTAAAATTGAAATGCAGAAGATGAAAGCCTAGAAATACTGGGCCCATTCTGTAGATCACCTTCAGGTAGTGGAGTCATGACACAAGGAAACAGACTCGGCACAGAGAATGGTTGCCTTCTAAGAAAGTCAAAATGTCAGCCTACAGAAAGAACTTCACCAATTCTCCATCTGACTAGGACTAATATCTAAAATATATAAAGAACTCAAGAAATAAAACATCAATAAACAAAATAACCCAATTAAAAGTGGAATGCAAAGCTAAAGAGAGAATTCTCAACAGAAAAATCTCTAAGGGCTGAGAAGCACTTAAAAAAAAAACCCATGTAATGTCCTTAGTAATCAGAGAAATGCAAATCAAAATGATTTTGAGATTCTATCTTATACCTGTTAGAATGGCTAAGATCAAAAACTCAAGTGACAGCATATGCTGCCAAGGATGTTAAACACAGGGAACACTCCTTCATTGCTGGTAGGAGTGCAAACTTGTACAATAACTGGAAGTTAATCTGGAGGTTTCTCAGAAAATTGAGAACAATTCTACCCGAAGACCCAACTTTACCAGTCCTGGTAAGCTGCTCCACCATTCCACAAAGACACTTGCCCAATATGTTCATAGCAGCTTTATTCATAGTAGCCAGAAACTAGAAACAATTCAGATGTCCCTCAACTGAAGGATAAAGACAATGTGGTATATTTACACAATGGAATACTACTCAGTTATTAAAGACAAGGACATCATGAAATTTTCAGACAAATAGATGAAAATAAAAAATATTCTGAGTGAGATAACTCAGAAAGACACTCATGGTATGTACTCACTTAAAAGTGATATTAGCCACAAAGTGCAGGACAATGATGCTACGATCCACAGACCCAAAGAAACTAAGTAACAAGGAGGGCCCAAGGGAGGATACCTAATTTTACTCAGATAAAATAGACATCTGAAGTAGGTGTGGGGGAGAGCTATGTGGGAGAGGCAGAGGAGAGAGAAACTAGGTGGAGATTAGGTATGAGGAGTGCAGGAATGGGGTGTGTGTGTGAGAGAGAAAGGGTTGGGGAAGAGAAGGGAAATCAGTAGGGGGGCATCTCTGGGACAAGCTGGAGACCTGGGACAGGGGAGGGTTCTGTGAGAATATGGTGGTGACCCTAGCTGAGACCCTTAGCAGTAGGGGATATGGAGCCTGAAGTGGTCACCTCCTGTAGCTAGGGAGGACTTCCTGTAGGAGAAGGGGAACACCAACCCACCCACAAAACCCAAATTTGCCCTGCCTACAAGATCTGCAGGGGTACAGATGTAGCAGAGATACAGATGGAGTAGCTCACCAACAACTGGCCCAACTTGAGACCCACCCCATGAAAGTGAGCCAGCCCCATGACACTATTAATGATACTCTGCTATGCTTGCAGACAGGAGCCTAGAACAACTGTCATCTGAGAGGTTTCATCCAGCAGTTGATGAAAACAGATACAGATACCCAGAGCCAAACATTAGGCAGAGTTAGGAGGTCTTGTGGAAGAGTAGGGGGAAGGATAGAGGGAGCTAGGGACTGAAGGTCACCCCAAGAAAACCTACAGAGACAACTAACCTGGGCCCATGGGGGCTCACCAAGACTGAACCATCAACCAAAGAGCTTGCATCAACTGGACCTAGGGCCCATTTACATATGTATCAGATGTGCAGCTTGATCTTCATGTGGATCTGCCAGTAACTGGAGTGGGCTTTGCCATTTCTCTGAGCCTCACCTTAGTGAGAAGGCTTTGCAATCTTCCCATAGATTTGAGGCTAATGTCATTGACAGATTTGAAAAGCAGTGGAATGCTTTAAGTGGAGCTCAATGAACTATCCTAGTAGGAATATGGAAGACACTGGTGCTAAGGGTTTTAGAGGAGAATAATATTAGTATGTGGCCTATAGACTAATTTTGTGATATTTTGGTGAAGAATGTGGCTGCTTTTTGCCCTCGTCTGAAGAGTCTGCCAGAGGCTAAAATGAAGAGATTTAGGTTGTGTTAGCAAAGGAAATCTCACAACAGCCTGATATAAATTCTGTTATGTGGTTGCTAAAGTTCACTCTTATGAAGAGTGTTTTGATGAAAGAAGGAAGCTGAGAAAGGAATATTACAAAATGTATGTTTAAGTATTAAAGGGGCACCAGGAAGTGAATGGACCTGAATTCTGTGTTCAAGGAGATAAACAGATTAAGGGAGTAGTGGTCTCAGGGCAAAATCCCATCCACCTAAGCTTATTGTTAGTGTTTGTAGTTGAACAAGGAATATTTATGTTATGTTAGGTGTTATTACCTGGTTATTGTTTTCATTTGGACTTTTAATGTGGAATGAACTACAATCTAGAAATGAGGGGCACACTTATAATCCAGGCTACAGGGCTAGATGACACTGGTTTTTGATCTAGATCTTGAGGCATAACCTTAGGCCCAGGTGTGGTGGTACACACCTTTATTTTCAGGAGACAGAGGCAAATAGATCTCTGAGTTCAAGGGCATCTAGGTATAGAGGAAGTTCCAAGTAGAGAAAAGCTCAGGTTCAGGCATGGTGGTAAACATCCTTTAATCCCAGAAGTAAGGAGACAGAACCATTCAGATATCTGAGTTCAAGGTCAACTTAAAAAGCAAGTTCTAGGACAGCTAAGCTTAGACATCAAAGCAACTGGAAAACAGAAAGCTGGTGATAATATAATAGAACAAGGTGGGCATGTCCCAACTCGAGCAAGCAGCAGAACTTGGCAGCTTCAGCCAAGTGGCTTTGGCTTTAGTCAAGAGTAGAAGGGACTACTGGGACAATTGATGCTGGTTAGCTGGAGCTAAGAAATTATCAGTGATTAAGAAGAAACCTGTATCACTGAGGTGGAATCTTCTGGAAAGTGTTTTCTGAGAGCACAAAGAAACTGTGTTCCAGAGATAGCCAAAGTCTCCTGCTGCAGCTGTACTTGGTAATGTGTAAGAGTCACCCAGGTGGTCCTGGTTTGGATAGCATAAAGAGATTACGGGGAGCAGCTGAGACTTGGCACTGTGAGAGTCCAAGAAAGGCCATTGGAGAATGTGCAGTCTCAGCCCAGGATGGAAGGGGTCATGCAAAGAAGTTGAGGCTTGGCACCATGAAAGGAGCCTACGAGTGGCTATTGGTGAAGCCTAGTTATAGTGAAAACCCCATCATGTTGGAGATGCCAATACCATGGGATGATCACCAAGCTCAGCAGCAACAGTGGAGTGGAGTAAACCAGACCCAGTGGTGCTATAGAGGGCAGAGTTGGAAATGTGATCCAAGCCCTTTGGAGGAGCCCAGAAGATAATGTGTGAATCCTAGACATTGGAACAAGAAGCTGTTGAAGTTGCCTAAGAAACTCCAAGATGTTCAAGATGCCAGAGCTGTAGGATAGCAGAGCCGAGGAAAGCTGGTAACAGGGAGTGGAACCAACCAAAGAGAAAGAATTTTGTTGCAGTCAAGGCAGAATGGAGCTGGATCTGCTGAGTGCTTTACATCAGACATGGAGATGCATAGTTTGAAGTTTGCCTAGTTGGCTTTTGGTTTTGCTTTGGTCCATTATTTCCTCTCTATGACATTTTGGAATGGTAATGTATATCCTATGATGATGGAAGTATGTGGTATGCTTTTATTGATTTGGATTTTATAGGGGATTACTGCTAAGTGATTAGATGAATATTCAAGAGACTTTGAACTTCAGACTTTTAACAATGTCGAGACTGTTATACTATGAGAGTTTTGCAGTTGGATTAAATATATTTTGTATTATATTATGGCTAGGTATGGCCCACCATAAACTCATATTTTTAAACAAGCTTATGGGGGCCAGGAAGTAGAATGTGGCTATTTGAATATGTTTGGCCTAGGGTGTGCCACTATTAGCAGGTGTGGACTTGTTGGATTAGGTGTGGCCTTGTTGGAGGAAGTGTGTTACTATGAGGGGTGGTCTTTGAGACTCTCCTAATAGCTGCTGGCTATTTTCCTTTTAGCCATTGGAACAAGTTGTAGAATTCTCAGTCCCTCCAACCACATGCCTGCCTGTATGCTGCCATGATGATAATGGACTGAACCTCAAAATCAGTAAGCCAGCCCTAATCCAATGTCCTTCATAAGAGTTACCTTGGTCATGGTGTCTCTTTATAGCAATGGAAACCCTAACTAAGACAACCATAATAGCTGCTATATCTCACAAAACCAAACCAAATGTTCTAGCAAGTTTAGGGTATGAAGCCTTGAAACTGGGCAAGGATCATTTTGCAATGTTAAACAATGTTAACAACAGCAGAAACAATGTGATCATAAATGTTTTGGTTTTCCAGGATGTGCCAGTGTAAGTGGGCACATTAATGTTATCATTATTGCAAGACCACTTAGGAGATGCTAATTCCCAGTTATCCCATGGAAATTGATCAAACTTGCCCCAAACAGTTGAAGGAAATCCATTAGGACCCCAAATGACTAGAGCAGTATCCCCCAAAACAGAAGAATTTATTAGTATAAACAGGTGTGGAATGTTGTGGTCAAACTACTAGATGAAATAGCACTGGTCTTACCTGCATGGACACAGTTACCAGTCACATAGCACTTAATGTCGCCAAGATCCCTTCCCCAGCTTTTTCTAGGGCACCTCAGCCATACCTCATCTGCTCTTGGTTCTGATATATAACAGGCAGTGCTGGTGGGCCCTGAGTGGATACTGAGGCTGCTGTTGTCTAGATGATTGTGGGCCCAATAGCCACCATGGAGAGACAACACAGGTCAAAAGCCTTTGTACCTACTTCCCGTCTCCATGCTGGGATTTTTGTCTTGCTTGAGCTTGTGCAGGTCTTGTGCATAATGTCATAAATTGTGCATAATGTCATAAATTCTTTGAGTTCATATGTGTAGATGCCTCACTGGTCAGCTACTGATGCTGCCTTTTATCATCTTTCTGTCTGTAGTGAACCCAGTATCTTGGGAGTTAGGGGTGTGATGTAGTCCCATTTAGGGTTGAACATTCCATAGTCCCTTATTCTCTGTATCTCTGTCAATTAGAAGCTTCTTGGTTAGGGTTGATATACTCATCTATAGGTATAAGGATAAGTCATTAGGAGTCAGCTTCCAGAGTAGTCGTAATATGTTCTTTTCTAATGCCTATGACCTATCTAGCCACAGGTTGTTGGCTTAATAATGGTGCCAGGCATAGGTAAGACTTAAATCCATTAATAAAGATGGTGATGATGATGATGGTGGAGGTGGTGTTGGTGATGTTTTTTGCCACTAATATGCTAGTGCCATATCTTTACAACACAGTCATTATTGTACCTCAAATGTTTCATAGCTGGTAAGATTGGTAATTACTTTTATCTGTCAATAACTTGCTGTCCAGGACTATGAACTCTATCCTGTAGGGATAATACTTCTATGTCAGTACCAGCTTGAACTCTTGATATTTTATGGTTCAAATATGTTGTCCCTTTAGCAGTAGGGACTTAATATCAATCTCTGGGAGATAATCAAAAGCGTTGGTAATGCCTATAGTATTTAGAGACTCTATAAACCTTACTGGCAAACCAATCAAGGAGAGGTAACCCATTCATAGCACTGTTTTTTGTTTGTTTATTTCTTGGTTTGTCAGCTAGTTGTATACTAGTGGTACTGTCTCCCTGTTATAGGTAATGCCATTTTAAACCCCCCTTGTGGTGTGTGTGTGTGTGTGTGTGTGTGTGTGTGTGTTTGGAAGCGTCCACAGTAATACATTCATATATGCCTTTTTCAAAGGTTTTACCATTAGTTATTGCTCCTCTTTTACCCAATTCCTTACTCGACCCTGCTTCCATCTCCTACTCCTTTTAACTGTTCTTGTTCCATTATTTCCCTTTAACTCTTTCTAGCACAGTGTTCCATATTCCACCAGTTGAAGGCTCCTCTACCACAACTCCTTACTAATTTCCTGACTTCTGTGAGTACTCCAAATGAAACACACATGTCGGAAGATTTAACACTAATATCCACATAGACAAGAAAATTTGTTACATCTCTTTTTCTGAGTCTGGATTACTTCATCAAAATGATTGTTTCCAGCCCCATCTATTTACCTGTGAATCTTGTAATATAATTTTTTAAACAGCCAAATAATACTTCTTTATGTTAATATACTGCATTTTAATTATCTAGTCATCACTTGATGGACATATAGCCTCTTTCTTTTCTTGAATATCATGACTAGATCAGCAATGAGCATGGATGGTCAGATATCATTGTTTTAGGATATAGTGTTTGAGCATATGCCCAGGTGTGCTATAGCTGGATCATGTGGTACAGCTTGTTTTAGGTTCTTGAGGAACATTTATGCTGATTTCCATACTGGTTGCATTAATTTGTTCTCTCATCAGCAGTGCATTTGAGTTTCCCTCTCCTTTCTCACATCATTTCTACCCCATATTTCTCTTTTTACAATTTCAGCCATCCTGATTGGGGTAAATCAAAGTAGTTTTAATTTGCATTTCTCTGATGAATAAGAATAGCAATTTGATTTTATTGTTTTTTGGGGTGGGTTTGTTTGTTTGCTTTTTGGTACTTTACGTGTTACACGTATTAGTCCTCAGTCAGCTGTGTGTTAACTCTTTTTCCCACTCTGTGGGCCACCCTTTTATTGATGGTGTTCTTTGCTACTAAAAGCCTTTTATGAGTTCATGCACATTTTATGAGTGTGGTGGCTAGTCTTATGCCATTGTGAGACACAAACAAGTTACCTGAATGGAGCAAACCTTAATGAGAAAAAAATCTCCATAAAATCTGGCTGTATGACACTTGGTTAATTAGTTACTGATGTGGGAGGGGCGGTCCATTGTGGGTGGTGCCATCCCGGGACTGGTGGTCCTGGGGTCTACAAGAAAGCAAGCTGAACAAGATATGAGGAGTCAGCCAGAAATAACACTCCTCCATGGGCTCCTGCCCCCAGGTTTCTGACCAGCTTGAGTTCCTGTCCTAAATTCCTTCCATGATGAACAGTGATACAGAAGTGTAAGTCAAACCCTTTCTTTGCAAACTTGCTTTTTGGTCATGATATTTCATTGTAGCAATAGAAAACCTAATTAAGACAATGAGGTATCATTTATTATTATCTTAATTTTTTGCACTATTGGGGTCCTGCAGAAAGTCCTTTCCTATGCCAATGAGTTAAAGTCTATTCCCTGTTTCTCCTTTATGAGATTCAGGGCCTTGTGTTGTGGTCTTTGATCTATTTGGAGGTGAAAGATAAGGTTCTGGTTTCATTTTTTGTACATGTAGCTATTCTGTTTTACCAACACTGTTTACTGAACATATTGTCTTTTCTCTAATGTATATTGTTGGCCTCTTTGTCAACTATGAGCGGCCATAGGAATGTGGCTTATATGTAGGTTTTCAATTCAGTTCCATTGATCAATGAATACATTTTATGCCATTTTGATCCTATTTTTTAATTAGTATTGCTCTGTAACAAAACTTGAAATATGGATGATCATAAATC
The DNA here is from genome assembly GCF_900095145.1 of Mus pahari. Classification (NCBI taxonomy): domain Eukaryota; kingdom Metazoa; phylum Chordata; class Mammalia; order Rodentia; family Muridae; genus Mus; species Mus pahari. The sequence continues at coordinate 126,285,898 of NC_034590.1, read as the reverse complement.
TAACAGTCATTTTATTGTTCAGGATTGTTTTGGCTATCCTACCTCATTTTTATTTCCTTAGAATTTAGTGTTTTTGAAGTTTTCTTCGAAGAATTGCACTGAAATTTTGATAAGGATTACACTCAATTTATAGAATGCTTTTTGTAGAATGTTACTGTTATCCTACCATGCACTAGATGGATTTTCATCTTCTGGTTATCTTCCTCAATTTCTTTTTTTCCCCCAGGGTCTTAATATTTTCATTGTACAAGTCTTTCACTTTTGGATCAGATTTATTCCAGGTTATATTTTGGAGGCTATTGGCAATGTTATTGTCTCCATGATTTCTTTCTCTGTATGTTTGTCATTTGTATACTTGAAGGCTATTAATTTTTGCATGCCAATTTTGTATCCTGATACTTTGTTGAGTATGTTTCTAAGTTGTAGAACCTGTTTTTTCCTGTATGATCTATTGTTCAGAGTGGCATACTGAAATAACTTACTACTGTTACGCTTTTGTCAACCTGTGATTTTAAATCTAACACTGTTTCTTTTATGAAATTGGATGTCTCCATGTTTGGTGTACATGGTTAGGTTCTAATATCTTGCTAGGTGAGTTTCTCCTTTAATTACCAAGACATGTTTCTCCTTATCTCTTGACTATTTTTGAAGGCTATTTTATCAGATATTAGAATAGCTACATCTGTTTGTTTCTCAGCTCTGTTTGTTTGCAATACCTTTTTCATGATTTTACCTTAAGGTGAAGTATGTTTATTGGAAGCAGCAAAGAATAAAAAAGATCCTGTTTTCTAATTCTTTTTTTTAATTTTTTTTTATTTTTTATTTTTAAATTTTTTTTAAAAGAGGATTTATTTCTTTATTATATGTAAGTACACTGTAGCTGTCTTCAGACACCTCAGAAGAAGGCATCAGATCTCATTATGGATGGTTGTGAGCCACCATGTGGTTGCTGGGATTTGAACTCAGGACCTCTGGAAGAGCAGTCAGTGCTCTTAACCACTGAGCCATCTCCCCAGCCCCCTGTTTTCTAATTCAATCTGCTAGATTTTGTCTCTTAATTGGGGAGCTGTAACTATTAATATAAGAGCTATAATTAAACATTAGCCTTTTTTTCTGGTAATTTTGCTGCTTTTATTGTGTGTTACTAGACATTATTTGACTTGATGTTCTGAAATTGTTTATTTTATTTTCCTTTGTGCCTTGGACATGTTTCATCTTCTCTTAAATTTCTAAGTAGTCCTTACAGTATCTTCTGAAGAGCTGGGTTAATGGTCGTAGATTCCTTAAATTTGTATTTATTATGGGATTTATTTCCTTCTTTGATTGAGACCAGCAGTTTTATTGGGTGTAGTAGTTTGTGTTGGGATATGTGGTCTTTTATAAGTTGTAGAAGCCTTCTGGCTTTTCATGGTCTTCATTGAAAAATCAACTGTTCTTCTAATAGGCTTGCCTTTTTTCTTCAATATTTATTAGACATTTTCTTCATTTACATTTCAAATGCTATCCTGAAAGTAGGCTTGCCTTTATATGTGACTTTATCTTTCAGCTTTCATTATCTTACCTTTTTTTGGGGGGGGGGGAATAGTTAGTGGTGGCCAGATTCAGGAAGGCAAAAGGCAGTGCATAGTTCTTAGCTATGCCACAGGGGTAGTTGGTGTTGGCTGATTGAGCCTAGCCTCTCTTTATAGAGAGGGCTGAGCTATGGGATGAGAAAGCATGTGTAGAGGGGGAAACTTGAGTTTAGGGTTCAAGAAGGGAAGGAGAGAATTGTTGGTGTGATCTTAGGCTCCATACCTAGAGAAAAGTGGCTGAAGGCTGTGTTCCAATGGCACAAGTAGGATACATAGTCCTCAGGGTAGTTATGGGGGTGGGTAGAATCAGCACAGGGCATCTAAGGTGCTTACCTAGAAGGGGTCCACTAGTTGGCAGGCTTAGAGACTGCCGTCTTAGATTTGGGACTAGAGGGTGCACATTGGGTAGAATTGGGGGTTTAAGTCTAGGTTCCTTACCTTAAGTAGGGTGCAATCGAAGAGGAAGGAAGGCAGGCATAAGACATCAGATCCTTTCACAGGTAATAAGGGTGGGTGGAGTCTCACTGTATAGCTCAGATTGATCGCAAGCTCATAATCCTCCTGCCTGAGCCTCTTAAGGGGTGGTATAACAGGCATACATTGCCAAGCCTGACATAAGTCTTTATTTACAGTATCTTGATTTTGTGATGTAATGTTGATGATCATCTGTGCTCCATGGTCTATGAAGTTATCATCAGGACTAAACAATCTATATCTGGAGTCTGCTTCATAGTAAGCACAGAACTAAATAAATAATCTGTACCTGCAGTTGGCTTTATGGTAAGCATTAAGCAAATTGTAGCTATGATATGGTTATAATTTTTTATTACTATTGATCAAGGGTTAAGGAAAATATTTATATTGAATCATTATCTTCAGCATACAAAACTTTCAGATACAAAAAGCTAAATTACAATTATATGCATATTTGTGCATCTAAATAAATCAAATTATTCTCATGACATTTTTTTTCTAAGTAACCCCTAACTCTATTGTCCAGTAGATCAGATCTTCTCTTCTAAAACTTGATATAGCTATAAATATCCATTAGAGACTCCTTACACGACTTTCACTTTGCATGTGTTCACCATTCATCTGTAGTGTTGGGTGTCTTAGTTAGGGTTTCCATTGTAGTGAAGAGACACTATGACCAAGACAACTCTATTTCAGAGGTTAGTCTGTTATTATAATGGTGGGAAGCATGACATGAACCAGGCAGACATAGTGCTGACGAAGAAGCTGAAAGTGCTACATTTCGATTTGCAGGCAGGAAGGACAAGACTGTATTCTACACGGAATGGAGCTTGAGCATAGGAGACCCCTAAGCCCATCCCCACACTGACACACTTACTCCAACAAGGCCACACCTACTCCAACAAGACTGTACTTCCTAATAGTGACACTACCCATGAGCCAAGCATTCAAACACATAAGTCTAGGGGGCCGTACCTATTCAAACTACCACATTGACTATAGCAGAATTCTCTTCAACTGCTGAATAATATGTCTTTCTATAGATTTTACACATTGCTTGGTTATCTACTCAGTAGTTTATATAGGATATTCTCAGTTTGTGCATCTTAGGAGTAAAGCAGATATGAATATTCTCTCTACACATTTTTTTTCCTGTGGGCAGCAAAAGGCTTTTCCTCTCTGGAGGTACATCATTGGTATAAGTCATCACCTCTTGCTTCATGATCTACTCTCTATAAGTCTACTATGGGGAGACCCTGTGATCTTACTTTTACCATATGATTCTATTTCCATAACCCTGTTTATTGGATAAAGTGGCCATTTAGCCCTTAGAATGTGGAATATTGTCCACCCCCCCCCCCGAGAAGCAGTTCTTTAGATATTACAGGCAGCAAAGCAAAAGGCAGAAAAAGCCATCCCATCAGAAACAGTTCAGAGAAACAGAAGCAAGGAGCCACACAACCTAGCGCAGCTTGTTCTTCACAATAGTAATTTTTAATGTTATTAAATATAAAGGGAATGTTTCAACTTCTAAGCTTTCTAGTAGCATTTTCCCCATTTGTTTGTTATAATTGAAAGATTTTCAAGCAGAATTTTCTCATAGTAACATCTGCTGCATGTTCAGCCTATCCTGGGTGGGCACAATGCAAGTCTTCGCCACACCAGCTCTGAAATGAAGTGGGACAGAGGGTTGGAGACATTTAAAAGAAAACAAAACAAAACACATCTTGTCACAGTTATTGACCTCAATTTGAAGGTGATCTGACAGAAGTGCATAAAAATCAGTGCTTGAAACAGGCCCCAAAGGAGCTATTGTTGGGGCTGGCATCTTTTCATGATTTTTGGGATAGCAGGAGAGATCCATTGAACTTTGGGAGAAATCTTGGAAAAGCTCTGGATGTTTTTCAACCTGCTGTACTGGTTGGAATTCAACTATTGCTCATGCAGCTCAACATGTTCTGGTTCATTGACCTTTGGGTGAGTTGGTCAATAGATGAAAGAACATGATACTTGGCCTCCAGAACCAGGGTCCACCCTGCTTTCTTTATCTGTTAGCTGTGAACTTTGCACCTGTCCTTTAATCTTGCTGAAAGTCTATCTTTCACGGGCACAGCAGGAATCTGCATGTCTGTTTTACAGCCTTATTGGCTGACGACACAAGATAATATTTGCAAAGTAGCTAGCAAATCACCGTACTCAGTAGACGCCCGTTCAACATGAATGCTTGGCAAATAGCAAAAACAAATGCTGCCGAAAATGTCAGTGGATACTAGCAATGAGGCTGCAACTTGGAGGAATAATTAAAAAGAATTCCCCAGGGCATTTTAATTTTTCTCAGTGCAAGGACAGAGTTGACCCAGGGGACCCCCTTTTAAATAGGAGATAACAGACAAGAGGGGCTGCCATCCATTATTTCCTTCTGTTTGGGCCTCAGGTCTTTCATAGATTGGAGCTGACACATGCTCAAGAAACCAAGGCAGATCAGCTCCTAACAAGCCGCTTGCCATTTTAGCTAGAGTAAGCTTAACATCAATGGCCCCTTTGTGGACTGTTCTGTTCTGTTTTTCTTAGGTGCAAAATGCCAGGCTGGTCAAGACCTAGAAACATGCTGTTCCATTGTAATGGGATGTGCATTTAAATGAGAGCTGTGCAGGCTGGAAGAGACCGTGCTAGCATCAGATTCAGCAAGCAATGGGAAAATCGGCACAGTCCTCTGGACTCACAGAGCCTGAAGCTCTTGGGGCTGGAGACACTTTTGGCAAAGTGCTGAGACTCCTAGTGTAGATACCGTGTGTTCGCTCCACCACGGGCAGTAAACACATTGCAAAAAATAAATCCCCCTGTGCTTTCCCTTCCTTTTGAACCTGTTGTTTTCTCACTTCACAGTTTTAAGTAGATACCTTCCCCAAACCTGGGTATAAACTCCGATTTACCCTGGAACACCAGTTGCAATGAAGAGTTTTTATATCTTTATAAGAATTATATTATTATGCAAGTCAGAAATGAAAAACACTTGTGTTTTTTTCTTTCTTTTTTTGGTTTATGTGTGATTCTATTTCAAAAATATATCTAATATTGGGATTTTTAACAATGACTTCTAATAAGCGTGGTACTGGTAAGGCTCTGGGAATTGTGCTTATGTGGGGGGCAGGGTTCTGAGGGTGCTTCTATTTAAAATGTTGTGAAGATCATTTGGTGAAATGCAGAAAACTTTCTAAAGATTTTTCAACTTAGCTATTTGAATACCCACCAAAGACTTTCTGTGGAAAGTGCACAAATTTTTTTAAACAAAGGCCCATTTCTTATTTTAATGCAAATTAGTACAATTTGGAGAGTCTGCCTATATTTCTAAATATAATACCACATAAAGTCAGTGGCACTTTTTTTTATTCACTCACTTATACTAACCTCTACTTCTGAAAAGCCCTATAGAATGAATAGATTCTTTTCCTTAAAAAGGAAGGCTTGCAAGTTGCAAATATTTAAAGCAAAGATGAAAGTCTGAAAGCATCCAGGAAACAAAATTCCCATGGAAACACTGCCCAAGCTTGAGACATGGCTTGAACTATAGCACAGAAGAATCTGTAAATGTTCACCTCTCCTTCACTTTACTGAGATGGTACTGGAAGTAACGCCTGCTCTACCAGTCAGTACCATGAACACAGGGAGTCTGGAAGTCATTCTGGAGCTGCTAGCAAGTGCCTCACTTACAGTAAAATGACTTCCCATGAAACTGGAATTTTAAGGCATGAATCCCCGTTTTGGAAATCCCTGGATATCAGGTGTGGTGAACTGTCCCAATACTCTACAAAGTGTATTGGTACTGTATTGTGTATTGAAGTGTATTTCAACACACTTCAAAGTGTATTGAAAGTGATGGTGAAAGACAGAGAACAGGGATTTATTCAACCTGGCCACACTGGGAAGAGGAGCAAAGGGGTTCAGTAATCCTCAAATGTGTCTTCGTGGCACTATCTTGGACTTTAATTTAAACAGAGGAAGAGTTGGAAATGGGGGCAGGAACCACGCATAATGAAGCATCCTGGTCAAGGCGTGTTCTGGTTGATCCTTGTTTCTGGTTCTTGTTCTTCCAGGTGGCAGGAGCTGTTCCTGCTCCAGGGTACATCCTCTCTATATTAGATAGATAGCTACCTTCCCTTGGAGGGTCATCTCATGTTGGAGTGATCAGTCTATGAGGCACTGCTCTTTCTGGAATTCAGAGAATCTGCTGATTTTTGAAAAATGGCATAAGACTTTCAAGCACATTATTGAGGTCTGAGCCTGATGCTTTGAAGGGTGATGTTATTGGTTAGCTGTAGTCTGTTTTGTGAAAGACACTCCAGGAGTGATTAACATGTCTTTCTCCAATTAAGCAGATGACTCAAAATAAAGGAAATACACACAAAATGAAGGCAGCAAAGCCAGATTTTTACTGCTTTTAGTTAGCCTTAAATAGTCACAATTGTCTAAAGACTTCTTAAAGTATCACTCCCTGGTTCCATGCACTCATTTGTTCCCTGTTTACTCATCTACCTTGAGTGTGACACACAAAACACATATTTGACCTTTTTTGTAGTTTCTCTTCCAGTCTACTTGGTTCCTTCTAGAAGATCAACCTGGCTGTCTCTTTCCCCTTTTATGTTTTCTCAGTTCTCACAGTGAAGGTTAAAGTTGGGAGAAGAAGGGAGGGAAATCTTGGAGGATAACTTTCTTCTGTACCAATTTCAGCTTTACACCTCTAGCTGAGGAATTCTGCAGAGCATTGAGGACACACAAGACCTACTATTGCACATGACTTCGAAGTCTGGAAGCCCTCTATGCTGCTGAACTTGGAAAGCCTCAGAGGGCCACTCCCTCAGTCCAGGTGCTATTGCTCTTTCCCTCAGCCTGAAATTAGTTTGCAAACAGCCTACATTTTCAGAGCCCAGCAAGGTCTTGACTAGAATGCTAAACTTCTGACTGAGCAGTCAATTTTTAACAACCTGGGGCATGTAGAGCAGGTTATGAGAGTGAAAATTGATTTAGAAGGGAAAAGTCCATTTTAGATGCTAAGAAATGTGTCATTATCAGTGAGGAGAGGAAGGGAAAATAAGACCGTGACATGGCAACCACTTTATAAAAGTTGCCACAAGAGTGACTGCAGCACATCCAGGTGGAGGTTTCACTGATGCTAGGCCTGAGCATCCATCTACCAATGTTGGCAAAATGTGAGTAGCTACAAAACCAGCCTATCCAGGAAAATTTTCCAAGTATAAACAATGAACCTTAAGTAAAATGGATTTCTGGGTGTGGAGTAGTACCCTGAATAAGTGCAGGGGTTTTCTTTAGTTCTGCAGTCATCTGGGAAAGCCCTGGGATATAAATGATTGCTCAAATACCTACACAGTATTATGCTGTGACCATATAGTACTGGATAAATACACAAACAAGCTTGAAAGTAGTGGTGATAATGAATGCATTTATAGTCACACATCCCTTTTCTCTCTGCACTCATAGAGGATAGTTTCAATGTATTCAGGATCATTAGTGGTCTCCAAAATGAATTAAAGAGTAATGATACAGATATTATGAACACCCTGGCCACCATTCAATGAGCAAGTGCCTCTAGGATATCTGTGGAAATTTTTAGGCTTTTCAGGATGTTTTGCAAATTTCTTTTAATGGATTGAGGTAAGTAGCTAATGTGTCATTTGGCACTAAGTTTTACCATACCACTGCTTAGATCATACCACTTCGATGTACCTTAAGACTTGAGATTTACCATTCTTATCTCCATGTACAAAGCTCCAGTCTGAGTGGATCAAAGACCTCCATATAAAAACCAGAGACACTGAAATTCATAGAGGAGAAAGTGGGGAAAAGCCTTGAAGATATGGGCACAGGGGAAAAATTCCTGAACAGAACAGCAATGGCTTGTGCTGTAAAATCAAGAATTGACAAATGGGACCTCATAAAATTGCAAAGCTTCTGGAGACAAAAGATACTCTCAATAAGACAAAAAGGCCACCAACAGATTGGGAAAGGATTTTTACCAATCCTACATCTGATAGGGGACTAATATCCAATATATACAAAGAGCTCAAGAAGCTGAACTCCAGAAATTCAAATAACCCCATTAAAAAAATGGGATAAAGAGCTAAACAAAGAATTCTCAACTGAGGAATACTGAAGGGCTGAGAAGCACTTGAAAAAATGTTCAACATCCTTAATCATCAGGGAAATACAAATCAAAACAACCCTGAGATTCCACTTCACACCAGTCAGAATGTCTAAGATCAAAAATTCAGGTGACAGCAGATGCTGGCGAGGATGTGGAGAAAGAGGAACACTCCTCCATTGTTGGTGGGATTGCAAGCTTGTACAACCTCTCTGGAAATCAGTCTGGTGGTTCCTTAGAAAATTGGACATAGTATTACCAGAAGATCCAGCAATACCTCTCCTGGGCATATAGCCAGAAGATGTTCCAACTGGTAATAAGGACACATGCTCCACTATGTTCATAACAGCCTTATTTATAATAGCCAGAAGCTGGAAAGAACCCAGATGTCCCTCAACAGAGGAATGGATAAAAAAAATGTGGTACATTTACACAATGGAGTAGTACTCAGCTATTAAAAACAATGAATTTATGAAATTCTTAGGCAAATGGATGCATCTGGAGGATATCATCCTGAGTGAGGTAACTCAATCACAAAAGAACTCACTTGATATGCATTCACTGATAAGTGGATATTAGCCCAGAAACTTAGAATACCCAAGATACAATTTGCAAAACACAAGAAAATTAAGAAGAAGGAAGACCAACGTGTGGATACTTTATTCCTCCTTAGAATAGGGAACAAAATATCCATGGAAGGAGTTACTAAGTTTGGAGCTGAGATGAAAGGATGGACCATCCAAAGACTGCCCCAGGAATCCATCCCATAATCAGCCACCAAACGCAGACACTATGGCAGATGCCAGTATGATTTTGCTGAAAGGACCCTGATATAGTTGTCTCTTATGAGGCTATGCCAGTGCCTGGCAAACACAGAAGTGGATGCCCACAGTCATCTATTGGATAGAACACAGGGCCCCCAATGGAGGAGCTAGAGAAAATACCCAAGGAGCTGAAGGGGTCTGCAGTCCTATATGTGGAACAACAATATGAACTAACCAGTACCTCCAGAGCTTGTGTCTCTAGCTGCATATGTAGCAGAGGCTGGCCTGGTCAGCCATCATTGGGAAGAGAGTCCCCTTGGTCATGCAAACTTTATATGCCCCAGTACAGGGGAACACTAGGGCCAAGAAGTGGGAGTGGGTGGGTAGGGGAGCAGGGTAGGGGGAGGGTATAGGGGACTTTTGGGATAGTATTTGAAATGTAAATGAAGAAAATATCTAATAAGAAATTGGAAAAAAAAGAGATGAGATTTTAATAAATATCCTTAGTAGGACATTTATACAGAGAAACCCTATGATTCAAAAGGCCAGTGTTGATGATCTTGCTTAGTTTGGAAAGGCCCAAACTAACTTCTGATGAATGTGCATGGCAGGTCTGAATATAGTCTGGTATCTTATGTAGACAGTCTACTGCAATAGTCTTGGGCTCATTTTAGGGCTGTCAGTTTTTGTATTTTGCCTCATATTCAGCCACCTATCAAGTATCTGAATAGTGGATTCTGTTCCTCATAACTCCTTCACTTCAGATTTTATAAAGGGAGCATCTTCATAAATGTCCACTGATTATCTGGTTGACCAAAGCTGAAAAGTGTGAAAGGTGGCCTCTCTAAAGAGCCATCTAGGAAAGGCTAAAGCAAACAAGTAAGTTTTCTGGAGATGGCTTACCATTTTTGCATGGCCTATGATGGATGAGCTTTGAGAGGCACGGTCCCCAGACCCTTTATCCCAGAATTGCTTTTTGCTGCTGATAAGCCTTTTCCTATCATTTTTACATAGTTTAATGATTCCTAGGTGTTAGCTCCCCCTATTGTACAGACTTCCTGTGGAACAACACACAGATGAACTTTCATGAATTAATGCTATTTAGATGAATTAATGATTTCATAGAATTCCTCATTTGAGTCAAATTATTTTAGGAAGAAAGTTTTAAGAGATAACTTTAGTTGTTTTACCAGAAAGTCATAAAAAAGTTAGAATTAAGAATGGAATGCATGCCCTTTCCTCATAAAATAGTAAATGAAGGCTGCATGATAAAGAATACAATGAGCTTTCACTATTATACTAAGAAGAGAAAGAGGCTCAGGACAAATTTGTGATCAAGGAAAAACATTCATTCTAGGTCGGATCCAAGGGTGAAGGCACAGGTGTGCACTATGATAAAGCAAGGTCACGGGAAACTCTTGCTTTGAACATATAATGAACTTATAGAATGAAACCCTGCTTTGAACTTAATATCAACATCCTTCTATAACTCCCCTTTTATTTAATATTTTATCTATGAAGTATTTTTTTAAGAACTTTTAAGTATTTTATTTTTTGAAGAACTTTTGCTTTTGTCTAAGAAGGTAAAAAAAAAACATGCTAAAGAGAAGAAATAAGGTGGTGGCTTGTGGAGGGCGGGGTAAAAACATGCTAAAGAGAAGAAATAAGGTGGTGGCTTGTGGAGGGGGGGTAAGACATGCTAAAGAGAAGAAATAAGGTGGTGGCTTGTGGAGGGGGGGACATGCTAAAGAGAAGAAATAAGGTGGTGGCTTGTGGAGGGGGGGGTAAGACATGCTAAAGAGAAGAAATAAGGTGGTGTCTCTGCTCCATTCATCCAAATATACATTTGTATATGTAGATGTCTATTTGTCTGTCTGCATGCTTATATATACATGTGTAGGTAGGTATATGTGTAAATTTGTAACTATGCATGATCACTTGTTGACCTGATGAGACAGATGGTCGGGCCTGACCCAAATGTGTGTGTGTGTGTGTGTGTGTGTGTGTGTGTGTGCGCGTATGAATGTATGAGTGTGTGTACATCTGTGCATATTGCCTGCATAAAAGATTTTATTTCTGTGTGCATGACTTTCTTTTCCTTTTTCTGTGTCTCACAAAGAGTTAACAAAACTCTCAGCCTCTCACTGATCAGTGGGGCTCCCTGGTAAAAGAACAAAAAAAACTTGAATAAGCTAACTTCTTTACTTAATCCACACCCCCCCCCCCCCCAAACAGCAGGTGTTAATCACCAGAAGCCAGCAGTTTCTGGCCACAAAATAGAAAAGACTGAAGAAAGGTAAATATTACAGAAAGTAAGCAAATTTTTACCCCCACAAAAATAAGTTTTGCCACCAAAACCCACCAATGCTACCCCTCATTGCTGCCTTCAAGAGAAAACTGGTACTGGGCAGGCTCCTGGCTCCCAACTGTTTGTGAGCAGGAGTTGAGACATTCTTTGGAGTCTGGGTAGATAAGTAAGAGATAAGCCATTGGGATACCCAGTAAATCTAAGAGCTGTTCACCAGCTTTGATTAAAAAGAGGAATCTTCATGCAATTGATACATGCTTGGAAAAAGAGAATCAGTTTTCTCCAGTGGAGCATCAGTAAGTCCATTAACTTCATTCCAAGGGCACGACCCATGCTCAAGAGTAGATGGCCAATACTAAAATGACTCAATGTTGTTTTATGAGTTTTTGGGTTTGTTTTGGCCTTTGTCTTACTGGTTTTTTGTTTGTTTGTTTATTTGTTTTGTTTTGGGGATGGAGTGGGGGAGAAAGAGAACATGCAGTTGGCTGGGTAGGAAGGGCAGGATCATCAAGGAGTTGTAGGAGGAAAAATAGCATGATAAATGTATATTGTATGAAAATGTTTAAAGGAAATAATTTAAAACAAACAGCAAAGAAGGTCTCACATTGAAGAAGAGATGCAATCTTGCTGTGTGTCATGTTGAAGATCCAAGTAGCCGTGTGCATGCCACACATAGGGTGCTCTGCAGATAGTAATGTGACAGTGCTAGACCCAGGAGGGCATTGTCGAGGTTCAGGTACTGTTTCCTCCTTGTCTTTCCCTTCCCACCAAATTGAACCTATCCAACAGCTGTGGGGTGTATGTTAATGAAAACTTGGAACTTGAGATTGATTTCTTAAGAAACTGTGTGGGCACTGCTGATAAGGCAACATACAAGGCTCTGTGTTCAGGTCACAACCTTATTTTACATTGTCATGAGGCACAGAAGACACTTGTATCCTAAAAAGGAGAATGAGTCTCTAGAACCGTCAAGTTTCACTGACTATTTTTAGGGTTTCTGAGGAGTCCTGCCTGACTCAGGCTGCTTTTAAAAGTTCAAACTGCCTCAGAAGACCAAATCAAGGTTGTAGGGATGTGGGAAGAAAAGTTCTTAGGATACATATATAATGCAAGCACAGACACAAAGAAAGCGTTTACAAGGACGTACAGAAAACTGATGAATGAAAGAATGGAGTACAGTCTCCACAATGCTATGAGAGGTGAGAATGGAGAGAGAGAGAGAGAGAGAGAGAGAGAGAGAGAGAGAGAGAGAGAGAGAGAGAGAATCATTGAACTTCAACCCAAGTCATTTTTAGTCTTTATAAACGATTCTAAATATTATTTTTAGAGTCTTTATGCCATATATTATTAAATATTACCACCTAACGATATCCAAGATGAAATATAGCTTTTCTTATAAAGTGACAAGATTTTGTAATTTACTTTCAAGATTATTTGACATTAAGTAATTAATGCAATTTATGATTGACTGTGATTTCTTTGAAATCTTTGCTCATTTGAAATTTTTGCTGCATGAGAAAATGTATGCTACTGATTGATTTCAAGTTGTAATTATACTTTACAAGTACTGAATGCAGCCATGGACAAATTTGGAGTGTATAATGTTTTTATAAGCATTAAACATTAATTATTCATTTTGAATTTCAATATTCCTTTTGCATGTCAGAGACGTTAATGTTTTTTCAGGTCAGGTTTTGAGAATATTCACAGGTCTGTGAGTATCACTCAGGATCTCATTCCTGGCCTTACAGTGCCTATTGAATAAGGCAGCTGTTTCTAGCTGCAGCCATCATTAGGAAGGCTGTTGCTAAGGTAGGCAGGCAGCTGGGTGCAATCTTTAAGAAGAGCCTTGGATGATGCAATAAGTGGCCTTTATTTCACTTTTAGAATTTCAAGTGGTGTGTTGTTTCCAGAGTTTACTTCATTTCATGCCTTGCTGAAGAGAAAGGAACAGGCCTAGATAGGACTAGTGAAGGCCAAGGGATGGCAGGGAGAGCTTGTGCACTTACCTTTATTCTAAGTTGTTCTATAAAACTTGAGACTGCATAAAAGACACGTGAGTAACACCATAGAGATAGTGTTGTTGTTTGTTTGTTTGTTTTTTTTCTTATACCTCAATAGGGAAAGAAGAGGTATTTCTTTGGATGCTGATTTTGGAAAAGCACTTGGAAATGACTTACAGACTCCAGGGTGTGAGTGCCAGCCAGGACTCAGGTCTCAAGGGATGAGGATTCTGTCTCAGCCAACAGGGAAATGGAAAGTTCAAGTGGATTCATTGAAGCTCAGGGAGCAGGTGACTAGAGAGCTGGAATTTACAAGGACAGCCTAGCCCAGGAGAGGCTGCTGAAGAGAGTGGGGGGACTTAACTGTACTCTTTCTGTTGGTTTGGAGGAAAAGAACAAAGTGAAGTTGGTAACTAATGTAGTTTTATAACAGGGCTCATTTAGATCAGAGTAGGCCATCTAGAGAAGGAAAGCATGAAATGATTAGGGATAACCTAAACTCAAGCTGTGAACCCCTGGCACACATTTGCTAAAATCAAGAAGTTGGGGCAGATGAGACAACTCGGGGATTAAGAGCACTTGCTGCTTTTGCAGGGGACTGGACTTTGGTTCCCAGCACCTGAATGGAAGTTCACAACTGATAGTCTCTTTGGTTTCTTTGTGCACTTGTGCACTTAAGTACACAGACACTCATGCACATTAAATAAATATGTGAGTATATAAATAAATAGTCCAAGAATGATTAACCCTCTGTTTTTAATAAGATGAATAATGTGATATCATTAGTAGTTTTGCCTAGGGACCCTATGACCATCTTTGCCTTTTCCTTTGAATCTGACCATTTTATTGTAATTAATTAATTACATTATTGTTCCACTCTCTAAGGGTCTGAGCTCCTTTCCTTTTTTGCTGTTTTCTCATTCTTTGAATTTCCTTTCCTTTCCTCGTGCTTTCCCTTGACCCCCATTTTCTCTCTGTTAATGGATACATTATCAATGATTTCCCTGAGCATTTTCATTCTTCTTATTTTGCCAAATGAATCAGTTAATATATGTCATCAATACATCATAGTGAATATAATGTCTCATATTGTATTAGGTTCCTGTTGCTGCTACAATAGATTGCCATAGACTCCACACCTTTAAACAATACAAACCTAATATCTTATGCTTCTGAGGAAGCAAAGTGAGTGTTGGCTTAAATCTGAGATAATAGTAGGAATGTGTTCCTTCTGTAGGTTTCCTTGGGCTTCCATAGGTCAAGCATGTCTTAGTATGTGACTCTGTCCTTCACTTCCTTTTTCCTCTGATACAAATCCTTCCATTTTCCTTGTATAAAAACTTCTGTGATTAAATGGAGTCTACCCTGCTAATCATGGACGATCTCCCTTTCTCAAAGCCTGCAACTTCAACTTATCTACCAAGTCATGATTACCAGAGAAGAAAGTACCAAGTTCTTCGAATCAGAACGTGAGCATCTTGAAAGGATACACTCATCATTCACCAATCCTCTATTCCCTGACACCATTGGATCAGCCTTCACATCTATTAACACCATTTCTAGTACGTCTAGTATCTTAAATCCAAGTCAGGAGGTTCTCTCAGATTTTTAAACTAGGGCTGCCTGCTCAAAGCTTTCCTTTCTCAAAACTGTTCCACATTTCCCATTGAAAACAGAAGAACCCCCGAAGACCTCAGGTTTTCATAATGACCTTTACTGCCTGTTTCTATTTTCTACTGATTTTCAGTCATATGAATTTATAAGGACATCAGCTCAACTTACAGCTTCTTCAAAATACCTTGACCTATTTCTATTACTTCCTTCTCTATTTCCTGTTCTTTTTATGTCTCTTCCTTTCCCATATCATATTTGCTACACCGGATCTTCCCACTGTTTACATATTTTAAATCATGCCCTTTTCCAAGACCACCATGCATGTTATGGAGATGCTTCTTCCAAAGTGAAGTCCCTCCCTTGAAGGAAGGAGAGAAGACTAAGTGGTTCATTAAGCTCAGGGAGTCCAGACTGTCAGAGGATTCACAAAGCCCTTCTCCAAGACTACACAAGGATACGGCTATTATGAGTTGTCACAGAAGTGTGCTTTCTGGTAGTGTAGCTGTCTATGAATCACCCCTGATCTTTTAAGTAAGTCCTCACCCATACTGCTGTTAGTAAGCCTGGAAAATGCACTTGTTCACCAAATTTAATTTGGTTTGTTGTCAATGTCCTCTCTGTGGTGGTCAGGCATCTATTTATATCTTCCCTGGAAAAGCCATGCCCTTCCATGCAATCAAGAAGCTGCTGGTCATGGATGGTTCCAGTTTTATACTGTTACTGTGACAAAACACCATTACCAAAAGCAATGTAGGGGAGGAAGGGAGTTTATTGGACTTATACATCCAGGATACAGTTCATTACTCAAAGTCAAGGGTGGAACTCTTGGAGAAGACACCATGGAGGAACGTTGCTTGTTGGCTTACTCAGAGGCTGATGCATAGCTAGTTTTCCTAAACAGCATAAGTCTGTTTGCCTTGAGAAGGTACTGCCCACATTGCACTGGGGCTTTCAGCATCAGTTAATAAGCAAGACAGTCTCCCAAAGATGAGTCTACCGGCCAGTCTGATCTGGGTAATTCCTCAGACAAGGACTTTCTGACAGATGACCCTATGCTGTGCCAAATTCACAATTAAAGGTAACTGGGACAGGCACCTTGATTCACCATGAGGCATCAAGGCCTCAAAGGACCTACCACTGCGTTTTGGGATGGAAACAGGGCTTGTTGCTATTTTAAGTCCTTGTAGCACTCCCCATAGTGTGCTATTCATTAGACATTCTCAGTAGATATTTGTTTCATTGATGAGCTGAAAGTTTTTCTGTTAGAGAATAGCCAAATAATCTATGGAGATGCCCTTTGAAAAATCACATTTAAGGGAGCATTAACACTCAAATATGAATGCTTTGAATATTTTGATGTGTTGTTATCCTGCCTGGAGGAAGATCCTCACCACCCACCGCCACTCTGGACTACAATTTTTTTTTTCTAAGAAAGCTTAGCATTATGGGAAAGATTCCTTAGGTCATTCTCAACTCATTTGCCCCCAGTAGGGTTTCTCTGCAGTTCTGGCATTTGTGTGCCTCCAATATGCTGCCAAATGGCCCTTGTCCTTCAACAGACACTTGTGCTCACCTCTCCATGTGGTGAATTATTCCTCTCAGCTCCTTGTCCAGAATTTAATTCTCCCTTTCTGAGCTGTACTAAAGGTGAGGAAGGCCTGTCTCATCTCCCAAGGGACTGAGTGCCAGCAGAGTAATTAGCTAGGCCTCCTGCCAATTCAGAGCTGTGATCTGGACCTTCAAACTTCTGCTTCAATGTGGCGGTAGGAGATGGTGTTTGGTAAAGGAGAACAAGAGAGGCTCTTCTTTCAGGTAGCACAAACATTACCCTCAAGAGAGTTAAGAACTGAATTACACAAACTGATGTCGGAGAGAAAGATATTCACTGGCTCATTTGACTAATAAAACTCTAATACGTCAGTATTTCCTGGAAAATTTAAACCTGTATTCAAAAGGACAAGGCTGATCTATACTGGACTGTGGATGGCATTTCTCCAGGCACAAGGCCGCTTGATATGAGCAGAAATGCTTCCGTGAGGATGACTGTGAGCATAATGAAAGCGCTAGCAGGAAAAGCCAACTGCAATTTTTTTTCCATCTAAAAGAATAAATAAATAAATACAAATTCAGGGAGAAGAAGAAACGTGGCATGGCATATAAAGAGCACATTTGACCATAAGACACATTCTGGTTTTGTGGCCAGTCACTTAAATACAAAAGATTTCTGTGGGCGTGAAGTTTGAAAGGCTGACAAGAAATAAAGCAGCCTCAGGAAGCTGTCTGTCTGTGTGAAGTACTTTGCTGGCACCAGTGCACAATGTGGCGGCAGCATTTGGTATCCAACTGGGAACTATAGATTTTTACTAATACTCTGGGAGGAAGAGATTGGCAAATACCCTCTAGGAGTCCTATGTGCCCAGAAGGCTGGCTGGGCCGCCAGGGAAGCGTGTGAAACCCCAGAGGATGTCACAGTACCTCCCTGATGCTTTTCCTTTATCCACTTTGGCTGTAGCTTTTAAACTTGAGAGTGAATCATAATGGAATTGCAAAGTGGGCTCATTATGTGAGATGATTGAAACAACGTATAATGTACGACAGTGGAGATGTGGGGGGTGTCAGTGCTGGCTGGCAGCAGGCTTGGCCCATGCTCAGTTAATGAAGGCCGTGGTCTTTGTGGGTGGCTGGAGGGAGGATCCTGAGACAGACACTGTCTTAAAATACCTCTCCTGCTGGTCTGTCAGGATGCTTTTATCTCAGCCTTTAAATACCCACTAGTTAAGGCACAGAGGTCTTTAACAACCACTAAAATGCCAGGGCTGCCGGAAGGAGTCACACATTCAAGTGCATCAGCAGCTGAGAGAATTCCCTTCAAACCTGTCTCCTTCCTATGTTCCCAGTCTGAGGCTGCCATGCACTATGACAATTTCCCTATTCTTCCACACTCTTACTCTCACTTCTACACTCCACATCTAATTAGGGAGTCTTGCCACTTTCTTCTTTGGTTGACTTCTTTCTGTCCCAGTGTAGAGCCCTGGTCATCTACCTATGTGAATGCACTAGTATCAGGATTGGCTGCTGCTACCATTACTGCTGCTGCTCCTCCTCCTCCTCCTCCTCCTCCNCTTCTTCTTCTTCTTCTTCTTCTTCTTCTTCTTCTTCTTCTTCTTCTTCTTCTTCTTCTTCTTCTTCTTCTTCTTCTTCTTCTTCTTCTTCTTCCTGACTGCTAGAATACATCCCTCTCTCATCTCTGTCAGCCTTTCCAAAACACAGGCCTGATCTTGTCACTCTCCTCAAAGCCTCACCATAACTCCTAAACAGCAGAATTGTGAGTCTTAGAGTTTGATGGCATAGGCCCTTCACAGACTCACCACTCCTCACCTGTCTCTTTGCTCCCTAGTTTCTTGTGTGGGAAATTCCTTTCCTCTCATTATAAATGTAGATACTCTTAATTTTACCTTGGTACCTATGTTGCTATCAATGAGCTTAGACTAATCTCCTGCTTCCTCTCTGTTTGTAAAATTTCTTCTTGTCCCTACAAACCCTGGTCATAGTGATGTTTCCGTGACTCTTGAACTGACTTCCTCTGCTCGAAATAATTTCTATGCACCTTTATCAAAACACCTTCCATCCTGTTAGCATCCCCACCCCACCCGACCCCATTCCTACTACTTTCTGGAGGATATTGACAGCAGAGTTTTGAACTGTGGGTGTTTAGGGACAAGGCAATATTGGGCACAGTCTATCTGAATTAAAAGTCTGGCTAACAAGAAATGGACCATTTTGGGGAATTAGTAGGTACAATCATTTGCCTACATCAGCAGATTCACAATAACATCTAAAATAAAAGGGCCAAGTCTTTAGCTTTTCTGCTCTTTCATCTCTTGCTGTTTTGTTAAAATGCTATTGAAATGTTTTTTTTACTTCAGTCTGTAATAACAAGGCAAATGTGTGGCATGTTCAGTATATGTGAGGTCTATGGTAGTCTGTAGAGAGCTGTGAGCAATCGTCATTACAGGATGGCGTTGGCCTTTGTTGTTCATAACTATAAATAATTATTATACGCAAGTGCAAGAGTAAATTCGCGCCAAGTCACGACCCATCCCGGGGTGTACTTTTGAAATTATGAGCAAACAGCCAACCAGGTGCAGACACGCCACACTAGAACATATATAAGCTGCACCATTTCTGGGGCTCTGGTCTTTCTCATGATGAAGCAATAAAGCTTTGCCACAGAAGAATCCAGTTGTCCGAGTGTGTTCTTGCCGGCGAGATACAGCTCGGGACAGTAGTCCTGATACTTTGGAGGAAGGCTTGTGTCAGGAGACAGTGTAGGCAGGTTCCCTACTTTTCTGGAACTTACAATCTAGGTGGGCAAGGTAGACATCAACTATACTGATACAAAATTACAATGATTTTAGGTACCAGCAAACACCGTATAGGGAATTAAAATGGTCCTTAGAGCAGATAGCAGACAGCTTCTTCCTGTTTAGTCACACAGTTTCTAAGTCTACCCAAATGCTTTGCTTTAGATATCTTGTGAAAACAAGTCATGGTGGCCAAGGTAGGGGAAGAATGGGGGGAGAGATTTTTAGTGTGTGTGTGTGTGTGTGTGTGTGTGTGTGTGTTCAAAACTGGGGCGGGCGGCATGGGGTGAATGCATTTGGGAAGAAGATGGAAGGCCCAATGTCTGAAAAGTGATGTGTAGGTACAAACGCTGTGAGAGGAGTTTTAGAGATGGGCCTAAGCCAGTGAACTGGGCAGAGGTGGCTTTCTCATCAACAGGGAAAGTTTCTACAGGAGAGCATCGTGATGCCAAGTCTAGAGATCCAGGCCCCATGGAAACAGCATCCAGACCACTGTCCTTAGCATTCAGCAGCTCATCTCTCTCTCTCTCTCTCTCTCTCTCTCTCTCTCTCTCTCTCTCTCTCTCTCTCTCTCTCCTGTCCCATTTGTCTTTGTCTCTCACAGATCTTAAGCATTCTGGGCAGGGGTGTATAAAACTGTTAACTTCACTCCTCCCCACTCATTTCATCTAAAATTTTTAATATATTTTATATTCTGAGTTCTATTATATTCTCATTTCTCATCTGGTAGGCTGGATGCTCTAGAGCAGCCCTGGCTTTTCCCTGTGGTTTTGCAAATTCCTGGCTTGCCCTACACTTACCCTCATTTGAGAAGCTTTAGGATGCAGGCTACACTGATTTAGTCTAAGTGTGGATTGACCTTTGCTTACTGGAGCTCTAATTTAGTGGGGATGGAACAGCTGTGGGAATCCATGGAGAGAGAAATTTTAACTGTGGGTGGTGTCACGGATAAGCAGAAGACCAAAAAAATGTCTTGAAAGGGGGAGATGACAGGCTCCCCAAAGCAAATTTTACCCATGCCTTTATTTTTGTAATGTACTCTTGAGAGAGCTGTGTATTCTCACCAGAAGATGAGTTCTACAAGCTGGAGTGCCACCTTACCCAGAATGCTGCCAGGCATACAGTGGTTGCTCAGGAGCCATCAATAGAATGAGTAAAGAGACTATTGAATGATTAAAACTAACAAGTCCTTGAAACAGTGTCCAGACCAGAGACTCTTTTAGAAGAGGAAGAAAAAAATTACAGTGAATAAAGATGTCACTCAGAAATGGTTTTGGAATATTGTTATTGACATCTGGGCTAGGGTGTGAGAAAGAGGATGTGGGAAGGAGTTAAAAGGGGGAACTGATATTAAATTAGAGATTCATAGGTTAAAAAGAAAAGAAAATTAGAAAAAGGGAAACAATGGGTTTAGTTTAAAAATAAGTACAAAATTGACGTAGATTGAGCATATTTAATCAGACTATAAAAGTGTTTCCTAATTACCGATGACAAAGAAACCCCTTGAAAGGAAGCTTTATGAAACGCTGTTCAGTGGGGTTCAGAGCCTTGTGGGATCACTTGAGTGATAACTGTGTGGGTGTTACTCCCAGGAGATTATCATTTTCTTTCTGAATTCATTTCCTTCAGCAGAAATGAGAACCTGTTTCACTCACAGGGGGCTCTTATTTAATGCATAGGAGCCTTGCTCAGGGCTCAGGAAATCATGGGGCTCAGAGTCAGTGCAGCAAGGCATAGGGGGCCCATCCTGACTGCAGGGCAGAAAGGTCAGTCATCATCCACAAGGGACCAGAAGATGCCTAGTCAAGAAGAAGATTCTGTACCCTGAACTTTCGTTTCCACTATTTGCCTTTATGTGCCCCCTTCCCTCTTTGACTGATGGAAGACTGCTTCCTCTTTGCTAGAATGAGCCTTAGTGCTCTACATTATATTCTCTATACTTAATTATAATGTGAATAATTCAAGCAATAATTAGTAAGCACGAATTATTACCATGCAGTTTATTCTTGTGTTCATTCATTCTAGCACTTACTCATTCAGGAGTTATTAAACAGCTTTTAAACACAGAACAGTGTATTAAGTTAGTATTTGGGGACACTGGGACATAAACATGGCAGGTGCATTGAGGAAGTGTAGTGCCTGGTAGGGGACAAAAGTGGCCATTCTGTCAGTTACTGAGCTGGGTCCTTGAACTGTGGTGTCTAACTTCATAATGGCTTTTAAGACGGGAACTTGGAAGCAACAGCTCAGAGGATAAACTAATGTGGCTTCCTCAGTCATGTGGCTGGGTAGGGAAGGATATAGCTGTGTTTATGTGTTTACAACACAGGTTGGTTTGGTTGCTCAATCACATTTCTGCTGTTACCCACAGATCCTCTCATCATGGCTTTCTTTCAAGGGGTTTCTTTGTCATTGGTAATTAGGAAACACTTTTATAGTCTGATCAAATATGCTTAATGTACATCAACCAGTGAGAGCTGTGCTGTGAGTGCTATTGGGCTAGAGGAACCTACCTCTTCATGTGTCTACCAGTGGATTTGTAGAGCATCATAAGAGTTCAGTAAAGCTTTGTTGGAAGGCGTTTTTTTCTCAGTCTGAAGTTGGAGACCGGCCCCCTACCCCCCCCCCCCACTCTGTAGAACCTATCTTTCAAGATCATTTGGCTTTTGCCATCTGAATTCCTCTTTCTCAGGTAGGGTGCCTATTACCAGTATCAGTCAGGGCTCAGGCAAGATGCAGAAGTAAGTGATTGAACACTGAGAAGCTCATACATCCAGGGGGAGGGCTGTCACCATATCAGAAGGAAGCTGCTTGTGCCAACAGAGTATGGAGGCACAAAAAGCACAAGCAAGCTGTGACAGTCTCAAAGTGACTTTTGAAAGACTGGGTCCTGCCTACTGTGTCAGATGCACAGTCATAGGAAGAACAGCTCTCTGGGGAAGGGCAGCTTTTGCTTTACAAACCCTGAACCTTGCTTTGCAAGCCTCTGACTCTGAATCCTGGTGGCATGGAATGCTGGGGAATGTAGTTCCTCCATGAGGCCAGGCACTCTGGCACTTGCTGGAGGATGTGCCTGGCTTCTATTGTTTCTGAGGCAATGCTCTCCATACAGCTCTGAGCCTGAGTCCTCCCCTCATCCAGGCAGGACGTCTGTACATCACCTCATGTTATATCTCACTGTCCCTCTTCCTGGCAACACCAGAGATTTGACAAAGCAGGATCTGCATCTCTCCTGGACAACGGAATTCTTCTTCTTTTTTATTCTACAAAGACAAAATTACAAGATCTAAATCTGGGCATGACTTTCAAATAAAACCCTGCCTGGTACTGAATAGCCTAGAAGAATGGTATAGGGTTGGTTTTTCTCCACAGCTGTGAGTTTGGTCAGCCCTTTGCCAAGTAAGAAAAAATTTAATGAACCCAAATAAGACATGCTCCTTTGTGGCTGTAAAAGTTATACTTTGCAAAAGCTCAGCTGGTCAAGAGCCACTTCATAGTAATGTTCCTGCTGGGGAACTCTGTGGATATCCCCTTCTCTTGGTGAATTTCCTTCTTTTTGAGGGAAAACAAAGACATGTTACAAGCTGGAGAAAGAAGGGTCACTTGCTATTTGAAAGAGTGCATTCAAAAATGGAGGCCCAGCATGATCGGGAGACGGTGTAAGCACTACTTGTTTATTTGTCCAGCTTTACACCATGTAAGCGATGCGGAATCCTTTCCGCCTCTAATAATAACACCACACCAGCCCTGAGTTAGTGGAAAGCTGGAATGGTTGTTGTAGGTCAGACAAGTCCACAGCTGTGGTTGGGGTGGTAGGAGGTGAGGGGGTGGTTGGGAGGAAGGGCAGAGCAAGCCTGCCTTAAAATATTTTTGCCTAGTTAACAGATTTAATGCATGGTGTTTTGCCACAAAACTCATCAACTGGAGAAAAAAAAAATTAAAGGATCCGGGAAAACAACCATCTAATTCACATTCTGCCGATTCTAATTGTGCAAGCAGTACATTTTAGAAAGCTTTTGTGCTGGGGTCTTCATTTGTAGAGCACTTCCTTTGCTTATACAGTAGTCAACAGTGCTTAAATAGCATAATTATTATGTGTTTTTAGTTTGCTTCAAATTTTGATTCAATCAGAATCCCTAAACCTGACAGCCTATAATCAAACAAAGGGAGTCCTGGAAGGGAGGGATTAACGGAGGGGAATTAAACTGTCGTTTTGAAACAGCTTAGACCAATATGAAAGCCCGTTTAGGAGTCTCTCCATAAATATCCCTTTTGTTTTGTCTAATTGCTGGTTTGAATGTATCAGACTCATCAATGAGATTAGGGTTAATAGATGTTTGGTCACGCAGAACATGCAGAGGAGGAATCTGATACACACACACACAAATTGCACTTAATGAGCTTAGCAAATGTTTGCCATATTTTTAATGAACCCTGGGGCTGTCATTTAGAAATGCTTAGCAACTGCTTTTCCATCCTTGAAAATAGAGCAACGAAAGGACATTAACACTATGCACACCGTAAATAAGAGGAACTATTTAAAGACAGCAGCCCCGAGGAGGGGATGATGACATTTCTCTGACCCAGAGCCAGTGATACTTAACACTCTGGGTGTGGGTTCACTATGCGACAACATAGCTGGGTGGTTCAAGTTCCCAGAAGGGCACGGAGGAGCATGAGTTTTTTTTTTTTTTTTTTTTTTTTTTCTCAAGGGTCAAGTAACCGTTTCTTTTTTTAAGTCAAACCTGTTTAGGATTGACTCTTCCACCCTCCTACCCAGCCCCTGCTTCTGTTTTCACACCTTCCTCTTGCCCTTTCCAAGTATGTGTGGAGAAAGCTTTAGAAAGAGGAGGTCTGTCCTCTGCAGCAACTTCCCCAGGCCACAGCCACCACAGCCACCCCAGCCACGGGGCTGCGGCTTCTGATGCTCAGCCAAGTGAGCAGAGCAACAACCTCTTGGGATTGGTTAGTGGGGAAGATTGAATGATCCATCTTTGGAGCTCTTGGGATTTGGCTCTGAAACGAATGCAGTCGGCAGTAATGCGGACTTATTGGAGGAGGCTGTGTGTCTGTGCTCTGAGAGCAGAGACTGAGCCTAAAAGAATCAGGTTTCCCTTGGGGAAGGTTTGATTTGATAGAGCACAAAATGCAAGCCCCATGCATTATGGTTAGAGCAAATGAAGGATGTCCTCCATTCACAGTTTTCCACAGAGCCAATTGATTTCAGGGACTTCCTGCTCCCTGCCATCTGTCCCCTAGACCTGCCTTTCAAGGAGGCAGAAATAGACACTACCTCATTTTTTATTTATTTATTTTTTTTAATATTAGGGACTAAGTAGGGCATGTTTCAGTTCTTCTGGAAAATAGCCAAGCCTCCAGTTAGAACAGCTGTACTTTTGTGTTAAATGATGGGGTCGAAATGCTTATAAGGAAAAAACTGGGTGAAGACTGTCTCTATTGTACAGGAGCTTGGCAAAGTGGTCGGAATTATGAACTTCCCTTAGAGACAGCAAAATGAAGAAGTCAGTTTTATGGGAGAACAAGGCTTGTGTGTTTTGTTCCTGTTGCTATGGGGAATGTGCTTACTCAAGTGTGTGCACGTGTTTGTGGATGTGCCTGTGCACGTGCTCACACTTGCTTATGTATTTTGTTGGTCATCTGTCATCAAGTGCCCTTTGCTTTCAGGCAATTATTAGAATGCCTGGTTTGATGAATGAAGCTAGGGGTATTACTAACGGCTTTATGGCTTCCTGGTTTAAAAACATTGTCAGTAATAAGCTATTTTTCTTTTGGAAATGTCTGGATTCTTGGCAGCTAAACTAGAGTTCCAAAAAATCATTTGTTGAATAAACGTCCGAGGTTGGTGATGCACAACTCAAAGGCCTTCAGCATGTGGATGGTAACACAACTGAGTAAGTATAGCTGAGTGGAGATGAGGGAGAGGCATGGGTACTGCAAAACAGAACAGTGCTGGTTCGATCAGGGGAGGCCTGTGGGACTTGGTCAAATGTTTTAATCTTTAAGTTTTCAATCCAGGCTAGCCCATCCCAACTAGCTACCCTGCCATCTTGGTTTCTATAAGTTTAGTTTGGTTTTGACCTTTCCCTGAGTCTGTTCTGTCAACTTTCCTATTAATTTTCAGATATGTATCTATTGTTTCTTCTCTCCAGTCCTCTCCAGTTCTGGGCATAAGCCTATATCTGGGTGTCTCTGATGAATGAGTTAGTGAACCCTTCTGTTTCTCATGTGTGTGTCTTTCCCTTCCTCATCTCTTCTGCTTTTCACTATGCTCATATAAATGTGAAGCAGGGATGTGCTTTCTGAAAGTTAGCAAGTGTGGGTATGGATTGGGGCAGTGCAAAAAGGAGGCTAGGGAGAAAGACATGACCTGCAGCTTAGTTCTTTAAATGTCATGGGCAATAGGCAGGACTAACTGTTTCTACATTGTATTCAGTAATTGGCTAGCTATTCAGGAAAGGGTTGCCAATGATCCTTTACATATTAAATTCCATATTAAAGATGATGTGCTTCTGAGTACCTTTGTGTGCATACATATGTATAAATACAGACTTTCCAGTATTACATTTGAAAATGCTCATCAGGGCTGGGAAGATGACTTAGTGGGTAAAACACTTGCTGTTCAAGTGTGGGGACTTGAATTTGAACTTCCAGAACCCACACACCTAAAGGTAGAAAAACAACTACAGTTCTGTAGCTCTAGTGCCCTTATGGTGAGATGGGAAGCCAAGACAGAGAGCCTGTGTATGCATCTACAAGTGGGGGAAGCTGTCTCAAATGACATGGAAGGCACATATAAGCTGTGGGATGAATACACACACACACACACACACACACACACACACACACACACACACACAGTGGGAAAGGGGAGAGTAAATTTAAAAGCAGATCACACTTAAAAAATTACAAATTGCTAAATATATTACAGTGGAAGTCCCAGGATCTAGTCTCTCAGGGCTCAGTCTATATTGCTTAATTTAGTATTTGGCCACCCACAGGCACACCTCAGCTTACTTACAGAAAATGTGCTTACAGTGTTTCTGTACCTCTTAATTTCCTTCACAAGGAGATACTCAGGTGTCTTTGACCTTCATGTCAAGTTTCCTACCACTGCCCGGTTGGATTGTCAAGTCCCGCCCAGCTCCCTTGGCCCATCCTAGAGACTTTGTTTTGTAGGTCACACTCTGTTTTGTAACCAAGACAATTCACCTACATTTTTTTGCCCTTTGAAGAATCCTTTTCAGCTCCCTGTAGTTATTTTTCTGATTCTGATCTGCATAGTAGGAAGTTTTGAATATATGGTTAGACGTAAGGTGGCGTCCGGGCAAGTTAGAATTGCAGAGGCATCTCTTCATCTCTGCTTAAGAGTTGAAGAGTTGAAGTCTATCTTAAAAACTTTGTAAGCATGGATACAGAAAAGATGGAGAAAGGTCAGACTCTTAGCGGAAAGAAAATACTTCCTTTGCTTTTGACTTTCAAATTGACCCCCTCCCCACCCCAATTCAACCTCTAAAGATCCAGACAATACTTTCTTATCAAAAGAGATAAAAATGGGCAGAATTTGAATGCACATCTTGGTTTAATGCTTCCTAAAAATTGAGGTTTGGGTTTTTGTGGTGTGTAGTTGATTGAATTAATCAACTTAAGGTTACTATTATAATTTAACAAGATATTTTAACACAAAACCAACATTATAGTAAAGAAAGGCTACTTAGTCACTGAGCCTCTTTTTGAGTAGATATAAAGATACTTTAAATATAATAAATTAAGAAATGTGAATATTTAAAAACCTGACCATCTAATTAGTTTTGTTTATTCCTATTTCTTTTTTTCTTTTTCTTTTTTTCTTTTTTCTTTTCTTTTTTAAAAATTTTTCAAGACAGGGTTTCTCTGTGTATCCCTGGCTGTCCTGGAACTCACTTTGTAGACCAGGCTGGCCTCGAAATCAGAAATCCACCTGTCTCTCCCTCCCAAGTGCTGGGGTTAAAGGCATGCACCACCACTGCCTGGCTTATTCCTATTTCTTTTAAAAATGTTTATTATTGTTTTTAATTATGTATGTATATGTATATGTGGGATCAGAAGAGGATATCAGATTTCCTAAAGCTGGTGTTTCAGGTGGCTGTGAGCTGCCTGACATGGGTCTTAGAACGTATGGCACTCAGGTACTCTGTGAGAGTGGTACTCACACTTTTCTGCTAAGCTGACTCTTTGGGGCCCTGACTTTCTTTAAGATTGGTTTAAAAAAATGATTTCAAACAATTTAACTTTTAAAAAGCACACACACACACACACACACAGAGTGTATGCATGCTGACATTTATTATTTTAGTGATTTTAAAGCATAATGTGGTCCAAAGAAGGTAGGGAGCTTGCTGTCCCAAATGTTTCTTAAAGGGGGAAATCTTGCAAATGTTTATGTTTAGTGTGGAAAATGAAAATAAATTCCATTTCCAATAACCTCAAAGAGGTTTTGATTGGAAGCTTAGAGTGAAAAATAGCACATTAGCCCTGGTGTCCTTTCTCTGAGGTTCAGCACAAACCCACCTGGAAAGGCCCACCCATTGTGAAATGAGCCTGCTTGCCCACCAAGGGAAGGCGGGAGTGGGGCAAAGGTTGACAGCTGGCTGACTTGCTTTGCTTCTGCCTCCGGCTGGCTGATCTATGACTGCTCATCTGCTTGGGTCTTCTCAGGGCGGGGGGCAATATTTGGGTTATTTATTTTGACAGGAGGCTAGATGCTATTTCCATCTGCCTTGGCGTATTTGAGGAGATAAATGTCTGCCACATCCTGATGAATGGCTTCTGAGGTTCATTGCCAGAGAAACTGAGTTATGGCCCCTGTATTTCATTTAAAGGGAAACTCCAGCCATCCACAGTGTGCACTTCAGCCTTCCATGCTGTCAGGACACAAAGCATCTTTCTGCTCAAAGGACAAAGTTTGCACAGCAGAACCTTAGGGGGATGGGAGAAAAGAGGATTAAAAACAAAAAAACAAAAAACACTCTGTAAGTTGGGGCAGTGAATCTAGTGTAGCCACATAAAACACAGGAAGAAGTCA
This sequence comes from Mus pahari, assembly GCF_900095145.1. NCBI lineage: Eukaryota > Metazoa > Chordata > Mammalia > Rodentia > Muridae > Mus > Mus pahari. The sequence goes on along the minus strand of NC_034590.1, from coordinate 126,257,561 downwards.
ATGACCAGAACACAATTCAATGTCTTGAGTTTAAAAGTTGTGACAGTTTTATGCTCAGGCCCAGGGAGTGGCACTATTAGAAAGTGTGGCCTTGTTGGAGTAGGGTTTGGGCCTTAAGACCATTATCTTAGCTGCCTGGAAGTCAATATTCTGCTAGAAGCCTTCCGATGAAGATGTAGAACTCTCAGCTCCTTCTGTACCATGCCAACCTGGACGTTGCCATGTTTCCACCTTGATGATAATGGACTGTACCTCTGAACCTGTAAGCCAGCCCCAAATAAATGTTGTCCTTATAAGAGTTCCTTGATCATGGTGTCTGTTCATAGCAGTAAAACCCTAAGACAAAAGTCATCTTCACCTTTGCTCTCATGTCTTCAGTCAATTAAAATCAGACCAGAACACATTATCATTAATGGTGGCAAAGAAGGCACATAGACATTTAAACACTGCCAAGGTTATAAGATATATTTTTTTTTATGGAAAAGACACATTTTTTTTGTACATATACCAATAACATGTATCAGAAGATCAAACGAAATTTTACTCTGGCCACCAACTGATTGTCAGATACCAAATAGGATTGTCGTCATCTAGTGTTCTGTAGGAACATTTATATAGCCTCTGTTTATCTCTCACTGACATATGGACACCCACAACTTATATTGAATGGCTTGTGTTTATGGACTTGGAGTGTCCATATAGAGAATCACAGAGATAAATAATGACAATGAAAGGTGTCATCAGTACTTCCGGCAACATCACCAGTCACCAAAGCCTTTGGAAAATGGCATAATGAGAACTTCAGAGAGTCTTTGCATTCTTCCTAGTTACCCAAAATTTGAATTTTGTCTCTTCCAGTTGTTTTATGCATCTAGTCCATGCTTTATGCAAAAGCAATTATTATTAATGAAAGGAGGAAAGTTTTACTCAGACAAAATTTCATCTGATAATGGCTACTTACAAATGAATCCCGATTCTGAGCTCTGGTCTCACTAGTTCTATTCGAGGTATGATCTGAAGAGATCTATTGATTTGTTTTGTGCCAGAGACAAATGTAATGAGAGGTAAAGGGAGAAAGACTTGGAGTTACAAATCAAAGAACTAAATTCTAGACTCAAGAGAACTTCCTGGATGATGCTCATCTACCATATCCTGAGGGTGACTTTTGTCAGGTAAAGACCCTCATTGCCTTGTCTAGTTCAACCTCATTGAACACTCAGTGGAAAGAACACTGGAAAAGGTGGAATCTCACATTCCTTGTGTTCTATGTGAATTGAGTAGATTGCAGCAATTCTAGTCATATGCTGCTTTACCCAGAGTGCATGTACATGTGTATGAGTGTGAAATTTCCTATAAATCTGACTTTGCTGGTGAGCTTGAGGTTATACATAATCACAATTATGTGTATACATACATACATATATACATACATACATATACATAATACATACATTCTTTAAAATGCTTTTTCTTATTCTCAATTTAGGAACCGAATTCTGAAGATAGTTCATGCTATAACAACCCTTAATAGACTGCCTAATTATGATTCAGATGTGACATCCACTACAAAACCTGTGACACTTTCAATCATTTCTCCTTATCTTCAGATGTTAAACTGCATGATGTTTCCTTTTATACGCAAAATGTTCTGTGCACGCCTCTATCATTGTATTGTGCACCTAACTACTTGTATCCTGCTCAATGGTACTGTAAACATTTGCATTCCGGTGTTGACTACATGGAGTGTTCAATGAAGTATTCAATTAATAATAGTTATTTTATTAATATTGAATGAATGGGTGCCTATAGATACAGCCTGCTGAAGCTCAAATGAACTTTTATTTTTTCCAACCCCCTCAGACATAGCTAGCTGTTTTCTAATTAGTGCAAAAAGAGTTATTTCAGAGCTGAGATAAAAAAAAGAAAAGGGAATTGTATGTAGAGGGATGGTATATATATTTCTCATTGATGATTCACACACATGTTATCCAAAAGGTACCTTGACTATAGAGTTCTGATGATTTAGGTGGTAGAGTTTGAGAATCACAACCCACTCGACACTCAAAGAAAGGCTCAGGATGACCATAGTTCATCCAAAGCAGAAAGGACAATTCTCATATTCTTAAGCAAATTGTGGGTCCTGCAAGAAATAAGAATTGCCTGATTAAAACCTTGACATCAGTCCCTGTTAACATGATCAGTTTAGACAGTGGAATAAGACCAGTATCCTATTGCCATGTTAGCCAGCTTTCTGTCACTTTGTCAAAACATCTGAGATACACAACAACTGAGGATGGGCTTATCACAGCTCATAATTATTTCAGAGATTTCAATCCATGGTCAGTTGATTCCTCTGTGGTGGGTAGTATATTACGGTGGAGGAATTTTGCAGAGGATCTGTTCAGCTGGGCACAGCTCAGAGGCAAAAATGCAAGAAAGAGAAGGGTGTCTCACTTTATCCTTCAAAGCTGAGCCTTCAATGACTTAGCTCATTCCCAACAGGCCCCGCCTCTTAATGTTCCCATTACCTCTCAATAGTGCTGGAGACTGGGGACTAAGCTTTCAACATCAAGACTCAAACTAGAATAATGCTGCTGCAAATGTGTAAGGAATATGTAGAATATTCCCCCTTTTGGGTCTCAGGGGTATTTTTTTGCTGTGTCAGGTGCCCTGGGTGCTGTACTGTGTTCCTTCTCTCAGCCACTGAGATCTTATTTTACAAAATAAACTGTGAATTTTCAGGCAGTGATAGAAGCCCTTCTGAACAAGTGGTTCTCAACCTTCCTAACGCTGTGACCCTTTAATACAGTTCCTCATGTTGTGGTGAACCCCAAGCATAAAATTATTTTGTTGCTACTTCATAACTATAAATTTACCACTGTTATAAACCATAATATAAATATCTGATACATGACCCCTGTGAAAGGGCCATTTGACCCCAAAGGCCCACAGGATGAGAACTGCTACTCTATACACCTACACATCTCTATACGTCTATATCTATAATGAGATTATCACCTTTCCTCTCTCATACAGTCCCTATGCTTCTTCTGTTTCCCCAACTTCCAATCAATCAAATCAGACACTAAAATAAAAAAACTGAAGGCAGATCCCCATTTAGAGATGTAAGATGCATTTTTTTCCCTGATATTTTGGTTTTGCTGGCTGCCTCCTGAGAGCCATCCCTGTTCTAGGGAAGTAGAAGACAGAGGCTATTGGAAAGGTGCAACTGAAACCCTGAAGTGGATTTGCATTGCTTGGACTGTGGCTGTGACCTCTCAGGATTGATGTGAAACTTATTCTGGTGGAAACTGAAAGCCAAATATCACTGGTCATGTCGATTTAAGTTCTTCATATATATATATTTCTGCAAAGTTTTGTATGGCCATAATAGGGTGGAAAACTTCAATATAGCTGTCCAGTTACTGCTAGTTTGAAGGCCAGTTTATAATGTCCATTCTCAAAGTTATGTTCATTGTTTTATTTGAAGCCCCCTTCTTGCCTACTCCTGGGATTATTTGGGTGATATCTGTGCTCAGTTTATTACTGCTCGACACTTTGCACATGTAAATGGCCATAAAGTCATCAGCCCCAGTATCTACCAGACCTGTTTGGGAACATAAGTATAAAATGTTTTCTCTTTTATCCACTGTGATTTAGGAATATCTCTGATCTATTTCTTTTTGTTTGTTTTAAGATCAATAATTACGTTAAAAAACAAGTATTTACAAAGAGAACAAATAGAGGTCTTTTGATTTTCTGTTCCTGTTTTTCAAGTGTAGAGTTTCTGAACATCAGTTTAAATTTGACTTTGATTTAATAACTCATCAAGGGTCAGATAAGATTTCAATTGAGTAATGCTGATATAGGAGCTGGAGCCAGGCCAATATCACTTGAAGGCCAGGGGAGCACATCTAATTATTGTGACCCAACTGGAGATATGATACCTTGTCCTTTTAAACCAGCTAAACTGAGGGGAAGCTTGCCAGGACCAGGGTTTGCCAATTTGGCCTTACATGCCCTGAACTTGCTGTCTAGGTTGATTCAGTGGAAAGAACATGGGCTTTGTAGACAAAGCTCAGATTGAATTCTGGCTGTTGCACTTATAACCTTGAGGCCTTGAGCATATTACTTAACCTCTCAGAGTCTCAGTTTCCTTTCTCATAAAACAAGGATTATACCTCCCCTGCAGTGCTGTTTGTAAAGATGAAATGAAATACAATAACTCATGTCTGGTCGCTAGGCCAGCACAGGGTGCGTACTCCAGAACTGCCCATTCCTTTATTCTGTTATCTTTCTCAGTAGGTCAGATTAATGATGACCATTTTCTAGCAACTTATTGAAAATAGCTACTTCTAATAATGATGCTTACTCCACTAGATCTTTAGTGCTGCAAACAGGAATATAAAGTATAGATATAGCAAGATCCATTCTTAGAATACTTTTTCCAATCGTTTCCCTTTTAAACAAGGAATTTAGCTCCTGGAAGAGAAATTCATCTTGACTTTCTTCTTTCCCTCTTTATGTTTGTTTTATTTATTGGCTAATTGGTTTAATTAAGTCTCATTTTCTTGCTAGAATAGACAATTTGTAGCAGTGCCAATTGCTGGTTCACGGAGGCACATCTCTGTGATGTAGATCAAACAGAAGGATGTAGTTGTGTTGGTCAGTATACAGAATGATGTCATCCATATAGAATGTGATGTGAAAAGCACCCATGGAACTTGTCGTCCGTGGCACTTTAACACTTGTTTCCATGGCTAAGCTCGCTGATCCAGACATCTGAGAGGCAGGCCTGCCCCTGCCAGGCTTGCTTGCCCCTGCCAGGCCTCTCATTTCGGAGAAATAAATTAAACCAGTTGATGACAAGGTCTGGATTATACAATTTCTTTAAACTACAAAGCAAACCTGAAATCTAATAAGGAATGAACACAGTGCAGACAAAATGGTTAAGAATCCATTTCTGGTAACCTTTGTAAGAAAGTTTGAACACACCCATCCCCCTTTATACATTTTGTTTCCCAGCTCCCAGAAGCAGAATCATATGTTATACCTGGCAGTGGGAATTGTAGCACCATATTTTTTCTTATTTTTAAGAGGTGATACCATATTTTTTTAAATGAGGCGATTGGAAAAAAAATAAACAGATGGGTAGAGACTGGTGGAGGGGAATATGGTACTGAGAGAAAAAGAGAGAAAGACAGAGCGAGGTAAGTGCTAAAGGGCAAAGCTTCAGTACCAGACACTGAGGTATTTGCATATTCACAATATGTTTCTGGCCGAGAGCATGTTTCTCTGGCATTCTGTATGTATTTCTAGGTCTCTATATTTATCTGTGTCTCTGGCTACATATGTGAGGCTAAGTTTAGAGCTGTGTTTGCTGGATGCTCTGCAGTGGTACTTGAAGAATTCCGTGTTAAGTATTCACTGGCAGTGTGAATAAGCTGCCCTGGCATAGAAGGGGAAGTGGAGGAGGGAGGTGGAGACCCGGTGCAGTCTGTGGTGAAGGCCAGCTGCAGACGGAGTCAGTCTTTCAATGCTATTTTCATCATGGGCTTCTGAGCCAGTTCATTTATTTTTGGGTTCCCCTTCATTCCAAATAGAAACAGGTGATACTAAAATCAGACTGTGCCACACAAGGACAGAAGCTTGCTGTGCTTCCTCATGTTATCATGAAGTTCAAGTGGGATAACTCCAGGGGAAATTCAGAGAACACCTGTTTTTTTTTTTTTGTTTGTTTGTTTGTTTTTTTGAGTTCCATTCCTTCTGTTTCTTTCCTTTGATAAATAAATAAGAAAGAAGGACATTTCAGAAGGAAAGAAGGTGAGGGCAATAAGTTAAAAGAGGTTGTTACCGGATAGGTAGTTGTGGCATTATAAAGCTTATCCTTGGTTAGCTTAAGACTGTGCACTTGAGACCATGTTCACAATGCTCTCGTCATGCAGATTATATATTATTATACTGGTCACTCAGCCTCATTGATGTTTCTAGCATCAGCTATAGACTAAGTGTATTAGGAACATGCTCATATGATCATTGCATACATTGCCTTTTAATGAAGCTGTAAATCTAGAATTTTGCTCAAAATTTCTATAGAAAGGAAAAATTGCCAATAAATTTGCTTTCAATGAAGTGAATTTATATGTTTTTCTTGATTAAAAATAAAAATGAAAATTATAGTGTAGCATTACAAATGTGAAATATCTACAGTATGGTTTGAACATATCTGAGAATGTATGTTTATGTGTGTGGGTGTTTGAGTGGGTATGGGTTTGAGAGATGCTGATTTATACCATGTCCAGTCATCTGTGATTCTAGGCCCATGTAAGGCATCTTGTGGACTATCTCATGCATTCTAAATCATTGTGGTACCCTATTAAGATAGTCATACAGGTCTGATGGTTGTCTAGAAGAATGTTCAAGGCTCATCATAAGGTTGAACTTCTGGTTATAAATGATTATAGTGAAAGATAGAAAGTAAAATCAGCAAAGAGAAGAAACTCCCAAGATGTCCTGAGGACAAGATGCCCACTTCCAAGAGTCTCTTTCCAGTGGAGTCAAAAGGGGTGTGGTCCTTTAGCAATTTTACATCCCTTTACAGAGAAATGTAAAAGTGTGTCCAACAAAAAGCTCACCAGAGGTTTAACAGTTGGAGGGTTTGGTGCTTGACCATGGGATGGGCATCAGGTTGGGCCAGGTATTGGTTAGTCATTCCCTCAGTCTCTGTTCTATCCCCCATGCCTGAATTTCTAGTAGATAGGATAAATTTTGTGTTGAAAGTTTTATGGGTGAGTTGGTGTCTCTAATGCTCCACTGGAGTTTCTGCCTGGCTACAGAACCTCTTCAGGTTCCATATCCTCAATGTTATGAGTCACAGCTAAGGCTATTCCCATTGATTCTTGGGTGTCTCCCTTATCCCAAATCTCTATTTCATTCTATAGATGCCCTCCTACCTTCTCACACCTGTCAGTTGCAGATTTCCATTCATTTTCACGGCCATCTAGCCATCTCTCCTGTCCTTCCCCACACCTGATCCCAAGCACCCCATTCCCCTCTCCAGCCACTCCCTTGAAGTTCCCTTCCTCCATCTGCCTCTTATGACTATTTTACTCCCTCTTCTAAGTGAAATTGAAACTTTCTTGCTCAGGCCTTCCTTCTTTTGTTAGCTTCTTTGGTCTGTGGAGTGTAGCACGGTATCTGTATTTTATGGCTAATATCCACTTATAAGTGAGTACATATCATGTATGTTTTTTAGGGACTGGGTTACCTCACTTGGGATAAATTTCTCAAGTTCCATCCATTTGCTTGTAAAAGTCATGTTGTCTTTGTTTTTAATAGTTGAATAGTATTCCATTGTGTAGATGTACCATATTTTCTTTATCTATTCTTCAGTTAATGATACTCTGTTATGCTTGTAGACAGAAGCATGTCTTCTGAGAGGCTCCACCAGCTGCCTACTTAGACAGATACAGATACTCACAACCAAATAGTGATGGAGACTGGGGAGTCTTATGGAAGAATAAGAGAAAGGATTGTGGGCCTGACGGGATAGGAACTCCACAGGAATACTAGCAGAGTCAACTAATCTGGACCTTTGGGGCTCTCAGAGTCTGAACCACCAACTGAACTGCACACATGGGCTGAAGCTAGGCCTCCCCTCACCTATATAGCAGATGTGCAGCTTGGTCTTCTTGTGGGTCCTGAACAACCTGAACAAGTTGTTCCACAACTTATTCCACAAGTTGTTGTCTGTACATGGGGTATGCGCTTCTAGCTGAGCTACCTTGTCTGGCCTCAGTGAGAGAGGAAGTCCCAGGGAATTCATTGAGAATAACAAGTCTTCTCTGTTGGAATCCAGAAGACGTAGGTTCTAATACCAGCAAAGGAATGTCTCAGCAACTGGATAGATAAATTTGCCAGTGAGAGTGAGAGCAAGCAGGGAAGTATCAAAGGTGTCCCTTTTCTGTGTCATTTTATGTGGGCTGCCACAAGAAGGTATGGCCAAGTCATAAGGTGGATTTTCCCATATTAAGTGATTTAATCATGAAAATTCTTTCCAGGCATGTTTGGGTTTTAGTTGGTTACAGATGTAGTCAAGTTGATAAGTAAGACTAGCCATAGAACTATACTAGTAGATTTATTTAATTGATGATTCTAATATATTACAGGTCAAAGTCATTTGTCATTTCACTACCCAAACAGCCTTTTCAATTTATGTTGCTTTTAAAATTGGGATGGTATTGTCACTGGATGATAGAAATTTTCAAGATACTTGAGGTTAAATATCTACGATAAGATTTTTCCACAACCAAGCACTTTAAGGCCAGGGATAGTAAAAACACGTTAGAGTGTCCCAAAATGGCCACCAACAACCTCTTGATTCTTTGTATGCACTGTTTCATCCATTTCAATAGGGAATGTGAATTTGCTCTACTGTATCTGTGTTAACATCTTTTCATTTTGAGACAGGCTTTCTCTAAGGTGCTACACTGGCCATGAATTTGAGGTTCTGCCAAATCTTCCCAACTGCCTAGGATTACAGGCCTATACCATCAGACCAAACTTCTCAATGGTTTGCTTTGATCAAAAGATTACAAAGATCCTTTAATCTCCGTGCTGGGCCTGCCCTCCATGACTCCTGAGAGTTCTCTCTTCTCCTTGGAAGGTCAGATACCATGTACGACATCCAGTCTATGAATATACCCAGTTGGATGTGTGACAAGACCATAAGAGAAGCATAAAAAAAGCCTACCAAAAGCAAGAAGCAGGGTCACAGGCTCGTGACCCCGCTGAACGCTCCAGCCTCTGACACTATCCTAGTTAAGAGTACATGTCAGGGAGTACATACTGTCCAAGTTCCTAACTGACACATCCACATTCAAATGAAACATGTGGATTTTAAGTGCTTAAATCGAGGGAAGTTCATCATGTGCTAACCAATAGAATGCAATATCAGTTGACATTTTATTTGCTGACAAGACTAGAATGGCAATTTTCTTTTTAAAATGAACACAAATGTTCCTTAACATCTACATGAAGTAGCCTTCAACTAGTCTATAGTTATTGTTAAATTTTCAAGTCATTTTGACACATCAAATCATGAACCACTAAAATTTAATGTTTCTTCCCAAGTAGAAAGTAGAAAACACCATTTCTTTATTTAAACCTTACCGGTTTTACATGATTTGGTTAAGTAACTTCCCTTTGATTAATAAAATATTTTTTTTGGTTTTAGTAACAAAAATTTCATAAATATATGGTGAGAGAAAACTATTATAATACACACCTCCACATGAACTTTTGGCAGTTTCAACAATTGTTGTTTACATCATGTAATAATTATCATTTCTGTAGAATCATGCCTGTGATAGTTTTCCATTCATGTGAATCAATCCAAAGCCAGGGAGAAGGGAAGGAGAGTATCTTTCCTACTGCACTCCGGAGACTGCCTTTCTCTTCTCTTTAAGCAGAGGCATATTTTCCACTTAGTGCTCTAGTTAGTGAGCACGAGAATATTGACTCTGAAGCAGAAATGAAGTGATTAGCCTCCTTAAATCCCCAGCAATGGCTGCAGTCAAGTTTCCTAAGTGCCTCTGATATAAACATTCCCAGAAACCATTGGCCAAAGGAGCAGCCACTTACAGAAAGGTTGAAATAAAACTTAAACAAGACGTTGAACACAGATTTACAATAGTTGCATGACAAAAACTGTGGTTTAAAGTGTTTTAGGAGTTTCTGTGGTTTCAACCGAGGACATAGTGTGTGTTGAGCATTAGCTATTTGATGCTTAGATGTGGAATCCAAAACCACTTGGAAGGTTTAAATGTTGGCAGCCATGAAAACAAACACATGACCACATTCCCAGAACCTAAAGGAAACCAAAGCAAACATAATAGAAGACAGATGAATTGCTTTCTATATGAATGATAAAGCTGCAAGAAAGCCTAGCTTTACACTGGCTAGGTAATCCTCATAATTATACCTTGGGCACAGTGCAGATTGAAGTGCTATGTGCCACAGTGGCAAGATGAATGCTATGCTCTTACATTCCTTTGGTCAGCATCATGTGACCATGGTGAACGGAATGAGAATTAGGCAGTAGGCGAAAAGGAACTTTAAGAGAGATGCTTCTTTTTTGTTTGTTTGTTTTATTTTGAGTTTTTGTTTTGTTTCCCTGTTGGGAATTTGTGCCAGGGTTGCCCTGTGGCTGAACACTCTTCTATGTGAGTTTGTGCGGGACCGTTTGAAGGTGTTGAAGGTTGGATGTGGACAGGTGGGTAAACTAGGAGTTTGATGATATAGGGTGGTAGGTCAATGTTTTGGTGAGGCTAATGGTTTTAGGAAGCTGACTGTAAGGCTGTCTGTGTAATTTTGTCCCCAACTAAAATGATGTTAGATCATGAGTGCTAAGATGCAGATAGCTGCTTTGTAGGTATTTCCCACTGAGGTAAAAGGGTTCCATTAAGCATGCTGTTTTTCTCCAGTTCATTAAATAATTTGATGCTTTCAGGAATACAAATAGGCTATGCAGTACAAACCCAGTAAGGTGACTCAAGTTGCCTAAATATGGTATGAAAAAGAAACCTCACCTAACAGAGGACTACAGGAAGGATCTAATTTAGCTGTAGAAAGTCTTATTGCTAAGGAGCTTCCTATATCTCGATGCTTTTTATACTATGTTTCGTAGTTTAGTTACTCTTCAGGTGAAATGATCATAGCAAAATCTGTACCTTCCCTGGATAAGTTTGTAAAAATTAAACAAGATTAGCAAGTGGCTAGAAAACACCCTGAAGACCAAGCAGAGTCTGAGAGGCTGTGCCAACCAGTATTAGTGTTCACAGTATCTTCCAGACACAGAGCAGGGGTTTCAGAAGAAGAATTTGGAAACATGCAGATAGGAACAAGATGGAAATTCTTAACTGAAAAACTTGTTTCCGAGCCTAGAAACTTAAAGTTAGAATGTATATGAGTTTGTCATCGTTCCTTTCCTGCCATTGTCACACTAGTTGATCAGTAAGTATTTGATATATCTTGTCCAGAAATACACACACACACACACACACACACACACACACACACACACACACACACACACACACACAGAGTAGTCTAACCACAAATACACAATCTTTATGAGCTTCATTGATATAAAGTGTTAGAAATTTTTTAAGTGATTGAGATAACCCTACGAAAACTTGCATATCTGTTTTGTATTTTCTGTTATTGACTGAATGAATCTCCTAGAAAATTGTTAGCCGACAATAGACATTTTGACTATGATTTTATGAGGAAAGCATCATGACAGGTACTAGAAGGCACAACCCATCCTTCATTCACATGTGGTTCACCGGGGTAGAACAGCAGGACTTAAAGTTCAAGTACTGCTTACCTTGTGGGAATTACTGATGTTGACTGGAGTTCAAATACTTCCCCCTCGTGGCTTTTTTCTCCAAGTGGTTTCTCATGTTGTTGTTCTAGCATATAGCTTCTTCTTCAACAGAATAGTGAATCTTTACAAGTCATGTTAAATCCAAAAGGGCAAAGTGGAAGTCTTAAAATCACTTAAAGCCTGGACCTAGAACCAAGAGCCACAATTGCCTCCCCCTGACTTGCTATGAGAGGAAAAAAAAAATCTCTATTAATCTATTCTGTTGAGGTACTCTGTTAGGTGGGTAAATACGTCTTTTCTGCTCCAAAGCTAAAAGCTGGCTTATGTGGAGATTGAGATTGTGTCCTGTTCATGGTCTTTGTTCTTTAGCATCCTAGGCAGCCGGGGATACTGGTTCCAGTATTGCTTCTAGAGTGTTGCTATTACTTTGCTTACCTTGTTTTGGGTAAATCCACTCTTAATTCAGTTAAGGAGAAAATCTTTATTGCTTTGAGAATGAGAAATCTTTCTAGGTGAGTTAGGTGGCAAGAGATGACCCTGCGAATTTCAGAAAGGTGCCCCAAGAAAGAAATTGTAGAGGGCCCAGAATTAGGTGGCAACAGTTAAGCATTACCATTCATGATAACACTCTAAGGATCAAAGGAAAGGAGCCGTTGAAAAGAGTCCATCTACCAACAGTGTAGTCATGGGATTCTGATCATACCGTCTTCTCCCAACTTCCTAGCTCAGAGCAGGAAGAAACTCTACCTTAGGCTCCAAACCTTACTGGGTAAATCACAGCTTAGTCTGACTGCATAATTCCAAGAGACTGAAAAGTAGCAGATATTTATTAAATATAAAAAGACAGAAATTAACTACTTTGCTATAGCTTGACCCCCCCCCCCAATCTGTTTCTAGGGATTCTGAAATTAGAAAGGACTAATAATTATCAGAGAACTGATCCCAGGCCACAAAGAAGAAGCCACACAACATAGGAAAATGTCTATTATTTCTAGCTTTGTGACCAAAAGGGTCCCCCCTTCTGTTTTGACAGACACACCCAATCTTTAGACATTATAAAACCACATTGTCATTTGTAAGGATCATATTTAAGAATGATATAACCAAGTAGCAACAGCAATCTCAGAATGTTTCAAGGAAGTTGAATGTTTTGTCTTGGGATGTTTCATAGCTATCCTGGCATCGACATGTCTGGTCAGTTGCAAGTTGGGCTCTCCTGGAAGCCTTTGGAGAAATTGTAGTATAACATGAAGGAGGAAGAAGAGCAATGCTGTTGAGAAGGACAGTCCAGAGAGGTCCCATCTTGAACTTTATTCTCCCTTTTCCTCTATCTTTCCTCCCCATTTTCCACTTAACTTCCTGTAGGAATCAGTCACATTGGTGTTTTTCTCCAGGAAGATGGGTGCTGGTTGTCCAATGTAGTGTAAAGCTATCCATAAAAACTTATGTAATGAAGTCTCTGTGTTCTAGGTTGTGGAATAAGCTTAAAGCCAAGATCATCTATTTAAAAACAGAGCTGGGAGATGAGCTGAAAGTACTAGTGAATACTGGGAATGCGTCAAAGAAAAGTACTGTTCTTGAGTAGATCCACTTCACAATCATGTCTTAGCTTCATGTCTTCATTGATTTCTCCTCTTCTTCCTCAAATGCTTTGTGCTGAGCACATTTGCCTATGCAATTCCTTTGGATGGAAACTTCTAGGCATAGAGTTTTAGCTATCTATCTATATGCTAATAATTTCTAAATTTATATCTTAAAGTAAAAATTCCAGGCTCAAAAATGCAAGTGCCATTTGATATATATTACATTTTGAAAAGCATCTTAAACAACATATTAAAAAAAATCACTTGATAAACATACCTTGCCAGGGCTTCAGGAAACACACACACACACACACACACACACACACACACACACACACACACACACACACCACTTCCTTTTTCAAGGCATCCTATATCAATATTAGAAATGGCTCATTCTTATCCCCCCTCAATTCAATTATTTATTTCATATATCTAGAATTGGTTTCTTATTTTCCTGTTTTATTCCTCCCTAAAATAACTCTATTCCTAGCCAATTCAATCTCTGAAACATTCAGATCTATTTTCTTCCTGTATTTACTATTAAGACCTAGCCTAAGTCTGTAAGTTATATTTCAGATGATATGCCACTAATATTTTGGTTTTGTTGTCTATAATCAATTCCCTTCTCAGAAGTCAGTGATTTCCTTTAGCAGGGGAGGGTGGTTTTGTATACAATCATTTGCAGTCTTCTCACATGCAGAAGGGAGTCTCACAGTGGAAAGCCCTGCATGGACCGATCTTGCCCACCTTTCCTACTTCATTCAACACCACCCTCTTGCATGGCCCTTGTGCTTCCAGTTTTCAATTGCTGTCTTAACTCACATCTGTCTCAGCCTCAGAGATTTTGAATTTGCTTTTACTGCCCCTTTGCTTAAAATTCTTTTAATGATGGAGTCTTACAATTGGCTTGGCAAATCTGATGCTGTCTCCACAGATATTCCTTGGCTGCTACCTCCCATCATACTGTTGTTTCCTTCACCATACTTCTCATAGTGTGTTTGTTCATGGAATTATCTCTCCTGATAATCTTATCTGATTAGTTCTCTACTGAGAACAACCAGATGGTCTACTTTGACCATTGTTTGGCACCTGGTGATTTCTCCACAAATATTTGTTGAATGTAAGTTTTGAAACTGAAGATATTTGAAGGTGTTCAATGTATACTTCATGGATAAATGGATGTATGAGTGACACACAGCATTTGTTGGTGTTATTCTTGGAAATGACTTTTCTCAAACAGCTAATCACACTCTATTCTGTACGGATTAATCTGTATGACTTAGAATTTTGTCCACTGTTTATAGTATAAAATCTATTGGAAGAAGCTGAGGAGGAGGGTGACCCTGTAGGAGGACCAGCAGTCTCAATTAACCTGGACCCCTGAGATCTCTCAGATACTGGAACACCAACCAGGCAGCATATACCAGCTGATATGAGGCCTCCAACACATAAACAGCAGAGGACTGCCAGGTCTAGGTTTAGTCAGGGAAGATGCACCTAACCCTTAAGAGACTGGAGGCCCCAGGGAGTTTAGAGGTCTGGTGGGGGAGGTGCAGGGTAGGCGGCAGGTACAGGATGTTGGAGGCTTACACACTGTTCCTGAGTTCTATGGAAATTTGTCTTCAGAGAGGAGAAATTCAAGTAAGTTCCACGTCAGGTGCCCCTACACCTGTTCTAAAAGCATGGAGTTTTGAGCAATAGGAACTTACCTTCCATCTCTTGGAGAGGGTGGCAACCACAGGCAATAGTAACAGCCTGAAATGTTTTGGGAGTTTCTTGAACAACCCTAACCAACAACTCAAATGAGGATTTTTGGTGCCTGATGGTGGGGCTTTTTGTTAGGTGGTTTTTGGCTCTTGGAGAGTCCATATAAGGAAACTTTATTTATTTATTATTATAGTAGTTATTATATAATGATCAGCCATATATTGTATTATAGGTTTTGCTTTTAGGTAGTTAGTAATGTGAGCCCTTATGAAATTTTCAGACATGCTATTTTATCCTCATCCCTCTTTCTTCTGTGTTTGTCTCCATTTTCACCATACTTAGAATACCCTCTGTCTTTTTTTTTTTCTCATTGCCCTGATCAGATCACTGTATCCTGCTTCTCTATTGTTCCATCTCTATTGTTCCTCTACCTGCTACCTAAGCCATGGTTCCTTTTTACTTTCCTACCTCTTGTAGTTACTCATGGATACATACCCATATCTGATGATTTAGAGTTTGGAGCCTCTGATGAGAAAGAATATGTGATATTTGTCTTTCTGGGTCAAAGTTCATGATTTCAGTTATCTTTATAGCTGATTAGTATTCCATAGTATTCCTGTGTACCACATTTTCACTATTACTCAATAGAAGTGCATTTAACCTATTTCCATTTCCTACTTACTGTGAATAGAGCAGCAACAAATATGGCTGAGCAAGTATCTGTCGAGTAGGACATGTAGTATTTTATTTTCCACCCCCCCCATCCACCCTCTGACTGCTCCATATCCCACACTTCCTCCCCACCCCCTGTCTCCACTTGGATATCCCCACCCATGAATCCACCTGACCTCTAAACTCCCTGGGGCCTGAAGTCTCTTGAGGGTTAGGTGCATCTTCTCTGAATGAACACAGACCGGGAAGTCCTCTAATGTATGTGTATTGGGGACCTCATATCAGCTGGTGTATGCTATTTGTTTGATGGTCCAGTGTTTGGATCCAGATTAATTGAGACTGTTGGTCCTCCTACAGGATTGCCCTTCTCCTCAGCTTCTTTCAGCCTTCCAGCATTGTTCTTTTTGCTCAAGACTGATGTCACTATCTGAGGTCTTCTGTGTTTCCATATGAATTTTAGATTTTTTTTTCTATTTCTGTGAAGAATGAGGTAGAGATGTTGGTTGGGATTTTTTTTTTTTTTTTGAATTTTCAAGTAGCTTTTGGTAGAAAGGTCATTTTCACAATGTTAATTCTACCAATCCTTTGGTGTGGGACACCTTTCCATTTCCTAGTATGTTTTTCTATGTCTTCCATTTAAAGTGTAAAGTTTTCATTGTAGAGTCCTTCACTTTCTTAATTGGGATGTTTTAGATATTTTTCTTTGAGGTGATTGTAAATGGAAGTGTGCCCTTCTCCATGTTTGCTATTAGCATATATAAATCCTACTGATTTGTGCTTTAGTTGGTTCAGTCAACTGAAACATTGCTGAATGTGTTTATCACTTCTGGAAGCTTTCTGGAAGAATTTTTGAGATGTCTAATGTTAGGATTTTTGTAATCTCTAATGTATAGAGACTCCATCTCTATACATTATATCATCTGCATATAAGGATGGCTTGAATTCCTCTTTCCCTATTTGTTTCCCTTTAATTTCCTTCTCTTGTCTTATTGCTCCAGCTAGTATTCTGAGCACAATGTTGAAAATGACGAGAGATAGTGAACATTCCTGTTCAATTTCTGACTTCCATAAAATTGCTCCAAGATTTTCTCCATTCAGAACGATGTTGACTGTGGGTTTTGTACATAGCTTTTATTGGGTTGAGGTATTTTCCCTCTAGCCCTATAATCTCTAGAAATTTTATCATGATAGTGTGTTGGATTTTGTTAAATGCCTTTTCTGTATCTATTGAGATGTCTTTTCAATCATTTACGTAGTTTAGCACACTTATTAGCTCTCATCTGTTGATGCACCCTCCAGGGAGAAAGTGAACTTGGTCATGGTGGAAAAGTAATTTTGATGTATGACTGATACTATTTGGAAGTAGTTTATTGATCATATTTGAGTCTATGTTCATCAGGGATACTGTCCTGTAGCAATATCTCTCTCTCTCTCTCTCTCTCTCTCTCTCTCTCTCTCTCTCTCTCTCTCTCTCTCTCTCTCTCTCTCTCTCTCTCTCTCTCTCTCTGTGTGATTCATTTCTTGATTTCTTTTTTGACCCAGTCACCATTCAGGATTGAATTGTTTGATCTTCATGAGTTTGTGTATTTACCAGAGATTTGGTATATTAAAGTGATACTTGCTTCTTAGAAGGAGTTTTATATGTTCCTTTTGTTTCTATTTATTTGAATATCATGAGAAGTATTGGCTCCAGATTGGCTTTAAAAGTTGGGTAGAATTGTATGAATCCAGCTGTCCCTGGACTTACTATTTAGCTGGGAAGATTTTTATTACTGATTCAGTCTCTTAATTTGTTATGGGTTTGTTTATGTTGTTGAATTATTTGTGTGGTTTTTTTTTTTTTTGGTTGTTTGGCTAAATTTAGAAATTCATCCATTTCTTTTAGATTTGCAATTTAATGGAGTACAAAGTTTAAAGGTATATCCTTAGAATAGTAATTTCTTTGGGTCTTTGATAACATTTCCCTGTTTATTTCATTTCTTTTTTGTTTGTTTGTTTGTTTTGTTTTGTTTTGTTTTTTCAAGACAGGGTTTCTCTGTATAGTGTTTATTTCATTTCTGACTCTATTAATTTGGATCTTGTCTTTTTTCTTTTACTTAGGTCAAGGGTCTTTCAATCTTGCTTATATTCTCAAAGAAATAACTCTTATATCTGTTCATTCTTTTTATTGTTTTTGTCTAATTGATTTCTGCTCTGATTATTATTATTATTATTATTATTGTTATTGTTATGTCTTTGACTGGGATTGGGTTTTGTTTTTTCTTGTCTATCCAACTATTTGAGTTAGACCATTAAGCCATTTAGTTGCACTATTCCAGATATTTCA
>NC_034590.1:126235768-126239466 GCF_900095145.1 Mus pahari | reverse complement strand
GATGGTTGTGAGCCACCATGTGGTTGCTGGGATTTGAACTCTGGACCTTTGGAAGAGCAGTCAGGTGCTCTTACCCACTGAGCCATCTCACCAGCCCCAGGATTGAGTTGTTTAATCTTCATGAGCTT
Source organism: Mus pahari (assembly GCF_900095145.1). Classification (NCBI taxonomy): domain Eukaryota; kingdom Metazoa; phylum Chordata; class Mammalia; order Rodentia; family Muridae; genus Mus; species Mus pahari. Next base: position 126,239,338 of record NC_034590.1, on the reverse strand, counting down.
GTGTATTTACTAGAGACTGTTTTTGCTGTCAGTTTTAAGTTTTATTGCACTGTAGGAGGATACAATACAAGAACTTATTTGAATCTTTTTTAATTTCTAAAGATTTGTTTTGTTTTATAGGATGTGGTATATTTTTGAAAAGCTGCTTTGTACTGCTGTGTAGAAGGTGTGCGTATTTGGTGTTTTGGTCAATTCCATTTGCTGTTTGATGTTAATTAAATTTGGTATTTTTCTGTTAACTTTTTGTATATCTCTAGTGGAGAAAGTGAGGTATAGAAATCAGCTCCTATTAATGAGTTGATGTTAGACTGTGTCCTTAAATCCTGTACTACATTTTAAAAAAATGGATAAAGGGACCAGAGTTTGGTATATACATGTTTAGGAAAAAAATTTCTTCTCGATTAACGGTTCTCTTGATTACAATGAGGTGTCATACTTTATATATTCTAATTAGTTATAGTTTGAGTCTATTTTGTTTGATGTTTGGATAGCAATGCCTATCTTTAAAGATAAGGTGAGTTTCCTTTTTTGCACATAAAGGGTTTGTTTATTTTGAATATTTTAAGAAAGGATAGAGTTATATCATAATTATAAAAATTACTTATAGAATTAGCAGAATTGTAATGTGTATACTTCTAAATGCAGAGAACAGGGCACCATCTACATGTTGTAAGGATGTGTTTCTTATAGACAACAGACAAATGGATTTTTGTATCTTGATCCATTTAGTATGTCTATGTCTTTTGATTGAAGAATTGAGGCTATTAATATTTAAAGATATTATTGAAGTGTTGGTTAATTGTTGTCATTGTGTTAATTTTTGGGTTGGTGTTTTTGTTCTCAGAAGTTCTTTGTGTTTTAATAACCATGGCTTTGTATTTCTTTCCATAGTTTCTCTACCATGCCTCTCTTCAACCTGAAATATTGCTACCTGTGTTTTCCTTAAGTGTGATTTATTTGATATATATTATTTTAGTCTGTTTATATTGTGCAACTTCCCTCCCCTCTTCAGCTATGGCAGACAGATTTTCTAGGTATATAGTCTAGGCTGGCTATCATAGTCTTTTAGGACTTGCAATGCATTATTCCAGGCTATTCTGGCTTACAAAGTTTCCATTGAGAAACCAGTTGTTATTATGATGGACTTTCCTTCATATATGTATTGAAAGCTGCAAGAGAAAAAATTGCCAAGTTACTTTGCTATGCATACTTAGTGGTTTAATATGATATGCTGTAGGGATTTTCTCTTCTGATCTTGTCTATTTGGTGTTCTGTATACTTCATTTATCTATATAGATGTGTCTTTCTTTAGTTTGGAGAAGTTTTTTTCCTATGATCTTGTTGAAGAATTTGCTTATCCCATTGATTTGGGATTCTTCTGCCTCAGCTATGCCTATAATTTGGAAGTTTCTTTTCCTTGAATTGTGTAATCCCTTTGTGTGTCTTTTCCTGTTGTTGTTGTTGTTGTTATTATTATTATTATTATTATTATTATTATTATTTTATTCCTTACTTATTTGGTGTAGACATTCTATGTCTTTGAGTCCTGATAGTCTATCTTGTGCTTGATTCATTCTTGTTATAAGGATTTCCTTGGGTTTTCTTATGAATTATTGTATTTGTTGATTCCATCTTTATTTAATCTTGAATCCTCTTTGATGTTTCTATCTCCTTTTGAACTTCATTCTCAAGTTCTGTATTGTCTTCTTCATTTCTCTCAGCAGCATGTTTGTGTTTTCTGGGGCATCACTCAGAAATTTATTCTTAAGTTCTTTCTACTTAGTTTTATTAAACTGTTTCTTGATGTTTTCTTTAAATTCCTTGAATTCTCCAGTCAACACTCATGAATGTGCTTTTAAATTCTGTATCCTGGAGTTCATCTAGGTAATTCTCATTAGTAAGCATTTCTTTTACAAGACCACTAAGATTTAGAGAGAAATTAGTGGCTTGATCTTTTGCATTGTAAGTTTGCAATGAGTCTGGGAATATGCATTTCTTTTGTTAATTCTAAGTTTATACAGGCAGAGCAGATTGGGGCAGAAAAGAGGAAGTGCAGACAGGTTGGACCTAGTGGTTGAAAATGGCTTGAATGAATTGAAGTCAGATGTACAAAAGAGTCTGGCATGGTGTATAGAATGTGCTTCCTGGTCAAATGTTAGAGGTAAATCTGCCAACGTATAAAGGTTTTATATGTCCTGGAAATGGCCTGTGGGTTTGGGATAGAAGAAGTCCTAGCTGAAGCCTAGAGATTAGATGAAGCTTAGTCAGGGGTAGCCTGGAGTTAGGGATCAAGAGTGTATATGTGGGTTGCTGAGTTATGAGAAACCTTTTTAGGAAGTCTTTGCCTGTCCCTGTATCATAAAGTTTTCTTTCTGGAAGTTTTAAAACTTCAGGTGTTACAGGTTTTCATTTTTTGTTTTTGTTTGTGTGTGTGTGTGTGTGTGTGTGTGTGTGTGTGTGTGCAAGGTGAAAAGTATGGATCTTGGTTTATTCTTCCAAACAGATATCTAGTTTTTTTAAAGGGGTGGGAAAAAAGACATATATTTAACTAACTGACTGACTGACTGATTAATTACTGTAGTTTTCCTCTGCCTCTTCTCCTCCTAGTCCTTCTTCCTAGTTCCTCTCTCCCATCCACTCCTTCATTTTTCTTAGCTATCCAATTTTATCAGTACAATTTGTGGAAATTGTACTCCCCCCGATTCATATGTATTACTGAAATTCTTGTTTAAAATTAGGTTAGAAATGTAAATAAAGAAAAAAAATCCAACAAAAATAGCTTGGAAAAGGATTTTCTAAGGTGCTAGATAACCTTGGATATCTTTTTAAAGAACAAATAAAAATAGAGTCTGTACTTAAAAAAAAAATTAGGTGGCTGTAGCGGTGTGAGTTTATTTCTAGATCTTCTGCTCTGTTCTGCTGGTCTATACATCTGTTTCAGTGCCATGGCAATACTGTGTGTGCTATTATTATTGGTGTTAGTTGAGTTTGGGATAGGAGAAGTCTGATCTTTCCAGTTAGGATAGCCTTGGCTATTGGAACCTTTTACAAGTCCATATGGGTTTTTAGGACTGCTTTCTGTAGTTCTGTGAAGAATGTAATGAGAGTTGTTAAGGGAGTTGTCTCAAACATGTAGGCTACACTCTGTAATATGTCTACTTTTACACTATTAATTCTGCCAATCCATGCACATGGTAGATAGCTCTATCTTTTGTATGTTCTTCATTTTTTTTTTTTTTTTCTGTTCTAGAGTTTAGATATAATGGTCTTTTACTCCCAGGCTGTTTTAAAGCTCTTGTCTGTGTGTGTGTGGGGGGGATTTTTCCTCTTGATTTCCTTCTCAGCAGGTTCATTATTTATGCACAGAAAGACTTCTGAGTTAGTTTTGGATCTTTGTTTTGTATCCTATTGCTTTGTTGAATGTGTTGTTCAGGTGTAACAGTTTTCTGGAGAATTTCTTTAGGATTTTAAATTTCTTTAGGATTTTAAAGTGTAGGACCATGCCATTTGCAAAAGGGATACTTCAACTTTTCCTTTTCTTTTTCTCTTTTCTTTCTTTCTTTCTTTCTT
>NC_034590.1:126208046-126235502 GCF_900095145.1 Mus pahari | reverse complement strand
TTTTTTTTTTTGCCTTTCCAGATGAATTTGAGAATTGCTCGTTCTTTGAAGAATTGTGTTGGGATTTTGATAGGGATTGCATTGAATATATAGATTGCCTTTGGTAGGATGGCCATTTTTACTATGTTAATTCTGCCAATCCATGAGCATGGGAGATCTTTCCATCTTCTGAGATCTTCATTGATTTCTTTCTTGAGAGACTTGAAGTTATTGTCATGCAGATTTTTCACTTTTTTGGTTAGAGTTACCCCAATATATTTTAAATTATTTATGGCTATTGTGAAGGGAACTGTTTCCCTAGTTTCTTTCTTAGCCTGTTTATCATTTGTATAAAGGAAGGCTACTGCTTTATTTGAGTTGATTTTATCTCTGGAGACTTTGCTGAAGTTGTTTATAAGGTTTAGGAGTTCTCTGGTGGAATTTTTGGGGTCACTTAAGTATACTATTATATCATCTGCAAATAGTGAAACCTTTATTTCTTCTTTGCCAATTTGTACCCCCTTGATCGCTTTTTGTTGTCTTATTGTTCTAGCTAACACTTTGAGTACTATATTTAATAGATATAGGGAGAGTGAGTATCCTTGTCTTGTCCCCAATTTTAACGGGATTGCTTCAAGTATCTCTCCATTTAATTTGATATTGGCTGTTGGTTTGCAGTAAACTGCTTTTATTATGTTTAGGTATGGGCCTTACATTCCTGATCACTCCAGTACTTTTAACATGAAGGGATGTTGTATTTTGTCAAATGCTATTTCTGCATCTAAGGAACTGATCATGCAATATTTTTTTATTTGAGTTTGTTTATATAATGGATTACGTTAATGGATTTTCATATATTGAACCAACCTTGCATCCCTGGGATGAAGCCTATTAGATTGTGGTAAATGATGGTTTTGATGTGTTCTTGAATTTAGTTTGCAAGAATTTTATTGAATATTTTTTTGCATTGATATTCATAAGTGAGACTGGTCTGAAGTTCTCTTTTTTAGTTGGTCCTTGTGTGGTTTAGGTATCAGAGTAATTGTGGCTTCATAAAATGAATTAGGTAGTGTTCCTTCTGTTCTATTTTATGGAATAGTTTGAGGAATGTTGGTATCTGGTCTTCTTTGAAGGCCTGGCAGAATTCTGCACTACATTCATCTGGCCCTGAGCTTTTTTTGTTTCAGTGGTTTATAATGAGTTCTATTCCCTTATGGGATATGACCCTATTTAGATAGTTTACCTGCTCTTGATTTAACCTTGGTATGTGGTATCTGTCTAGAAAACCATCCATTTTTATCTAGATTTTCCAGTTTTGTTGAATATAGGCTTTTGTAGGATGATCTGGTGGTTTTTTGAATTTCCTCCATTTCTGTTGTCATGTCTCCCTTGTCATTTCTGATTTTGGTAATTTGGATACTGCCTCTGGACCCTTTAGTTAGTTTGTCTAGGGGTTTATCTATCTAGTTGATTCTCTCCAAGAACCAGCTTTTGGTTTTGTTGATTCTCTGTATTGTTCTCTTTGTTTCTGTTTAGTTGATTCCTTCCTTCCTTCCTTCCTTCCTTCCTTCCTTCCTTCCTTCCTTCCTTCCTTCCTTCCTTCCTCCCTCCCACCTTCCTTCCTTCCTTCCTTCCTTCCTTCCTTCCTTCCTTCCTTCCTTCCTTCCTTCCTCCCACTTGTGGACGTTGTACATCGTGGTGCGGAGCCTAGTGCGCACCACGATGTACAACGTCCACAAGCAGCTCTTCCCTCCCCCTCCCCTCTCTCCCTCCCTCCCCCCTTGCTCTCTTGCTTTCTTCCTTTTTGGATTCCTTTTGTGTGTTTTCCTATCCTGTATCTCTGATTAAGGTTTAGAACAGGGGTTGGGGATTGTACTTTCTCTTTCAATTTGTTTCTCAAATTTGTAAAATTTTAGTGGAACATTCTGTCTATTTAAAATTAATAATTTGTGTCTCTTTTAAAATTATGGGCATGTTAATAAACATTGTATGCACAGATATGCACATATTTCTAAAATCTTACTTAGATTTAAAAAAAATCAACAAGCCATTTTTCACAAATCTCAACTTTTTAAATGACCAACAAATTTAACTTTTTCAGATAAAAATGCTGACTTGGGAGTATATTAAAATGTTACACAGCTGTCTAGCTCCCAGGCATTGCTGCTGCCATCGCTGTCCTCTCCTCAGAAGTATGGACACTGTTGTCATCAGTAGAGATCACTATTATATTTGTGTCATAAGGATAGAGAATGATATGTGAATATTTTATGTTTTAATCCTTTTCCTACTACTAACTCATCCTCGCTGTCTAACACACTATCTTCTGAGTCTCATAAGTTTTCAACTTGTTCTTTAGGACACTTATAAGAGAAAATGTTTTATAACTAAAGAGCCACAGAAATTATGTGTAATATCTCTGTATAGTCTTGGAACTTTACTAGAAATTATCTCATATTTAAGCTTTGGCTAATATTACAGTAAAAGCCAAACTTATTTAAAAACCCACACTCTTACCTCCATGTCTTGGTCATCATGTTTTCATTTCTCCTTAAATGTTTAATTGTTTTTCCCTCCAGAATCCTTATCAAGTCTGAAAGCCAATTATTTTGAGTTATACAACTCAGATACTGTTAAGCTATAAGGTTTCTAAGTTTGTTTTTCTTCAAATCCTACACCCTATAATTACTATAATCTTCCAAAAAAATAATGACTCAGAAGAAAATAAGAAACTTGATTTTCAGGATTACCTAGATTCATCCTCTTAATTTAATAGAATCATCCACTATGATAAAATTTTTTTCTCTTAAGACCTATTACAAACAAACCCATCAAACCTACAAGATTCACTTATATAAAACATTCAAAAAACTCAGGATAGCAAAAACTATTCTCAACAACAACAAAAAGAACTTCTGGGCAAATCACCATCCCTGACCTCAAGCTGTATTACAGAGCAATAGTGATAAAAAAAACTGTATGGTATTGGTACAGAGACAGGCAGGTAGATCAATGGAATAGAAGTGAAGACCCAGAAATGAACCCACATACCTATGGTTATTTGATCTTTGACAAGGGAGCTAAAACCATCTAGTAGAAAAAAAGACAGCATTTCCAACAAATGGTGCTGGTTGAACTGGCAGTCAGCATGTAGAAGAAGGCAAATCAGTTCATTCTTATCTCCTTGTACAAAGCTCAAGTCCAAGTGGATCAAGGACCTCCACATAAAACCAGATACACTGAAACTAATAGAAGATAAAGTGGGGGAAGAGCCTCTAATACATGGGCACAGAGGAAAATTTCCTGAACAGAACACCAATGCCTTATGCTCTAAGAACAACAATAGACAAATGGGACCTCATAAAAGCTTCTGCAAGGCAAAGGACACTGTCAATAGGTGAAAAAGACAATCGACAGACAGACTGTGACAAGAACTTAACAATCCTATATCTGATAGAGGTCTAATATGCAATATATACAAAAAACTCAAGAAGTTAGACTCCAGAGAATCAAATAACCCTATTAAAACACAGGGTGCAGAGCTAAACAAGTAATCCTCAACTGCGGAATTTTGAATGGCAAAAAGGTACCTAAAGAAATGTTCAACATCCTTAATCATTAGGAAAATGCAAATCACAACAACCCTGAGATTCCATCTCATACCAGTCAGAATGACTAAGATAAATAACTCAGGTGACAGAAGATGCTGGCGAGAATTCCTCTGTTGTTGGTGGGATTGCAAGCTGGTACAACTATTGTGGAAATCAGTCTGATGGTTACTCAGATAATTGGATATAGTATTATCTGAGGACCCAGGTACACCACTCCTGGGCATATACCCAAAAGATGCTCCAACATCTAACAAGGACACATGCTCCACTATGTTCATAGCAGCCTTATTTATAGTAGCCAGAAGCTGGAAAGAACCCAGATGTCCCTCAACATAGGAATGGATACAGAAAATGTGGTACATTTACACAATGGAGTACTACTCAGATATTAAAAACAATGAATTCATGAGATTCTTAGGCAAATGCATGGAACTAGTAAATATCCTGAGTGAGGTAACCCAATCACAAAAGAACACACATGGTATGCACTCATTGATAAGTGTATATTAGCCTGAAAACTCAGAATACCCAAGACACAATTCACAGGTCACATGAAGCTCAAGAAAAAGGGAGACCAAAGTATAGGTGCATTGGTCCTTCTTAGAAGGGGAAACAAAACACTCATGGGAGCAAATATGGAGACTAAATGTGGAACAGAGACTATAGGAAAGACCACCCGGGGACTGCCCCACCTGGGAATCCATCCCATATACAGCCACCAAATTGAGACCCTATTGTGCATGCTGACAGGAGCCTGATATAGCTGTCTCCTGAGAGGCTCTGCCAGAGCCTGACAAATACAGAGGTGGATGTTCACAGCCAACCATTGGACTGGTCCCCAATGGAGGNGTTAGAGAAAGGACTGAAGGAGTTGAAGGGGTTTGCTGCCCTACAGGAAGAACAACAATATCAACCAACTAGAACCCCAAGATCTCTCAGGGACTAAACTACTAACCAAGGAGTACACATGGAGGGACCCATGGCTCCAGCTGCATATGTAGCAGAGGATGGCCTTGTAGGGCATCTATGGTATCAGAGGCTTTTAGTCCTGTGAAGGTTTAATGCCCCAGTGTAGAGAATGCCAGGGCAGGGAGGTAGAAGTGGGTATGTGAGTGTGGGAACACCCTCACAGAAGCAGGGGGAGGAATAATGGGATAGGGGGTATCCAGGGGAAACCGGGAAAGGGGTTAACATTTGAAATGTAAATAAATAAACTATCCAATAAAAATATAGGAGTACATAAGATTGAGAAGCAAGAACCATTTTTTTCCTTTTTATAGTGCTTGATTTCCCTCTTTGGTGTGCTACAGTATGAGCGTGTTATCATATTGCTTTGTACAAAAGAAGAATGGCCAATATTTGAGTCAGCTTCACAAGACCAAAGGGTCATCAGAAACATGTACCATCTTCCTACCTATGTTATGGAAGAACTGTGGTGGGGCCATTGGAATAGACATTGTCCAGTAGACTAAGCTTTTTGCTCTACATAGTGTTTACCCTTATGATTAATTTACCTAGAAATTAACGCACCATTACTATGTATCAGGCTATTGGACAGAACTAAGAATATGAATATGAGAAAGACAACGTCAAAACATCCCATATACTATTATAAAAATATCAAGGCCCTATTCAAAGGTTATGAAGAAAACATTGACATGAAATGCAATATCAAAAAACAAAACCAAGTTAAGGAAGAACTCAACTATGGCAGCTGGAAAATATTTCTGAAGTGGAATCAGAAAATGTGGGACATGGTGACTACAAAACCTAGTAGTGCAATGATTGGATGTCTGGGATTGGATGTCTGCATCAGATGATCCTAGGCTTTATGACATCAGGGTCCTAGAGGCTTGTTCAGATGGATACACCAAAGATCAAAGGCACGTAGATGATTTCTACCTGAAACAAGTCCAGAATCAAGGGCTTGTTTCCCATGGTTAAATTACTTGGGAACCTGTGATGTTTTTCCTATGATAAAATTTGAAATGATAGACCATCACTGTAGTTATAAGGCAGTTTTCAGTGACATTTCTCTTAATAGGCTTTGAAATATAACCCAGTATGTATCAATGGGCAGATTCCTTTACATGGGAGGACTGAATTCAATTCAATCTCATGTGGAGGAAATGACAAATGATAAGATACAGGAAAGTGGAGGACTGAGCAGGGTTTTGTCATATAATGAGAATGTGAGTGAGAAGGAAGAAAAGCATCAAGATTGATCCAGTATTGCATTTTCAGTGGCTGCAAGAATGTTGATACCATTGGCAGCTGCAGGTGGGCTGTGGGATAGTGAAGCAGTGTTGATGTCTAAGAAGGAAGGATTAAGCATAGACTAGGATGTATCAACTTGAGAAGCACAGGGTGAGAGGAAGTCTCTGAAGCAAGAATGGATGGCATCCTGTGATGGGCTGCACATGATGAATGGTGCAAAATGAAATTAAAACTCATGGTGCAGAAAAGAATGAGTCCTTCTTCAGAAATGGAGACGGGCAAAAGCCATGGAATAGATAGGTACTTTAGTTGCACATATGAAATCATTATAGATAATGATAAAATTTATGTCTAAGAGTGATTTCTTTCTCCCTCTAAAAAATACTTTTAAGTTGAAATAATGGATAATTTAGTTTTCATTGTATTTTAAATAACTTGACTTTATAAAATATTTAGATATATCATAATCATTCCCTTAGTAAATCATTCCACATGGACAACTATGTCTTTCAACCTCCATTCATTCCATTTCCTCAAATATAACTTGGGAATAAATAATCATAAAGGCATTATCTCCAATTATCTCTCTATTTTTCCTTCCTTCCTTCCTTCCTTCCTTCCTTCCTTCCTTCCTTCCTTCCTTCCTTNTTCTTTCTTTCTTTCTTTCTTTCTTTTTTTGTTTTTGTTTTTTTGTGTTTTGAGACAGGGTTTCTTCATGCAGTCCTAGCTGTCCTGGAACTTACTCTGTAGACCAGGCTGGCCTCGAATTCAGAAATCTGCCTGCCTCTGCCTCCCAAGTGCTGGGATTACAGGCATGTGCCACCACTGCCCAGCTCAATTATCTCTCTAATGACACATGTGAAAGAACCTCTCATCTCAGAACTAAATTTTCTATGTACATTATACTACCTTTAATAGTACTATTTTGCTGGTCCATTTCTCTCTCTCTCTCTCTCTCTCTCTCTCTCTCTCTCTCTCTCTCTCTCTTCCACCCTCTCTCTCTCTCTTCCACCCTCTCTCTCTTCCCCCTCTCTCTCTGTGTATATATGCACATGTATATAGTATGTGTGAGTATATATGTTTATTTGTGAGTTCAGGATTGTATGTAGTACATATAACACAGGTGGAGATAATTTGGTGTTAGTCCTAGTCTTGTAGATGTTGACCACTATGTGTGCATCAGGCTAGATGGCCAGCAATCTTCTATGGTTTTTACTGTCTGTCCTTGCCTTCCATCTTGCCAAAGAAGTTTACATGGATTTTGGGGACTCAAACTCTGGTCCTTACATTTTCATAGAAAGTGCTTTGCCTACTGAGCCATCTCTCTACCCTGTCATATATATATATGACACACAAACACACAAACACACATATAATCTTTATATATTCTATATGCATATTGGGACAACACAATATAGAACTAAAAATCAACAGTATTCAGGTGGTCAAGCTTATTGTGCTTCCTGTGAGTTTTTGTTCCTTTAGCCAGGAAGAATCTTTTGTAAACTTTTTAAAGAGCCACATATATATTTAAAGTTAAACGATTGTGAATCATGTGAAGTTTCCAATTAATTTTTCAACAGTAAATAAGAATGGTTCCCCCTTCTTTGCCAAACACTTGCAATTGTTTGGGAGACTACATGGAAACTTTCTGAAGCACTCAGGCTGCCTCCTCAGATCTGCTGTTTTCAGTTGGACTTACTCTACTACCATCATTCCATGGGCCGCTGGCAAACATATCCCCAGTTTCACAGAAAGGCCAATGGAGAACACTCTACAGTTTTAAAAAGCCTTCAACTTAACATTGTTCTTTTAATCTACAGTAAAAAGATCTGTTATCTGGTAAGTCTGATAGGTAGCCTTGTACTTACTGTTTTTCATTACTTTGGTACAGCAGCAAATCTTTAGTTTCTCCCATTTTGGTGATGTAACATCTATTTCCAAAGGCAACTAAGAGAGTGTCAACTATTTTATTTGTCATCAGTTCAAATTTTTCCTGCAAAAGATTGATAACATTGAACTAAAGAGTTAAAAGACTGATGTTTTCATGACCACCCTCCCCACACCCCCATCTTGTCTTAAGTTTCCAGTCTTGGTCTTTCCAAACCTGTTATCTCCTACCAAACTTTTCTAGAAGGTATTTTATTCATGTCCTCAAATATAGTCTTAAAAAAAACTGTATAAAGGGATGGGTGCACCAAAGCAAATTCTTAGTACCTTTCCTTTTAAGAGAAGAAAAATTTATATTATGAGTAAGACAATAATATAAAGATTTATTTGATGATCTGATTCTACTGAAGAAATACCATGTTTCCCCATGTATGTTTGTGCTACTGCTTACTTCAGAAGGAGGAGAAAATGTTATAAATACTGGTGTAAAACAGTGGCACAAATGGGGAAGACAGTGAATGGACTTGAAGATTGGAGGGAGTTAGATTAGGGTGGGAACTATTCGTGGTGTTACAAGTTTTATTACCTTGGTGTATCATGTAGGAAAATTTCCTTTCAGGGATGTGTTAATCTGAAATATTTTTTATAAAGGTATTTCCAAAGTGTGGTTAAGGGACTGCATTCTGAAATATCTGCTCATTTTACATGTCTCATGTCTCACTGGGGTTAGACAAAATGCAGTACCAAATTGGGACAGCCTTAGAGTCTATATGGTAAGGAAGGACTTCAGCTTGTTTTCATCAATTAAAACATTTGTAAATCTCTGCTTTATACCCTGTGAGTAAAGCTTTTATATTCTCATTCAGATTTCCTTCTTTAAATTCAGAATCTGTTCAGAGAAGAATGTTCTAGAAGACTCTGAATTTCATCTTTTGCTTGCCTTGCCAACCAAAAGCGCAGGAGCTACTGTAGATTCTACTCCCTCCCTCAGCCAGCACTCCACTTATCGCTAAGTGCTCTTATGTCAAGCTTCTTAGAATTCTTAAGTCTATCTCATCCTCTCTATCTCCACCTTTTCTAACATATCAAATGATAATGGCTTTTCATCTGTAAAGTGATGAGACGTTGCAGAATATATCACCCCCCTTTATGAGCCTCTAACAAGTGATATGAGAAGGAGGAACAGTGGGGGTGCTCTGGCATATGTGCAAGCAAGAAGTCTTTCTGTTGTTTGTAGAAAGCGGAAAGCAATATAAAATGCTTGGTCTGTTTTAATTATCACCATTGAAAAAACATTAGCAATAAAATACTCCTTGCTGTAGAACTGTTCCCATTTAGACCCTGCCCCTCCACAGTTTATGCATATTTCTGCTATCATCATACATACTACTTTATGTAATTGTTTGCATATTTCCCCATCATTCTAAATTCTAAGCTCTTTATTGATTTCTCAGAGGTCAGCCAAAAGGATTTCTTTGTGTTATGGAAGCTTAATTCTAATAAATATAAATCATGTATATTGAGATAAATTAATTATTTTAGAATTATGTACGAGATGATAAAATTGCAAGATTAGTTATATGTATATGGATACTCATTCATGCAAAATTTTACAGAAATTGTGGGAGAGTGATTATACAAATGTAGGTTGCTTATGAAAAATAAGATGTCAGTGTGTGTGTGTGTGTGTGTGTGTGTGTGTGTGTGTGTGTGAAGTACTGGGTGTTGAACCCACTCTACCAGTGAGCTATCCTCTGGGTGAAGTACCTGAAAGACAAACTCCCTGAAAAAAAATCACTAATTGAGTAAATCACTCCCCTAATACTCACTAGGGAGCACATTAAGACACACTGTACACATACACACACACACACAAACACACACAGGCACACAGACACACAGGCACACAGACAGGCACACAGACAGACAGACACACACACACACCAGATGACCTTGGAAAATCAGGTTCTCAATGAGAAAGGAACACAGACTTGCTACTTATATACTCAAGTGTTACATAAGAATGTTTCTATAAACTTTCACTCATTATGGAATTTGGTGTCCTAAGGTTATAAGGTGTAAAAAGTTTCTCTTAAGTTAAGTCATAGCCATAGTGACATTAGGGCACAACACACTATTCTGTGCCTGTATGGTGCTGGTGAATACATTTATAATGGTAGCTATAGAAAAACATTTGTTTATAATTCTGTATCACATATACTCTCTGATACTGATTATAAACAACTCCTGGTTTATAAACGTACTCTGGCTCTACTCTTAAATATAATTTTAGAGTGTATCATCTGTGTAGTAAAGCTAATTGTAGAAACACTTCAAGAAGATCCTGCAGGGGGGATGTCCTCCCCACCAAGGCATCTCTTTCAATGTGAAGGTTCCAGAAAGCCTTCTGGTAAGATGAGATGTAGAAAACAGTGATATCCATGATTCTGATCTTGTCAAGAAACAAGCTAATGTATGTCTTTATGCCTTAGCTTTTCACAGGTTAAAATTTAAAATAGTAAAAAGCTTATATAGCATGAAAACATTTTCATACAGCTCTACAACATACTTATATTTTAAGCTGCATTATCATAGAAAAGTAACATTAGAGGGTTATGACACTGCTTCCTATGAATGTGTAGGGCTATATTCTGTAGCTTCCTAGGGCACATGCTATGCTGCTAGCAGAGAACATGCCATATCTGTAAGTATATCATCTGCTTTTTACCACCCATGATCACCCACAATACAGTGACCATTGCTTTCACTCACTTTTAAAATGATATTATTCATTTCATTAACCTTGTGTTTTGAGAGCTTGTCCATTTGGATAAAAGATTCTTATTAGCTATGTCTTCTGCAAATATTTTCTCCTAGTCTTTGGCTTGCCCTCAGGTAGGCATTCCCTCATTACAAAGACACCATTTCACTGAATTCTGACAGTCTGTTCTTCATTTTGTTTGATGTACTATATGTAATGTGTCTTTTTCCCCCTGTGGCTATTTCAAGATTTTTCTCATTTCTTTGATTTTTATGAGTTTAAATTTTTATGCGCCTAGTTGTAGTTTTCTTCATATTTATCTTACTGTGAGATGCCAGAGATTCTTGTAATAAATTTTAATGTGTTTTGTAATTATTTCTTTCAATACTTTTTTCATTTGTTTCTTGTCTCTTCTTCTGAGTCTTCAGCTATGAATGCATTATATTGCTAGATAGTAGCTCATGGACCAGGGAAGCGCTATTCATTTAATCCGATGGATTTTCTTCCTTTCCTTAGAGGATAATTTCCATTATTTTGTCCTTAAGTGCATTGGCCTCTTCCTTGCTTTTCCAATGTGCTGTGCCTCTCAGTAATTGTTTCCTTTAAGTATAAAACTCCTTTGCTTTTAAGTTTCACTTAGTTGTTGTTGGGGGGGGTGTTTTTCTGTTGATATATTCTATCTGCTCATTTGTTAAGATCACTTTTAAATGCCTTAATATATTTACCATAATTTTATGATAAATATTTATATATATAATATTTATAGTTTCTATTCTATATTGTTAGTTGTCTTTATGTTTTAAAAGACAGTATTATTATTTTCAGATATGTTTCATTTTCCTACAACCTTGAAGTTTCTGAAACTTATAACAAAAGTTCAGTCAACCGGATATATAAGAATTGCATGATAATCATATATAAACCACTTCAAGTCACTTGTTTTCAAGTACAAAATTTTATTGTCATTGAGTAAGATATAATAATATTGCTGTTGAATGAGAGTTCATGTATATACATATGTATTAAGATATGCATTAATAAAAGTTAATATACAATGTAATTAGACATAATTAAAAGAATGCAGATCAGGTAGCACAGTATTTAAAAATAAAAGTCTCTAAGCCCCTTACATGTAGGCTTTGACTTATACTGTAGCATGTTATTGTAAATGACCATTATATTTCACATCAACTATTGCATTTCCTTCTAAACTAGTCTTCCTGCTTTTGTTATTGCTTCTTGTCATTTATTTTAAGCACATAAATGAAGTTTTTGTCTTAAAATGTTGATCAGGTGATGTTACTGCTATGTGGAAACTGTCAATGGCTTTCCATATCTGAAAACAAAGTTTATGATCCAGACAGTAAGCAGCAGCTGAAGATTGACATTTTATCTGATTCCCCTTTTAAACGTCTAGCATCCCTTATCACTACTTGTTCACCCTGATCCTCAGTATACTATGGCATGACATTGGGAAGATACAGTTGAGTAGGGTGCCGAGAATCAGATTTACCTCTAGCAGATAGAATGGCATCTCTCCTGGTGTACTTACTGTTAGGGTAGCTTCTGGCTCAGGCAATGTTCCAGTTGCAGTAATGATCAGGGAGCAAGCTACTGGCCATATCTCCTGATCCCATAGTGGTTTTAATTGAGATCTTCACTCTTTTATGATGGCTGTTTGCTGAGTTTCAGCTGGCCTCAATCTCTTTAATCTTGTATCTTAGGAAGAAGGGCTCTACTACATTTAACTTCTTTCTTGGAAACAGAACTCACTTTGATTTTTCTTCACATTATTCCAAATGCATTGCAATTCAAAATTCTTTATTTCTTTCCACTGGGTGAATATCAGAGTCCTTTTGATTATTTTAAAAATATGTAGTCTTACAACATATTTGTTTGGTATTTGAACTATTTTGCTCATCCCTAGACTGCCACCTGTATTACATATATTCCTTTTGTATCACATGATACTATTCATGATATAGTCCATGGAAATTTATTGGTTGTGGGACCATGATAGGGAACCTGTTTTCTAGATGAGCGAGACGTACTCTGGAGACCCAGTAGAAACTCTACAAGGGACAGAACAGTGAGCCCTGCTCTCAGACGCGCAGGTGCCTGACACCATGGAGCACCAGCTCCATAATCTTGTGACTATAAGTCATGCAGACAATGTCCTAAGCTCCTGGCATTCTGGCTAGACTCCACCCTCACAGTTGCCTGACAATAGCCAGATATGCTCCTCCCCACAGTTACCTGGCCACACGATAGCCCAGCCCACTATAAAAGGAACTGCTTGGCCCCTCCTCTCTCTCTTAAGCTCTTACCTCTCTTATTTTCATCTCTAGTTCTCCTTCTCCTCCTTCCTTCCCCCTTCTCTCTATGTGGCCATGGCTGGTCTCTCCTTTTCTACCTTTTCTCTTTCTCTCTGCCTTTCTACAATAAAATTCTAAAACCATAGACCATCTCTGTTCAAGGCCCACCATATTTGAACGATGGAATAGGCTTTCCCCTAAAGAGCCTCATTTAACCTCTCACCAGAAGGCCTTCCTGCACTCCAGCGACAGACAGCACCAAGGACTCTCACCTGTGTGAGAACCACCCAGACCCTCCTCTCACCCTGCCCTCTTCTCCTTTTGGCCCCACGGATGACTGAACTTCCCCCAGGGCCCCCACTTTGTTCTCAGCCCTTCTGTGACATACAGTGGCATCTGGGATGTTAGAGACTGATAACCTGTTATCTCTGGTCTCCTTGAGGCCCAAAGACCTCGGGCTGCTCCCTGTCCACCCCCTATCCCTGTCCACCCCCTGAGGACTGGGGTTCTGTGGATTCCCACAGCCAGACACCCATCCGAGTCTGCCTGCCCAGAGCACTGGAACTCTGGCGGGACATGGGTTCTCTCCCACCCTCTTTATTTCCCCATGCCCGCTGCCCTACAATTGGTGCCCACAAAAAGTGCTTCTGACAGATATTTTCATTGAAAATAAATTCAGTTGTGTGATGGTGGAATTTGAGTCCAATGGTATCTGTTCTTTTTTCTTTCTTTCTCTCTTTCTCTCTTTCTTTCTTTCTTTCTTTCTTTCTTTCTTTCTTTCTTTCTTTCTTTTCTTTTCTTTTCTTTTTTTTTTTTTGTAAATGTATTATTGTAGACCATTTTAAAGAATACACAGAATGGAAGAGGAAAGAAGGCTAGTTATTTGACTAATACCATAGAAGAAGAACTATCATCTGTGGGCAAACTCCAAATACTCTTTCTTAATTACTGATGATTAGAATGCTAGACAAGTCAGTGGCTATTGCAATATGGCTATGTTATACCTTAGTAGATTAGACCTCAAGCATTATTTTGAAGTTAATTTCTCTCCACCTGGGGGAATTAAAGAAACCTTTGGAATATTTTTTAAATATGCAGTTTAACTAGGAATAGCTATTGATTACAATGTGTAAATTGAATTTGATTCACTCTGAAGCACTGTCTTAGGGTTTCTATTATTCTGAAGAGACACATGACCATAGTAACTCTAAGGGAAGCATTTAGTTGGGGCTGGCTTACAATTCAAAGGCTTACAGTTGTCATCATGACAGACTGCAGGGCATCATATAGGCAGATATGGTGTTGAAGAGGTAGCTGAGAGTTCTACCATCTAGATGTTAGACAGTAAGAAGAAAGAGTGACACTGGGCTTGCCTTGAGTTTCTGAAACCACAAAGCCCACCCCTGTGACACACTTCCTCCTACAAGGCTACACTACCAATAATACCACTCCCTATGAGTCTATGGGGGCCATTTTCATTCAAAGCACCACATTCCATTCCCTGGCTTTCTTAGGCTTATAGCCATATCACAATGCAAAATGCATTTTGTTCAATATCAAAAGTTTCCATAGTATTTAACAGTCTCAATCTTGTTTTAAAGTCCAAGTCCAAAGACTCATGGTGATCTAACTGTAACCCCTGTAATATCAAAATCAAAAAGAAGATAACATATACAATGACATAGATTATATATTACCATTCTAAAAGGGAGGAAAGGGAGGATAGTGAGGAACTACTGGACCAAAACAAGACCAAAAACAGCTGGGCAAACTCCTAACTCGAATGTCCATGTCTGATGTCAATGAAGTCTTCAGATCTCCAACTTCAACTCTTTTCAGATTTGTTCATTACAACCATACATCTTTCTCTTTGGCTGGTTCTACTCCCTGTTAACAACAGCTTTCTCTGGAGGTATCCCATAACTTTGATATCTCCAAGATCTTGGTTATCCAAAACAATCCAGACTTCACCTTCACAGCTTGACACAATGGTCTCTCTAGGCTTCCATGCAGGGACACCTGTGTCATATTCTGGCCTCAGTGGCTTTCCTTAGTCATGGAGGGAGATTCCATGAATAAGGGATCTATGACTCATTAAAATGAAGACCAGAGGGGTTAGGCTTGGAGGCTCATTTTAAGCCTGTTAGGGGAATTCCAGGGAGGGGTAGGTGATTTCTTTCCTGATTGGCTAGTATAGATTCCACAGGCCTGGGCGTCTCTGGGATTGGTTAGGGCTCTGGGGACGTCACAGAATGATCACTGTGGGCCCTGGGAACTGTTGCTGATTCATTTCCTTTGACTGTTTTTGCCTCAGGTCATATGATGAAGCAGCTTCTGATTAGCTGCCCCCAGGGTTTTTCAGGAACTAGCTTGTGCAGACTTGCCTAGTTCTGAGAAACAAGGGCCTAGCCTTCTGAACTAGCAGTTTGGAGACTGCCATGGAGTCAGCCAGGCTCAGTCCTCTCAAGTCCACTGTCGTTATGGCAGGAAGCACGGTATCATACATGGTACTAGAGAGGTAGCAGAGAGTTCTACATCTAAATCAGTAGGCAGTGAGAAGAGAAAGTGATACTGGGCTTAGCTTATGCTTCTGCAACTTCAAAGCCCACTCCCTATGACACACTTTCTCCAACAAGGTCACCCCTGAATAATGCCACTTCCTATGAGTCTATGGGAGCCATTTTCATTCAAACCAACATAAGCACTGTAGCCAAAACTTATGTAGGAAGAATTTAACATTATTAATCTATGGCTTAAACCTGAACAATGTACAATGATGTAGATTTTTGTCTCTAGGAATTCGCAGTCCCCATAATTTTCACATTGGTGATGTATTTAGTTGCTTAGCTTGGCTACAGCATAAATCGCCGCTTTTCAAGCCATGGGTGGCAATACATAACCCAAGATGAAGGTTGTGAAAATCTTGGCAACAGGAAGTTTTCTGAAAGTACAATGACCAAACTTAATTAAAAATTTAATGTGTTGTGTGTATATTGAATCAGAGGTGCTTCTAGTGGTTTTCATCTGTGCTGTGTCAGAAGATCCCTTTGCACCTTGGTTCTGAGTGCAAGAGAGCTCTTTGCACTGACAAATGACAAAGACACCAACAAATGCTGCTGGAAAGACCTCAGCTCAGACTCCAGACTTCTTTGTGTTCTGCATATGAACCACAGTGCGTTTATTGCATGTACAAATTTCTCTGTTGTTAGCACATCATAATAGTTTAATTATGGATAACAATGAAGTTTTGTTTGTTTTTAAGGTTGTAATTAATTATAACATTTCTCCCTCCCTCTCCTCCCTCCAGATACTCTCTTCCTCTCCTTTAAATTCAGGGCCTGTACTCATTAATTGTTATTGCATGCAAGTAACTATCCCTTTAATATATATTTGTATTGTGTTAGGATGTTTCAATTTTTTAATATTGCTGTTTGAGTTTGTACCTTGAGAGTCATAAAAACCATTAGATAAATTTTGGCTTGGGACAAAATTTCTAACAGTTCTGAAATGGCCCTGTACATGTCTATCACTTTACAGTATGTGTTTATGCTTACAGTCTCAGCATTGACAAATACAATGTCAAAATATCAATCAACTCTGAAAAACCTTAAAAATGTAGTATCAAATAATCAATGCAAATGTAACTCTTTAGGTATAAACAATTGAACACCTGCATTATTAGTCTGAAATGTACTTTTATTTTAAAGAGATGTTAGAATAATATACACATACATAAATTACTTAAATAAATGTATTGATTGTTACATGTAATTTTAAAAACATGCTACCTCCTTGCCAGTGCTCTGACATCTCCCAGTTCTACAAGATCTAACTGGATCGTGACCGTCCCCCAACCCGGGGAATCCTGGAGCTGCTGTCCACACTCCACTGGCCCCTTTCAGCCAAGCCTCTCACAACCACCCAGCTGCTCTCGTTCCCCTCTTGTTCACCTTAGCTCCACAGATGGAAAACACTAGACAGTTTTATTATTTTAAAACTAGCCAGATAACACAAGTGCTAGGCAAAGGATTTCCTGCTCTAACCTTATCAGATAACCTACTCCAGCCATCCACCGGTGGTGCAGGCCACGGTTACCAGCTACCCAAGATGTGACATGGTTGTACGTGCCTCCCTTTCCAAAACCTGGCTGAAAAGAACTCCTCTTTCCCTCAGTCCTTTCTCATCCTCTTGGGACACGGAAATCCCTTTTTTCCTTTGCCCAGCAATTGGCTTGGGCCTTCTTTATTGACACAATCAAGAACCAATTAGGGAAATCAGATTTTAGTATCAACTCCTCCCCCCCTACAGTTGATGGTTTATTTTCAGTAAATGTTTGGATTACATACCTTACTTAAGTACTTATATCTTTGAGGTTACATAAGAATTTCTCTGGTTAAAAGGAAACCTGGGTGGCTCTATATAAAGTAAAATAGTAATGACGATGGCTCGTTGGCCTTGGTACAATCCAAAGAAGATGCTATGGGAAGAATGCCACAAGAGTAGTTTGGATAAACTGAAAAATATAGTTTTATTCGATCCTTACTGTGATTGTCACAGTTAATTATTATTATTAACAGATGAATCTTGATCTGTACCTTTCTAAGATACCAGTCTATAATTGGCAAAACATCTATACTGATGATATTTTCTTCACAAGTGTGGGATGAAGATGACATTGACAATCAGTGAATGGGTTTAGCATAGTAATTGACAATGTCAACTGGATGTATACTGAATGTAATATTATGTAATGCCATGTAATTTTGTTGTAGGACTGTGCTATATCATCAGTTCTCTGACATTATTGTTAAGGTTTTGTGATTTAATTAGAATAGGCATATGGGAAAAAGACTCATAGAAAATGTTGGTAAATGTTGAAGCCAGAAATCCATACTTATTGATTGAGATTTGGCATGATTTTGGAAGGAATGGACAATTTTATAATTGATATCTGTAAATTTTAAGCCATAAATGTATGTATGTATGTATGCATGTATGTATTTACTTATCAATTTATTTGAGAAATAGCACACACAATGGAAAGTATTTAGTGGTATTTACTTGGTCAGTTTTCACCAATACTTTATAAATACAACTTATAAAGTATTAGTGTCACCCATCACCTATATCTTGTGACTTCCTATTAACTGTGTCTATAAATAGGCATAGTTTTCATATCTATTGGCACAATTGTTTCCTGTTTATGAAGTTTTGATAGATAAATACTATTAGGATGGGTAGTTTTAATTGTCTATTTGACAAAAATCTATGATCTCTAGGGAAGAAAGTCTGAATGAAGGACTGTCTTGACCAGGTTGTCCTGTGGGAATGTTATGGGGTTATATCTCTTACAATAGTTGATGTGGGAAGACATAGGTCTCATGAGTGGCACCATCCCCTGGTCTTGGGTCTCATACTGTAGGAGTAAGGAAAGCAAACTAAGAGAAAGAAGTATGGGTACACTCATTACTCTCTGATCTGTTGGTGTTTTAAGTTCATGTTTCTTGACTTATCTGCTGTGATGGACTGGAACCTGTTACTATAAACTAAAAAAGAAGTCTTTTCTTTCCTAAGTGCTTTCTGGCAGGGTATTTTATCATAGCAACTGAAATAGAGCTAACTGCGTTATATTTTTAATGTCTGGATTTTTTTCTATCACATCCATGAAAAACATTCACGTTACTTGATCTAGCAGTAAAATTTCATCTCATTAATCCCAGCACTCGGGAGGCAGAGGCAGGCGGATTTCTGAGTTCGAGGCCAGCCTGGTCTACAGAGTGAATTCCAGGACAGCCAGGGCTATATAGAGAAACCCTGTCTCACCCCCCCCAAATTCATCTCAATATTATAAAATATTACATTAAAACAACTTACTCTTGTTGATGAGTTACAAAGTTTTAAATTTCTTTGACTATTGTGCATACATCTTTTAGTATTCATGCAAAAGAAAGTTTCATTTATTTTTAAAAATTTCCCTACGTAATTTCCCTACGTAATCAAAGTAAAAGAGTGTCAAGTAATCTACAAATGAGAAAACTGACTTTTTAATTATTTTTTTTGTCCATCATCATCTGTCTCTCTCTGCGTGTGTGCGTGCGCGCACATCTTATTGCTATAGCTATATTGAATAACATTCCAGAGTTTTGAGAAAATACTTTTAGTGCTTCTCATTTAGTATTATGATGGTCATGGCTCAGTCACATATAGCCTTTATTATGCTGAGGTAAAGTTTATTCATGGCTTTTATTATGAAGGCATGTTGAGCTTTGTTGGAAGCATTTGTGATAGTCATTGAGATGATCACATGCTTTCCTGTCTATTATAGTTATTGGTTTATACGTGTTGAACCAACATTGCCTCCCTGAAATGAAATTAACTTTATTATGCCTATGATCTGTTCTCACAAGTTATATTTTAATTTGATTCTAGAAAATTTGAAATTTTTATTCAATGACTCATTTGTCATTAAGAGTATATTTTTCAATGCATTTGTGTAGTTTTGTAGTTTTTCTTGGTTTTAATGTCTAGAGCTACTGTATTATGACAAAAATATATGGAAAATTACTTTAATTAATTTTATTGATAAGACTTAATTTGTGATTTAGAATATATGTTTATTTCAGGAAGGTCCCATGGGACACTGAGAAGAATATATATTCTGTATGTAATGGATCAAGTATTTTGCATTTGTCTGTTTTGACCATTTAATTTATCTCTGAGTTTATCTCTGAGTCTCATTTGTTAAGTTTTAGTTTGAGTGACCTCTAAAGATCAGAGTAGGGTACTAAAGATTACACCGACCTTCATTGTATCAGTAAATATCTGACATTTCATTCTCATTAGTTGTTGTTTTATGAAATTAGAATCCCCAACATTTGCTGAATATATATTTACAATTTTCATATTTTTGGTTCATTGTAACCTTTATTACTATGTAGTAGACATCTTGCTTACCTTTAGAATGACCTTCACTTCCTTCTCCACTGCCAGGTTGAGTCTCCATTAAACTGATTCCATTTCCAATTTCCTTCCACTCATCCACTTTCAGTTGTTCCAACTCACAGAGTGGGCCTTAGAGTGTCATTCCCCAGGACAGAATGTTATCTAAAATTCTTTTGTAATTTTCTGTGATTCTCATCTGTGTTCTTTCATTTTTAGGGAAGTGGATCTCAAATTAATCAACAAATAATGCAAGAATAACAAGAATGACAAGTGATGTATTTAATTCTTGCTATCTCACTTCTCTTCTGGATTTTGCTTTCTTACCTGCTGGCTGCTTTGGCACTGCCAGACTCCACCTCCTGTGTCCCCAGGCTCAAGAGAATGGTTAAATACTCTGCCTCTTAGAAACTACTTCTCCCCCTAATTTCTAACTTACCTCATAATGTTAGGGCTCAACAAACATCCTAGGATATATCCTTGAGAAGAGCATAAGAACCTTTCCTTTCGCCTACAGTGCATGTCCATTTGTCATTCTGGTAACAGCAGCATGTTGGTGCCTACAACAGATGTTTCACATTTGAGGGATTTTGTAAGTTTTTCCTCTATAGAAGTAGCAACATATTATAAGTTATTTGCATCAAGCAGCAAACAGAGTCATCCTGGGCAAATTATTAACACATGTCTTATTCTAAAGGGTTGCTTTCTCCCTAATAAGATTTTTCTGAAATTGACTCATTTGTTTGAATGCCAGAAAACGTCTTAAGAAATTTGTACTTCCAAACATGTTATAACTTCATAATTTTAGAATTTGTTTTTCTTATTGGATAGTCTTCATCTTTAATTGCGTGCCAAAGGAGATATTTTAGAAAGAAAACAATGTCAATTCAGCCTGCTGTTTTCCGCGTATTCATCGGTTGTAAATGTGACAAATTTGTGTATGCATACATTCATAGAGGAACCAGACAGCACTGCAGACATCAGCTCTTTCAGTAAGTACAGCATAGAAGCAGCTGCTCTTCTCTGAAGAGAGGAGACAATATGCTTGATTTTAATTTTAATTTATTTTTATGCAATTTTATGCCTTTCAACATTTCCTTATTCTGCCATTAAAATCTTCATTTTTATAATTTAACAGTATATTCTCTCTAATGCATATATTAGTTAGGCCATTTTCTATAGCTACTCATTTACATTCATAATACTTATAATTAGGAAATTGTTAGAAGGCTTTTTCAATAGGAGGGATCTGAAATTGAAAATTGTAAGGGAATAAGAAGGAAGACACTGACAAGTGGGTGAAATCAGTCACTCATCGAGGACAGTAAAAGTGTTTCTCAAAGTATAAAGTAATTACAAAGTTAATGTTTGGGAAGTATGAAATTAATATTGTTAAAAATTTTAGGTCCTTCAAATTTAAAGAATACTTGAGAAAACTGAAACTGTAACAAAAGACAAAATAATGGCCATTGAATTTGTGTTAATTGTCTTTTTGGTCCTTGGCATACTTATTTTTAAGGATTCTGAAAATTATAAAAAATTATGTAACATAAAAAGAAAGTATTTTGTTTTACATAAAATTCTTTTTATTTCAGGGCATTCAGTTCTCTACTGCAATTCTTCATTTGATCTGCCTGTCCATATTAAGCACAGTTATTTGAAACTCGTGTCTTAGATTTCTACTTGATTAGAATCCCTTGAAGATAGTTTCTAGAACTTGTCACTTTAAATGTCACAGTTTTGTCTTTGCTGTGTTCATTTTGATTGAGTGGTGGACATTTTACATGAACAACTGAAATCAGATCTATTTATGACATCTTCCACTTAAGAATTCCATGTGAATCTGAAAGCCAAATGTCTTGGTTTTTGGGTTTTGGCAAGTGAACTAGCCATTGCAGTTCAATATTAAGAATATGCTAAAATAGGAGTCAGACTTCTAGTCAGCCCTTACCTAATGGGCGTGTGTATTCCAATTGAGATTAGAAAGAACTCAAAAACCTGTTTTTTACATTGACAAAGACCAAATTATTATTATTTTTCTATCATAAGGACCTATGAGGATTTGATTATTCAACTCAACAGCCTGAATTTTGACTATCCTTTCACAAATCCACATGTGCTTTCAGAAGCAAAGAACTTTCAGGAGTTGAGCTCAGCTTTCTTTCTTTCTTTCTTTCTTTCTTTCTTTCTTTCTTTCTTTCTTTCTTTCTTTCTTTCTTTCTTTCTTTCTTTTGAGGGTAGAAATTTTATTTACTGTATATTCTTTTTTTCCCATTTTTATTAGATATTTTCTTTATTTACATTTCAAATGCTATCCTGAAAGTTCCCTATACCTCCCCCCCCCTCCCCTACCCACCCACTCCCACTTCTTGGCCCTGGCATTCCCCTGTGCTTGGTCATACAAAGTTTGCAAGACCAAGAGCTTTCTGGCTCTTGTTCTTACTGTTGTTTCAATCCCCATCCCCCCATCCCAGCTGCCTCCTGCCCCCTCCTCCCCCTTCCCCACTGGAGTCTTTCACTGAAATGTTACTTACTAATTCTACAAACGTTTTAGGACTTTTTTTTTTCAAGTACTTTTCATCAAGAGATTTAGCATGAAGAATTACCTGGTGTATCCTGGAGCATTCTATGAATTATTTAAGGGCAAATAAAAGCACTTTTCCACATCCCAACATGTGAAAATAGTTTACACAATGCAGTCATCTTAGAAGTCATATAGTGACATCTTAGATTCTATTATGTTCATTTATTGCACTAATTTTTAATTTGGTAAGTAATAAATATTTTAAAATGATTTCTTAAATAATAGTAAAATACATTAATAAAAGCAGCAACTTCTTTCTACTTCATTTCTCCAAATTTAACCAATGTCTGTCCTTGAAAATAGTCAAGGCTCAGTTATAGATCTCTATGTTTAGCTTTATAGGTATATGCACAAACACACAGAAGCACTTCAAACACATTGTGTAAATTTAATAACTCTTCAAGTAAATTATCTAAGGCATATAAATTATGTACAGTTTTATCAATCAGGGGTAGACAAGAAATTTAGTGAAATACAGAAACTTTGAGGGTTTTCTTGTTGTTCTTCTAGGGGCATGATGTATCTTTGGTTGTTTTTATCTTATTGGTTCCAGGGAGAAAAAGTCTTTTCATATCCTATTTTGGAATGAGATGTGTCTGTGAATGAGCAGAAATATAATGAGCTTTAAGGCCTGTATCATCCAGGGTAAAATATGTTTAGAAGATTTAGGTTTTAAAAAGAAACCCTAAACTGGGCGTGGTGGCGCACGCCTTTAATCCCGGCACTCAGGAGGCAGAGGCAGGTGGATTTCTGAATTCGAGGCCAGCCTAGTCTACAAAGTGAGTTCCAGGACAGCCAGGGCTATACAGAGAAACCCTGTCTCAAAAAACAAAAACAAAAACAAAAACAAAAACAAAAACAAAAACAAAAAAAAAGAACGGAAAAAAAAGAACGAAAGAAAGAAAAGAAACCCTATACACTCCCTGTCACTAATACATTATATACACTATATAATGTATATAATGTATATACATTATATACATTATACACTATATAATGTATATACATTATACACTATATAATGTATATACACTATATAATGTATATACATTATATACATTAT
Organism: Mus pahari; assembly: GCF_900095145.1. Taxonomy (NCBI): domain Eukaryota; kingdom Metazoa; phylum Chordata; class Mammalia; order Rodentia; family Muridae; genus Mus; species Mus pahari. Next base: position 126,212,143 of record NC_034590.1, on the reverse strand, counting down.
ATAGTGTATATAATATATTATATACATATTATATAATATATACATATTATATTATAATATTATATATTATACATATATAATATATATGTGTGTGTGAGTAAATGTGTATAATATATAACTATAATAAAGTAGAATTCTACATCATATTTTCTGTGATATATGACTTTATATGATGGCTATATGAAGACAATAGGATTTATTATTAAATTTTATATTTTATTGCATCTGACACATCTTTTAAACAGTAGTACTTCTCCATCTTCCAAAAACTTTTCCATAACCAATGAGCTTATCAGTGGCCTGAAATTTAAGATTTTACTGGTATCATGACTAGGCTACATGCTGCTAATAATATCATATACTGAATGCTTTTATATACCTGATATTTTGCTGTGTACATTATATACAGTTTTATGTAATATGATATCCTTATGGAGTGGGTGAGTTTTTCATTAGTTGTCAATATAGGAAGTCAAGACAAAAGAAATAACTTATTTGTTCCAAAGCTAAGAAAGTGGAGACTGTGGTTCTGTGGTTTGGAGCTCAGTTGTCTCCTGACAGTAATAACACTATTCTATTCTAGTGTCCTCAATTTTGTTACAGTTGTATCTTTATTTGAGCTTGTATTTTCCCAGTAGTTTGTATCTGGCTTCTTGTTCTGTTATGTATATAGTTCTACTTTATAGCATGTTGGAAGGATGTTGGGGGAAGCTGGACTTTGCCATCTGCCACTCAGCTTTAAGTGGAAGAAATTTAAGTTATGCAGCACAAACTGTGTTCTTTCTTCATGGTGTTTTAAATTCCTCCCAACCTGAACCTACTAGTTGAAGAGGATACCTGATTTTTCTGTAGAAGTTCTCGTACTGGAAATAGTTTCCATAAACACTTGACCAGTTAAGTAAAAATTCCAATTAAAGTAAAGGATCAGAGAATATGAGTCATATTACAATGTGTATGTATCTACATATAGGTATCTTATCATTAATATAAATACAAGCCTCACTTAGATATTTTGCTTTAATAGGAAAGATACACTAGAATTTAATATGCCTTATATGACAATCAAATTACTTATATGATATCAAATATTTTTATTACAATTATTGGAATTTGGCATGATCAGATAGATGATTATGCCATATCTACAGTTTAATTTCTGCCCATAATCCACTAAATATATACTCAGAATAGGCCTTATCTATCATACCATGTTAGTCTCCTGAAACTTACGTATCAGTTAAAAATCAAAGTATTGTTGAGAAAAAAAAAACCCTAGAAAGCAGGACTATTATGTCTATTCTCCTGACTTACTCTCTCATTGTGAGTCACATCTGACATTTTCAGATTGAAGAATCACTGGACTTTACCTCTTCCTTCTTTTTTAAAGCTCTCCCAGAGAAGTTTTTGTTTTCTTGTAGGAAAACTGCTCAGACATTTCTTTTTAGTTAATTTGAAATCTGTCTGGCATTCATGGTATAGCTATACAGCATCACTGAGAGAAACCTTTAAACTGTGGAAAATGGGATCTATGATGAACCTTACCCAGTTCTCCATCCATGCTTCTATCTCAGATGATAAGACACTGGCATGCTTCTCATGTCTACAATGGACCACTACCCAGAGCCAGAAGAATATTTTCTATGACTTCCCATCATATTCAAGTCATTCTTACACTGAACTCAAAGCTTTTGGACTTCAATGCCCTCTGAGAAGAAATGACATAATCAAAAGCTTCTTCTATATGAAGGTTTGTTTGAAACCTCCCTAACACTCTAATTAGCATTGAAAAAAATAGCTACTTATATGTATGTATGTATGTATCTATGTATGTATGTATGTAACAACAATTAATGTAAAGAGGTCATAAATTTGCAAGTAGTCAGGATGGAGTATGTGGGAGGGCTTGGAGGAAGGCGAGAGACAGGAGAGTAATTAACTATATTCTAATCTTAAAAAAATTAGACATAGCTACTTACAATTGTATTTTGTTTAAAATTTACTGAACACTTAACATTTTGTGTAAATGTACCTTGAAACCCAGTATAAAGACACACAACACTAATCCCAGCAGGTGACTCTGAGTTTGATGCTAGCCTGGTCTACATAGTGAGTTCCTGGCCAACCAAGGCTCAATTGTGAGGCCCAGTCTCACAAAATAAAATAAAGTAAGCTACTGTTCCAGATAAAAAGCTATCAGTGCTTATAGACCATGGAAATGAGTTTTTATCAGAGTCAATAGCTGGATTATCCTGTCCTCTTTTTTTTGTATTCTTAGAGAGAGCACACTCTCTTATCATTTCCGTGTTAATGGTCTTCCACTTTGTCAGAGATTCCTCACAACACCCTCCCAAAGTCAACTCAGCCTCACAACCACTACCCAGTTTTCAAGGTTCAAACTGCTCAGGCCTGAAACTAAGGGCCGCACAAAGCTTTAGTGCATGGAATGGGTGTGTACCCACAGAGAAAGGGCTAAGCAGGTACAGACAAAGATCCAGGATGGTTTGAAGAATGCATTAAAGGCATCTTCTGAGGACCAATTGCCACATAATTAAATATTCCTCTAGCTTTTCCTCTTGCATAATTTGTTTGCTGTGACATCAGATGGTCACCATCTCATTTCTGCGCTTTCTATTTTCAAAAGCACTCAGAAGTTAGAATTTTAGGAGATCATGGGCATTGCCAATTTTGTTGCTGTCTGACTAGTCTTATGTAGTACTGTTTGGATGTGGTTTGGGTGTATGTACTCTCCAGAGGTCAGTGTATTGGAAACTGAGTTCTCAGTGGGATGGTATTGAGAAGTAGTGAAACCTTAAAGAGCCACAAGGGCAAGGTAATTAGATTACTAGGGATGTGGCCCTCTAAAGTGACTGACATTTATATTATATAGTAAAGCAGTGGTTCTTACCAGAGGGATTTTCAAAACTACAAGGCTCACTCTTGATTTAGGTAGGACATCATTTTTCATTATGTCGTCACTCTTGTATGTTCTCCTAGTAAGATGTCACCTGACTTTAATCCCTTACCAACAGATGAACATATGAAATCACAAGTCTTGGACATTGAACTTCTAAACTTTGAACGTACAAACCTACTTTTCTTAATTTTTCGTTGTGAGCCTAGCCTTTAATGACAGAGTCATCTCTTCTGCCCAACTTTACACAACCTCAGGTATTTTGATATTGCAACACTTAACATATTAAGTAAAAATCTTTGTGTTTTCCTGGTTGTTTTAAATATATAACTTTTGTCTCCTACTGTAAAAGTTACTTTTATTGCAAATTCACACTTCACATTCTTCATGGGTATACCCTAAACTAAAAGCTAGCAAAGTTTATTTTCTACTCAGAACTATTTAATAGTGCCCTATTGCACTGAGCAAAATGGGAATCCCCATAGGCTTGTAATTTAATTTGGAGTTTTTTGCTAATTTCCAAAATTCCTTCAGTAGGACAGAGTTATGTCTATGAGACTAGAAATTTTGTTTGCTATTCTATAATTATATTTCCCCCAATTCCTTGTTTCATAGAACTTTAGATTTCCTCTTGTGATGGTTTATATATGTTTGGCTCATGGAGTGGCACTATTAGAAGGTGTGACCCTTTGGAGTAGATGTGTCACTGTGAGTCTGGGTTCTAAGACCCTCATTTTGGCTGCCTGAAATCCACTAGTCTGCTGGTGACCTTCAGATGAAGATGTAGAACTTTAAATTCCTCCTGCACCATGCCTGCCTGGATGCTGCCATGTGTATGCCTTGATGATAATGGACTAAACCTCTGAACCTGTAAGCTAGCCCCAATTAAACGTTTTTATAAGAGCTGCCATGGTCATGGTGTCTGTTCACAGCAGTAAAACCATAACTAAGACAACCCCCTTTCTGAAAATTTAAATGTTTGGCTTCTTGGCTGCCTGACAGAATTATCCTCTTCACAAAGTCCATTAAAGTGTGCTTCCTTCAGAAAATTTTCCTCTGTTGTTGTTGTTGTTGTTGTTGTTGTTGTTGTTCTTCTTCTTCTTCTTCTTCTTCTTCTTCTTCTTCTTCTTCTTCTTCTTCTTCTTCTTCTTCTTCTCCTTCTCCTTCTCCTTCTCCTTCTCCTTCT
>NC_034590.1:126202358-126208036 GCF_900095145.1 Mus pahari | reverse complement strand
CTCCTTCTCCTTCTCCTTCTCCTTCTCCTCCCTCTCCCTCTCCCTCTCCCTCTCCTCCTTCTCCTTCTCCTTTCTTCTTTGTTTATTTCAATTTTCTGTTATATTAATCAGACTGTGACAATTATTTTAATGCATACATTCATCGTATTGGTCAGGGCTCTATAGAACAAAATCAATGGGATGACTGTACACATTAAAATAGTTTATTAAATCAGCTTTTGCTAAAATAGTAACAAAAGTTGTCTCCCATCTGAGAGGATGAGCTTCTGATGCCAGAGGCTGGGTGCTACAGCAGTAGGAGTATCCCCACAGAAGCTGTCTCTCACTAAGGCCAACAACCATGTAGTTGCTCAATCCACAAGGCTGGAGTCTCAGCAGTTCCTCAAGAACTTTTGGCTCTCAGTCAACTCGAAATGCTAGCTTGTGTCAGTAGTACATTATCTTGTATGTGATAGCAGTGAGAGTATAAGCAGCAGCAACCACAGGATAAATTGACTCAGCCATGAAAGGGAAGGCCAAGTTAGCAAAAAGTGGATAATCATTCTGCCATGGTCTTCTTATCTGTTCCTATGCCAGAAGGTTCCACCCATGCTGGGAGATGGTCATTTCAAATTAATTAAAGCAATCAGTACAATTCTTTGGTTGAAGCTCTTTCTCAGATGATTCCAGAATGTGTTAAGTTGACATCAAATCTAGTCATCACAAGAACCATTGTGGTCTGGTGGCCCTTGGCATTCTTCACAGGACCTCACACCTCTCTATCTCTGTGTTTTCTCACAGTTGGTATCCACTTCCTTTCAGTCTGTGCATTCAGTCAAGAGCTTCTTACTGCAGTTGTCCGTCAAGCCTTCTAATAGCTCTTATTCAATTCTTTCCAATTTGTGGTAATTAAAATGATGGGGATAAGCATTTGGACTTCTTGTGATTGAGCTTTTAAGCTGTTTATTTGAACAACATGGAAAGAGCAACTGGGGTACTATGAGTACAGTATATTGCCCCCAAGGTTTACCTCTTATGTGATTCAAGTGACCATCTCAAAGTGAGACCCTACACTTTAGAAAATCTAACCATACAGTAGAAATTCTGCTCTTTTTAATATTACAAATAGTTTAAAGTAAGCCAATAGTACTTAATAAATGCTTTAAATAAATGTTTTTTTTTTGTGTGGGGAAACTGGTTAACAAGCCCAGTTCCATCAATGTTAATTTTTATTTGATCTTTACATAATTACTAAACTTACGATTTTTGTTTATTTTCTTCTTTTCACTTTTTAAAGATGTTTATTTTTTATTTTGTGTTTTGCATGCATGCATGTCTGTGCATCATGAGTGTATCTGGTGTAGGATAATGTCTGAAAAAAAATGTTGTATCTCCCAGAACTAGAATCCCAGATGGTTGTGAGCTACAGCCATGTGGGCACTGGGAAGAGCACCCAGTGTTCTTAACAGCAGAGCCATCTCTCCATCCCCTGCATCCCTCCTCCCAGTTCTTTCCTTTCTTCTCAAACAAGAGGAAACAAGATTGGCAGTGAGAGTTACAATGTACAAGATTCTGTTGCTGTATTTCAGAGTTGTAACTAAATAAAAGGTGGAGTAATTCCACATCAATGTCTTCCCAAATAAATCTGGGGATTTCCTGTGAGCTTTGTTCTCAGGAAATCAGCACTGTATCTCATTGTGGAAGTATTTCTATGTGTAATTAATTTATATAACATAAAAGAAGCAGGCTCTAGATGAGAGAGGCAATAATCTTCTACTCGAAGTTATTCAGCCACAAACCAAGGGCATACTTTGTATTTTGTTCTTGTTTTGATGATCACAGGATGTATCTTATTTGTGGCTTACTTGGGCTATTTTCAGTGCCTGGGGAGACATGATGTACACTGTAGAATAATGCAATAAAATAATTGAACATTTTCCCTTGTCTGGCATATTTATACTTGTGTGCTCAGTCACATTAAAGGGGCTGGGAATGCAGAAGCCTCAGCTGTAAGTTATTATCCTGATGGAACTGGCAGGCCTGGATGCTCTCTCACTGAGAAGCAGGCTGGGTGTTCCAGTGGATGGATTGCTCTACAGGCAGTGTAGCTCATGGAGGGAAAGTCAGTCGGCTGTGTTAAAAGGAAAAAAAAAAAAGTCAGCGGAACAAAACAACATAACATCTAATCCTTTGCCAGCAGAAGTTTTTCAGGGAAGTGCCAAATTAGTGACAAGCCAAGGTCCTTCTTCTGAATCCACAGTGGGGAAGCAACCCAGCTGTGGTCACTCTAAGAATACCAGCAACCCAGCTGTGGTCACTCTAAGGATTCCAGCAACCCAGCTGTGGTCACTTTAAGGATCCCAGCAAACCAGCTGTGGTTGCTTGAAGGATCCCACGGAAATGGCAATGGTTGTTCCATTTGTTCTGACCTCAGACATGAGGAAAGCTATTTAAAACTTGTCATTTCACCTCAGAAAAGTCAGTTAAGAAAACGGAAGAGCTTTAGCATCAAGATGAAGCAAATGTAATTTAATTTGAGAGTCAGGGTTTGGAGTTAGGAGACTCACACCAAAGGGTTTTCACAACACTGGGAATTTAGAATACATTGTCAATATTTTCATCTGTGCATTTGTAACACTTTAAAGATGTATCCCCTAGCATCCCCTTTTAGTAAGATTTCATTAGTGTTACAGTTTAAACTGGGCACTTCAGGATTCTGAAAGATGAATACAGAGCTGGAATGAATGTGTAATTCTTTGTAAGAACTTCAGTAAAAACCTCTGAGTGCTTTCTATCTTTCTTGTTTGTTTGAATTTTACAGGGGAGACAGGGTCTTAATATGTACCTATGGCTGTTCTGGATAGACCAGGCTGACAGTCAGTCAACTCAATGAGATATGCCTGTCTCCGCCTCCTGAATGCTGGGATTAAAGGCATGAGCCAATACACACACACACACACACACACACACACACACACACACACACACACACACACACACACACAAAGAAAAAAAAAAAAGAAAAGAAAAGAAAAGAAAACATCACTATCAGAAATAGATCTCCATCTACTTCAAAGGAAGGCAGAAGATTCCCACCAGAGCAGCTTCTCTATGGTAGTTCTGGAAATTAAGCTTGAAACACAGACAGGCTTCATTATTTTTACTCAAGGCAAGCAAGGTTGGTTTGACATTTGTTTTCAATCAAGCATGAATGAAGAGTTTTCTCTGAGAGTACAGCTCTACATTCGTTTTCGAAAAAGAGTTATAGACTTGCCAACATGGAAGAGTTATATTCTTAGACCTGAAGACTAAGTTGAGTTGGGTGTGGCTCGAATTAGTTAGGTTGCGACCGAAGCCGAAGGCTTTTGAGTTTGAGGCCAGCCTGGACTGCATAGTGAAACTCAGGGAAGTGCCCTGATAAAATAAAGATATATAAGCTCAATGTCTGAATTCTAATTCCCTTTACTTCTCAGGGGTATTTTGAAAATGTATCTGACTTCTTAAAGTTAATTTCCTTTGTGAGAAAACCAAAACTATTCTCTCATTTAATGCTAAACATTATATGCTCACATATTTGCGAACCCGTATCTACACAGAGATTTCTGGATCTCTTGATGTGATGAACTATCAAATGAATAGGCTGGCCAAGTGAATGATTTTCTTAATTACTTTCAGTAAGTGAGAAATCTGTAACAAATTAGAATTGATCTGGTATAATCAAAGATAATTGTGACATAACCTCCGTCATTTGGTGCCTAAACAGAAACTGACCTAGCCTCACCACGACCTTGAGAAGTTGTGACATTTACTTCCTTTTATAATTGAAGAAACTATGACTGCAGGAGGTTGAATAATTTGCTAAAGTTAGACAGCTAGCAAGGGGAGAGTTCAACCTCAAAGCAGACTGTGCTTGACCCCAGTGCCCTAAAGACCAGGCAATGGAACAGGTAGAGGAAATGAGATTTGTGTTCATGGCCTGTGTCCTTCCTTATGAAGGACAGGGAGAATGAAAGGAGAAGGTCAGTAGGAAAATGGAAAAGAGAGCAAGGCTATTCAGAGCAGAGCAAACGAGTGGCAGAGAACAGTTGTCCATCTTACTGACACTGTCATTCCTGTTCTGCAGAGACTTAAAACATCATAACATTAACATTTTAGGAAGATGGAGATAAACTGTGCTTTAAAAATGTATTTTCACATATATTTAAGACATATTTCTTAGTATGTATTTGGATTATATATTATACTATTGTGTATATAATGAACATATGTATTTATGATAAAAGTTTATATATTTATAATTAAAGTACATGTGTTACTTTATATTTATAAACATGGTAAATGTACAATGTCAGTGATCTTTTTTTTTAATGTCTAAAATAGCATAATAGACCATAGGCCATTCTGTTCAAGGGTGTGTTTGTGGGAATTAAGTGTGTGTGTGTATGTGTGTGTGTGGGAGGATTATGTGTTATGGCTTCTAAGAAGTATTATGAGACTAGTCAGTCAAATAATCTTATTTAAATTGTGCCTTAATTACATGAGTTGATAATCAAGTAAAAAAACTGGTATTTATTCTAATTCAGAAAACTAGTCCTTTATCATGAAATAATGACTTTTTTTTTGAGGTAGGTTGAGAAGAGGAATTTGTTCTGTGGATGATTTACCAACAGTTAAAGATCAAATTCAAGAGATTTTCTAAAACCAAATGTAACTTTGGTTTGTATAGCACTTCAATTTTTGTGTATCTATAATTTTTTATTTTGAAATTTTTGTTTTTATTTAAAAAATTTAGACAATACACTTGGATTATATTCTTTCTCCTCTCCCAACTCCTTCCAAACCCTCCATACCTACCTACTTACTCAAATTCATGTTTTTTCTCTTTCTTTCTCAATAACAACAAAAACAAAGAAAAATCAAAAATCAAAATAAAAACAAATAAGACAAAATGCTACCAAACAAATAAAAAACACTTTTGTGTTGGTTAACCGTTCCTGGGCATGGGTCTGTCCTGCAGTATGGTTAATATGCAGTGATGATCCATGGGAGGAAACTGATTTTTCATTCTTGGCTGAGATTTTTATCTGGCTTGGATCTATGCAGGTCTTGTATGTGCTGTTTGTCATTCGTGTATTAGTCCTGTTGTATCTGAAAAATGTGTCTTTGGAGTCATCCACCAATCTAGGCTCTTACAATCTTTCTGCTTACTCTTCTACATAGATCCTTGAGTCTTGAGGGTTTTAATAAAGATAATCTATTTATGAATGAGTGTTCCAAGGTCTCTTATTCTCTTTATGTTGTCCAGTTGTGGGTTTCTGTTTTTTTTTTTTTAATTTTTATTTTTTTTAAAGATTTATTTATTTATTATATGTAAGTACAATGTAGCTATCTTCAGACACCCCATGTGGTTGTTGGGATTTGAACTCAGGACCTCTGAAAGAGCAGTCAGTGCTCTTAACCGCTGAGCAATCTCTCCAGCCCTGTGGGTTTCTGTTTTTTTGTTTTTTTTTTTAAATTATTTTATTAGATATTTTCTTCATTTACATTTCAAATGCTATCCCAAATGTCCCCTGTACATCCCCCGCCCCCGGCTCACCTGCCCACTCACTCCCACTTCTTGGCCCTGGCGCTCCCCTGTATGGGGCATATAAAGTTTGCAAGACCAAGGGGTCTCTCTTCCCAATGATGGCTGACTAGGC
>NC_034590.1:126181252-126202347 GCF_900095145.1 Mus pahari | reverse complement strand
TGTAGGGCATGACCTAACTGTTGAGTAAAATTGTGGTTTTGGACTTCCCCTATCTCCTCCCCTTGTCCTCCCCCTCTTTTGTGTTTTTTGCCTTTATAAGCTTGTAAAAAGTTTGGGTTGGGGTCGAACTCCTCTACCCCTGCGTGGTGTATGAGTTTCGACCCCAGCATGCTGGCCTGAGCTCAATAAACTTCCTCATGTGATTACAGCAAGTTAGGTCTCAGTGTCTCACTGGGTGTGCACTATTCCTGAGACTTGAGTGAGGGTCTCCCTACGAGGGGTCTTTCATCAGCACTCCTGGGAATCCATCTCTCCCCTGCATCCCCATGGTCAGAGCACTCCTTGCAAGGCAGGTGTTCAGGAGTCTGGAGCTCTGATCCTCCTTCTGAGTCCTGGGGTCAGAGCCCTCCCTGTAGGCCAACTCTTCTGTGATCTCGAGAACCTGTGGTGTGAAGGGTCCTCCAGAACTCTCTGCTGTCTCTGCTGTGATCCTGAGGACCTGTGGTGTGGAAATTCCTCTGGAGCGCTCAGCTGCCTCTGCTGGGGTTCAGGAGAGAGATGGCGGGGTGGCTTGACTGGACCGGAACCCTGTCTCTGGGTGGGTGGTGTTCCTTTGTCCCTGTTCCTGCTGGCACAAGCCCCTTATGGATTCTCTGGATTTGGTTGTGTTCTACTCACCTGTGATCCAGAGGATCTGAGGTGTGGAGAGTCTTCTGGATCGCTCAGCAGCCTCCACTGGGGTTATGAAGAGATATGGCAGGGGTGGCCCGGACTGGACCGGAATCCCGCCTCTAGGTGGAGGTGGGCGTTCCTTTGACCTTGTTTCTGCTGGCACAAGCTCCTCCTGAATTCTCTGGAGTTGATGTTACATTCCACTCACCGGTGATCCCGAGGACCTTTGGTGTGTAGATTCCTTCAGAGTGCTCAGCTGCCTCCGCTGGGGTTCAGGAGAGAGATGTAGGTTTCTGTTTTAACTACCATCTACTGCAAGCAGAAACTTCTTGATGAAAGTTGAGTGATGCTCTGACCTATGGGTATAGCCATATAGCATGAGGAATAATTTCACTGCCTTTAGTAGAATCATAGTAGAAGTTTTCCCCCTAGTGCCCATGACATATATAGTTTTAGGTTCTTGAATATTTTAGTAGTGTCAGGTATGGGTTGTATCTTATGAAGTAGACATTAAATCCAATTTTTAAACGTTATTGGTTACTCCCATAATATTTGAGCCACTATTGCACTAATATATCTTACAGGCAGGTCTCTGTTGTACATGGCAGGGTTTATAGTTGGATGAAACTGATGATTATTTTTCTCCTCTGGTAACATGTAAAGTATCTTCTAGCACCATGAATGGTAGTCAGCAGGGGCAAAACTTCTAGTAGGGCACCAGCTCAATTTCTTCATACTTGATTACAGAAGATGTTGGGTATTCAGCAATAGGGACTAGCCATCATGTTGTGGAGAGTAGCCAATATACTTGGCAACAGCCTGGGATTTTGTGTCTGGAAGTGTTTATAGGATCTCTTTGGCTAACATCTCAATAAACTCCTGACAATGTTGCTTTTATTCAATGGAATAACATCTCTTGTTGGAGTCTTTTTTCTCTATCATGTAGCAACTCCTTTTAGATCCTTTTCATGTATGTATATATTTTGGAAGCTTCTAAACTGGTAAATGTTGTTATGGCTTTTCAAAGGCTGTCACCCTGTATACTCCAACCTTTACCATCTTTCCCCTATCTAATCTTCCTAATTCTAGTTTACCCCTTTCCTCTTTATAATACTATATTATATTTCCTCTTTCTTGGGAGATCTCACCCTTCTCAGTGGTTCTGTAGGTTGCTATCTAACTTCTGTGCTTATTTGGATTGAAACAATATATCCAAACCTTAAAAGCTAACATCCTTGTGAAAGAAGACATGAAGGGTTTGTCCTTTGAGGCCCAGATTATGTAAGTCAGGGCATTGTTTCATTTACCAGCAAATTTCACTTTGTTAACAACGAGATAATATTCCATTGTGGAAATGTACTACATCTTCAATATCTGTCCATCAGTTGATGGGCATCTGGGCTGTTTCCAGTTTCTGGCTATTATGAATACAGCAGTAATGAACATGGATGAGCAAGTATCTTGTAGTAGAATGTAGAATCTTTTGTGTATATGCTTAAAAGTGGAATAGCTGCATCTTGTGGTATATATCTATTATCAGTTTTTTAAAAAAGAAATCTTCATACTGATTTTCACAGTAGTTTTATCAGTTTTCACTCCCACCAGCAGTGGATAACTGTTCTCCCCCCACCTCCCCATATCCTCCACATCATGTTCTGCAATTTGTTTTATTGATCTTGGTCATTCTGACTGAAGTAAGATAAAATCTTAAAGTAGTTGTAATTTGCACTTTCCTGACGGCTAAGGATGTTGAACTTTTTAAAAAGTGTTTTCCAGCCATTTATGTTTCACCCTTTGAGAATTCTTTGCTTAGTTCTCTATCTCAATTTTTAAATTTTTTTTCACTTATTTTAAGGTTTCTTTTTTCTTAAATATTTTATTTATTTACATTACAAAAGTTACCCCTTCCCAGTCCCTGAGTTCTTCACCCTCTCCCCCACACCTCTGAGAGGGTGCTCCACCACTACCCAACCATCCCCACCTTACCTCCACCAACAGCCCTCTTCCCTGGGGCACCAAGTTTCCATAGGCTTAAGTGCATCCTCTCCCACTGAGGTCATCCAATGCAGTCTTCTGTTACACATGTTTCCGTGGCTGTGAACCAGCCCCTGTAGGCTCCTTGCTTTTTGGCTTAGTCTCTGGGAGCTCTGAGGGGTCCAGGATAATTGGCATTATTGTTCTTCCCATGGGGTTGCAATCCCCTTCAGTTCCTCAGTCCTTCCTCTAACTCTTCCGTATTGGTCCCTGACCTCAAAACCCCCAGTTGAGGCAGGGGTCCACCCACCCATCTTCAAACTTTTAAACTCAGAGTTGTTCCTGTCTAAAGGTTCTTTAAAAAAAAAAAACAACCCAACTTTTTATTGATTCTTTGTGAATTACACATCATGCAACACAATCCCACTCAGCTCCCTGTCCCTTAATATCTACTCTCTGCCCTTGCAACCTCCCCCGCAAAAACAAAACAAAACAAAAACCATCTCTTCATGGAAGTTGGAGTGTCTCAACCTTTTGTCCACATATCTTCAGTTGCAAATGTTCACTGTAATGAGTCCTTGGTCTTCTTGATCTCTGACTTTATCTGCTACATTATCACTGGGTCCTTACCTGGACTCTCAGATATCCTGATGTTGCCCTGTGTCCTGGAGATCCTGTAGCTTTGGATCCACAGAAGTGGCCCCATTCACATGTTTTTACACTCCATAGATAGGGTAGATGTAGGGGTGGGCCAATCCAAACCTCTAGATTTGAACCTGGGTGGTACCTGAGCTGATTAGGTCTGGTGAGCTCTCCATCCAGCACTGCCGCAGCTTGGTCACCCAATGTCATATCTGGTAAGGAACAGGGCTATCTCTCCCACTCTCATGCTGTCTGGCTGGCTCACCCACTCCATTGACACCAGGCTGGCTTTACTGCCCAGGTGAGTTACAGGGTCCACTCTCTGGAGTGCTGCAGCTAGTGAGGAGCTAGCCCAGCTCCTCTGCCTGTCACAGGTGGTGAAGAGCAAAGAAGGAAAGGATATTTCTCCCTTGCACACTCCACCACAATGTAGATGAGTGACAGGGTCAGCTGTCTTTCTCTCGTGCCCACAGGGCCAGCTTACCTGAGCATTGTACTACCCAGGACTGTACTCAGTGAGGGGTGGGATTAGCTCTGCACAACCATTTGACATGATAATGGTCCCAAGCCACAGCCTAGACTAAGAACTTCCTTTGGTGGTCATATTAACAACAGAGATCTACCCCGACCCCTTCTGTTGCATGGCCAGGGACCCACACATGCCTCCCAGCAGCATCAGGGGCCAGGACTTCACCATGGCCTCAGGTCACAGGACAGGCTACTCACATCAGGCTACTCACATCAGGCTACTCACATCAGGCTGTTCCATTACATCTTCAGTTCCATCTTTCTTCATTATATTCAAACCTGCTTCTCTTTCTCACTCATCTCTCCACCACATACTTACACATACATTGTAGTGGCTCTTGCTGTTGGCAGGCCATGTGGCAGGCCAGCCTGCCCACCTGTGCCACAGAAAAATGTACAGTCTTTTTTTTTTTTTTAGTTCTTTATATATTCTCTAACATATCTATTTGATATATAATTAGTACTTTTTTCCCTATTTTTGTAGGCTGCTTATCGGCTTGAACACTGGTATACCTTTGCTGTACAAAATTGCTTAGTTCATGAGGCCTTATGAATTATTATCAATTATTGTTCTTAGTGCCTGTGCTATCCATGTCCTGTTCAGTAGTCCCTTTTTATGTAAATGCACTATAGCTGTCTTCAGACACACCAGAAGAGGGTGTCAGATCTCATTACAGATGGTTGGGAATCACCATGTAGTTGCTGGGATTTGAACTCAGGATCCTGGGAAGAGCAGTCAGTGCTCTTAATCTCTGAGCCATCTCTCCAGCCCCCAGTAGTCTCTTTATATACCAATGAATTCAAGCATATTTTCTACTTCCTTTTCTGTCAGATTCAGGATATCTAGACTTATGTTGAGGTCCTTGATTCATTTAAAGTTGAGTTTTGTGCATGGTGATAAGTATGTATCTATTTTCATTCTTTAACATACAGCTATCTGGTATGACCAGCATCATTGATCAAAGATTCTGTCCTTTCTTTAGTGTGTATTTTTGTGGGTATTTTTTTTTTGTTTAAAAAATTAGGTATCCTAAGTGTTTGGAATTATCCTCAATTCTATTTCATTGATTAAGATGTATGTCTTGCAATACCTCTTCTGGGCATATACCCAGAATATCTTCCAACTGGTAATAAGGACATATGCTCCACTATGTTCATAGCAGCCTTATTTATGATAGCCAGAAGCTGGAAAGAACCCAGATGTCTCTCAATAGAGGAATGGATACAGAAACTGTGGTACATTTACACAATGGAGTACTACTCAGCTATTAAAAACAATGAATTTATGAAATTCTCGGGCAAGTGGATGGATCTGGAGGATATCATCCTTAGTGAGGCAACCCAATCACAAAAGAAGTCACTAGATATGCACTCGCTGATAAGTGGATATTAGTCCAGAAACTTAGAATACCTAAGATCCATTTTGCAAAACACAGGAAAACCAAGAAGAAGGAAGGCCAACATGTGGATACTTCATTCCTCCTTAGAATAAGGAACAAAATACCCATGAAAGGATATTGATACAGAGACAAAATTTAGAGCTAAGATGAAGGAATGGACTATGCAAAGACTACCCCACCCAGGGATCTATCCCATCATCAGCCACCAAACCCAGACACTATTGCACATGCTGACAAGATTCTGCTGAAGGGACCCTGATATAGTGGCCTCTTGTGAGGCTATGTCAGTGCCTGGCAAACACAGAAGTGGATGCTCACAGTCAGCTATTGGATGGAACACAGGGCCCCCAGTGGAGGAGCTAGAGAAAGTACCCAAGGAGCTGAAGGGGGCTGCAGTCCTATAGGTGGAACAACAATATGAACTAACCAGTACCCCCTGAGCTTGTGGCTCTAGCTGCATATGTAGCAGAAGATGGCCTAATCGGCCATCATTGGGAAGAGAGGCTCCTTGGTCTTGTAAACTTTATATGACCCAGCACAGGAGAAGGCCAGGACCAAGTAGTGGGAGTGGGTGGGTAGGGAAGCAGGGGCGGGGGGGGGAATATAGGGAACTTTCGGAATAGCATTTGAAATGTAAAAAAAGAAAATAATAATAAATAAATTAATTAATTAAAAAAAAGATGTATGTCTTCACAACAGTTCCATTCTGTGTTTATTACTGTAGTTCTGTAATATAATTTGGAGTCTAGAATAGAGAGTCCTCAAGTAGTTCTTTTATTATTCAGGATTGTTTTAGGTGTGTGTGTGTGTGTGTGTGTGTGTGTGTATTGTGTGTCCATTTGAAATTGAAAATTTTTTTTCAATTTTTGTGAGGAATTGTGTTGGAATTTTTCTCGGGATTGTGTTGAATCTATAGACTGCTTTTGGTAGATAGCTACTTTTATAATATTAGTCCCACTAATCCAAGACCAAAAGAGATATTTTCATCTTCCAGTGTCTTCTTCAATTTCTGTCTTTTTTCAGTACCTTAAAGTTTCTATTAAACAATTTTCTTACTTGCATATATATATATATATATATATATATATATACACATATATATACATATATATGTAATATATTATATGTCATATATATTATATAATGTGTTATACCTAATATAATATAGACCATTTATATAATATATAATATATTTTAGTTCAATATATCATATATCATATGCATGTATTCTGAGTCTATTGTTAAATGTATTGTTTTTCCCATTTCTTTCTCAGTATTCTTGTCATTTGTATATAGGAAGAATACATAGTTTTATGTATTTTGTATCTTGCTACAATTTGAAAGTGTTTTTCAACTGTAGAAGTGTCATAGTGCAGTATTTAGGATATTTTATGTATAAAGTCATATCATCTTTAAAATTTTCAAAAGTTGATTGTCAGAGATTTCTGAACATGAGGTTAAGTGTGATTTTTTTTCTGCATGTTCTTGCTTTTTAGTGGTCCTACAAAATGATTCTAGTTTAGTAAACAAAGCAAAGAAGATCATCATTGAAAAATGTACACTCAGTTTTAAAATGCTGGACAGGAGCAGTTCTGTTGAAAATATATTGAGTGTAGATTAAAGTTTTAGATGGAAATGACAATTTAAAATCTGCTTTGATTAAGGTAAGATCAGACCTCTATAACTTTTATTTAGTTGATTTTTGGCATTGATAAAATGGAATGAAAATGTACATTCTTTCTTTTATGTGATTTTTCCAGACAGGAGTAACAAGTGGTCCCTTAATTATTCTTGGGGTTCTTTCTCATTAAAAACTTCTATTGAATTTTCACTGTAATAAAGTGAATTGCATAAGTTTAATATGTACATAATAATAAGTTTTGACTTACAATAAAATAATTTCTATCAATAAGTAGAATGAAACCAAATTATCCACATGTCATTTTTCTTTATACTGTTCCCCATGTTGAGAGCATTGCACAATATGTTAGTTATATTGTGAGTGAGACAGATATGCCAAGACTCATCTCAAAACGTTTACAGTATTAGTGATCTTGTTTCCATGAGAAAACACATTCTAGGGGCTTGAGATAGGGGCTTCAGCAGCAGGTAAGAGAACTATTTGCTCTTCCAAAGGATCTGGGTTCAATTTCTAGCACCCACACGGTAGCTCACAAGTGTTGATAATTCCAGTTCTGGGGGAATCCAGCATACTCACACAGAAAATGCATAACACCAATGCATATAAAATAAAAGTAAATAAATTTTAAAAAAGAAGGAAAATTTCTAAATTCTGTAACATTTGAGATAGAATTGAGATATAATTTTGTTAGTAAGATGAAGAGCTAATATTTACCACTCCCCTGTGTGAACAATTAACTATATATTCCCATTTATTCCATGTATTATTTATATTCTCATAGACTTTTTATACCATTGTACTGGATGGTTTTGTGTGTCAACTTGACACAAGCTGGAGTTATCACAGAGAAAGGAGCCTCCCTTGAGGAAATGCCTCCATGAGATCCGGCTGTAAGGCATTTTTCTCAATTAGTGATCAAGGGGGGAGGTTCCCTTGTGGGTGGTGCCATCCCTGGGCTGGTAGTCTTGGGTTCTATAAGAAAGCAAGATAGGAAAGTCAGGGGAAGCAAGCCAGTAAGTGACATTCCTCCATGGCCTATGCATCAGCTCCTGTTTCTGACCTTCTTGAATTCCAGTCCTGATTTCCTTTGGTGACAGACAGCAATATGGAAGTATAAGCTGAATAAACCCTTTCCTCCACCATTTGCTTCTTGATCATGTTGTTTGTGCAGGAATAGAAAACCTGACTAAGACAACCACACTCCCAATAAATCCAATTTAGTCCGCATCATGAAAAGTAACTTGTTGGAGGTACTATTGCTGGAGAGTTGTTAAGAAGTGGTTGTATGTCATAGGCAGTGCAGCAATGGGCTTCACAGGAACCTGGGAAGGAGAGTAATAGTAGACAGGTACGTAAGATTCTGGACTCACTTCAAGAATGAACAATTTTTATTTTTCCCACTGTTCTTTATATATTGTTAAGCTGGTTATGAGAGGATAGTTTTGCCAAGTAGAGCTTGAACAAACAATACCTTGACTCTTTATTTGAGCTCTTCCTTCTGCTCTTCCATGGCCCTTGTGGAACAATTTTGCCCTGGAGGCCATTCCTTCTAGGCTTTATATTGTGCCTGAAGCTTTTTAGTCACTGGTCCATATCTGAGCTAGGATTTGTGCTGGAATAAGGAACTGTTGACCATTGGACTCAACAGTACTAGAATGTGCCTGAAGTTTTGCTCCTTTTCATAAATGATAAACAATTTTCATAAGGAAGTAACTACAACAACCTTAGAATTTTGCATATAAAAACCTTAGAATTTTGCACAATTCTTAAAATGATGGTGATTTGATTTTTTAACTTCTTATTTTTATTTTTATATATATTAGTATTTTGCCTGTATATATTTATTATATTGTACAGTACCTGTAGAAGCCAGAATATGGCATTAGATTACCAGTGACTGGAGTTCCATGGTTGTGAACAGCTATGTGGGTGCTGGAAATGGAATCCATGTCTTCAGCTATCCAGTCCTTTGATTTTTATTATAGTATAATATGAGTGACTTTAGTCATTATTAAGGTGATGGGACTTATCTTTATTCTGAACCAATTGCTGATGCAATTATAAGATTGGACTTGATACATTTCATGGTTTGGTCACTTTGCTGTGATTTCTGTGTCTTTTTAACAGTTTATACATTGCAAATTTCTTTCATGTGTACTTCCATTGCATTTTTTTTATCCTGGCAAAATTTGTGTGAAAGCAGTTAAGGCTAAAGATCGCGGAAGCCACTGTTGTATATGCTCTGCTTGGATTTCCACAGTTGGACTTCACAGCAAGCTTATGAGATATGTGCCATCCTGCTAAACTTACTGTTTAGAACCTGATGCCCTGGGACAACGATGATATGTTCAGTAGCACACAGCGAGACACTGAGCTCTGCCCTGAACTCCATTTACATGGCACCCTTTACTTTATTTAGTGCTGTTATTGTATAGAGGACTTTGACTATCAAAGGGACCTGGATTTTATTCTTGGGTCTATCACTATCATTGTTAATTTAGATAAGGCTTCTTGCTCTTTGTTTGTTTGTTTGTTTGTTTTGTTTTTTTTCAGCATCGTCTCTGGTAAATGAAACTAAAGCCACAATCTGAATTAAATCTATCTTACCATACAAAACGCACGAATGACGTTTTAAATGCTGAGTGTTGCTTTGATCACGGACTGATGTTTCTCTCCTGTCCTCACTTTCCTTTGATGCCGTGCCATTTGGTATGTGTGTTACTGAACATTTGCTGAGCCTCCTCACTGTTTAATAAGAAAGGTTTAATAATCTGTGCTGTTCATTTCGGTATCAGATTTGATTCTATTTGCTTGTGTATTTCAACAGGGTGAAGATGCATACAAGAATAAAGGAGGAAAGGACTGAAATTAGAATCAAAGGCCTGGCATGGAAGAAGATGTGAGAGGTCCCTTTTACTTGACTTTTAACTACTCACATCAGCAAAGAAAAAAAATTCCTTTAACTTGCTTAATCGCATAATGAGTTCAAAACTGAGGTTTGCCAGCCGGTGAGAAGGCTCAGTGTTCAAGCTTGATGAACTTGTTTAATTTCTGGATCCCAGGTAAAGGTGGAAGAAGTGAAACAACTACACGAAGTTGTCCTTTGATCCCTACACGAATGCTCTCACATGCACATCATGTGCATATATACAATAATGATGGTAAATACATTTTTAAAAATTTAAAAACTGAGGCTTGAATAAAATTCTACAAGCTATTTTAGTCATTGTTTACAGGTTTAATGTGTGTACATATGAATCTATCATACACTTGAGTGTGCACATACGTGTGATACACATTTGAATGAAGAAAAGGTTAAGAATGATTTCAGAGCCATGTTGATTAAAATTTATCTTTATTTCATGTCACCCAAGTTTACTAATTCGTACTGCAAAATAGTCCCTGCCTCTGTGTTGCATACCCCTTGCTTGTTTATGTGTGAACACAGACAGGGGTGCTCTCAGAGGTAACTGCAAGCTTGCTCCTACTGCACAGTCCTGAAATCTTCCTATGCTTTTTTTTTTTCTCTTCATAAACAATACAAAGAAGTTGACAGGTCTGAAAGGGGCTTATGTGAAAAGATAATTAAGAGCTTTAGAGAGTGTCAAGAGTCAATAGCTCAGCACTGTCAGCACTCTGGAGTGTCTCGGGCTATAATTAGATGGCATGGAGGTGTGAGGCATGCTTGGCAGTTGATTCCTGCATGATCTCCAAGGGAAGAAACAAAGAGCGGCCTCCATGAGATGTCAGGCAAAAGAGGGGACCAGATGTACAGGACTCAATCCTCTCGAGGGTCTGCTCTGTTTTCCCAGATGGCATTGTTTTGGTGAGGAGTCTCTTTGCCTTTTGACTAGCATTCACGTGAGCCATTTTGCCTGTGCTCATAATTTACACAGTCCTCCAGGATTCGGACAGAGACGTCTTTCCACTCTATGAGTTAGGGAGCTCATTCCTCATTGGCCTCAAAGCCTTGTCCATATTATTGCGTAAACTTACAACCTCTTTTTTTTTTTTTTACATTTTTTTTTTTTTAGTTTTGAGATTATAATATAATTACAATATTTACCCCTTTCCTTTTCTCTACTCAAGTCCTCCCATATACCCCTCCTTGATCTCTTTCTGATTCATGGCCTTGATTTTGTTTGCTTGTTTGTGTTTTTTGTGTTTGTTTTTTGTTTTATTATGTTGTTGTACAGTAACACTACTGATCAAAATTTGACCATAAAAGTTTATTATATGAAGCCTTAAATTGAATAACAATGCTTAATTTCAAAATGTTGAACATTAAGTAATATGCCTATACTTTACTAAAATATGCCTATATAATGCCACAAATCAAATAAACACAAATTTAGAGAATATGTGACAGCAAGTTGGCTTGAAATAAACTGTCATGATCTCAAAATGTAACTACTTTAAAAATTTATTCCTTGCCTGCAAGAAATCTGACTGAGATAAACCTATGCAGATCTACCAATTTTGACATTTTATTCAAATTATTTTAAAACAAGAAATAACAAAACACTACAGATAAAACTGAATTCATCCTCAGTCTCATTGCCTTTATTCATCCCAGGGACAATTACTTCAGTTAGTTTTCAATAATCTGTATATAGAAACCTGGGCAGTAACCTCACTCACTAAGATGAGTTCTTTCAGGCTAAGATATTTCAACACTTTAGATTATAAAGTTTAGAAGAATCCTCTTGAAGCTCTCATTCTCTCTAACTCTGAACAGCAAGGTAACTCTGATCTCCATTCTACCTTGAAATATTTTATCTCACTCAGAGCTGTAGTCTTGACTTGTCTTGTAAAGCAGCCCTTCCTTAGCCAATTTTCTGTATGGTCCTCACACTCAGTCCTCTTATCAGACGCCATCATAGCATCCGATGCTTTCTAATGCCCTGCAAAGCTCCGAATCCTTTACATCAGAGATCACTGACAAAGCCTAGTCTTTAATGTAGAAGTTGGGGCCGCACACTCTAGTCCAAAACAACTTGTCATTAACTTCTAGTTATGTATCAGTGTTCTTCCTGGACACTAGCTGCTCATAGTCATGCCCTAATGTTTTACAGCTCTTTGCCTAAAATGATGTCATCTTGATAAAACACTACTCAACAGTTTGTATTCATTACTTAACTCCTACTCACACTTTCTATGAACTATGTACTTTGATAATTCATACATTAACTCACAATAATTGCCATTTATATAAGTATAACCCTTAAAACTGTGAACCTAAACAAGTCAAGGAAAATTTAACTAATTTCCCATTGTATCTCTTAGTGTATCACTATAAGTGTATTACGCAGTCATTTAGAGTGGAAGGTGGTGAAGTATTATTTCTTACTGACTTTGTACTGACAGTCATAATAGCGTTTGCTGTACATGAAATGCTCACAAACAGGTTTTAATATACCAGAGATTGGACTATTGGTTGTGTGCAGCCTAACATTTGTTTTAATAAGCAAACACACACACACACACACACACACACACACACACACACACACACACACACACACATTCTTTTATGTATTGTCACCAATGCTTTAGAATAGAATTGGATAATTGCAATGGTGTTTCCCAGCTACCCATTTCCAGAAAAGGCTTTCTGACCAAATGAATGAAACTGGGCTAGGCATAAGGGTGATGCAAAATCAGACAATATTACAAATTGTCACTCGAATTTGCCATTTTAGGCGATTATTCTATCTTCTTTTCTTTACTTGATGATGTGTGATGATCATTCATCATCAAACTTAATTCGAATAGATATTTGGGATCATATCTATTTATATACATTTATACATACATATATACATATATGTAAACACACATATATACTCAAATACATGCATGTAAAATAGGTACTTATTATGAATATGATTTTTAAAAATTCTCAGAAATATAAAGGAAAAAATGATCATTCCTTAGTCATACAACTCAGTGTTTTGAATACCATATGGATATATTTCTCTGATTGCTTTTAAGAGCTCAGCAAGAAAGTCCAGGTTTGCATACATATATTCATTACCCATTGAACATTGGAGGCTGACCTGCACATAATTGCAAAAGAAGAACATTATAATTCTTTTAAAATGGTGGCACTTATTACATGCTAACACATGTTTATCCAAAAACTCCATCACCTGATGAATATACAATTAACCTATGTATTGCCACAGAAAACATCTCCTTGGAAATGTTATATAGCCATATTCCTTGGAAATGCTATATAGCCATATAGTTTTTAATATGATCTTCAAAGGCTTTCTGTAGAAGAAAATAATTTTTCCCAATAGGATATATTATTAGAAACACAACTCTGCATAGCCAATTCTCTACATCATCTGATTTATTTTAATTAGAGGTTAGCTGCTGAATGTGATTACAGTAATAATTATTACAATACCAGTCACCCACGTTTCCATTAGGATTCCACTTGATAGTTAGCAATAAGCAGAAATAAAATATTAGGACTTTTAAGAGAAGAGATTACCAATTAGTACAATTCTCCACTGGCACAAGATAATTTTTAATTATACTCATCATGGTAATTATTCACCAAGCTAAATTCGCTGGGCTACCTGCATGCAGGTTCTCTCTGCTCTGCACCCGAACACCAGCTCCTTCTTATCTGCTCAGGAAATCCTGAAGCAATGTTTGTATTAAATACACAGTTGACTGCACACCGAATGGAAAAGCAGCTGCAAAGGGGCAGGACAGATCTCCATTTCATTAAAGGACCCCTTCTCTGCAGGGCAAAGCAAGGTAAGGCAAACAAATCATATACTATAGGGAAAGCACTAAAGTACAAATAGTCACACATGTTCACTGATCACACATGATCCAATTGACCCTGAACAGCCTTCTCCATGACAGCTTTCAGTCTTCTGAATCAGCCATTCAGATCCATACCACATTGCTTATTTTAAAGAAAACAAACTGAATGTGGAGGTTGTTGATCACTCAAGGACTTGACAGTATTTTAAGGAGCTATTAATGACATTTCCAGGCATCATGGCTTCTAATGTGCATTTCTGTTGTGCTGAAACACAAAGCCATTATTTTTGTAGTTTATATGTTCTTGCACATAAATCCATGCATAAACCACCATATTCTGCCATAAGTTTTCTTCTGACATGAAACAATTGTAGAGTGTTCACAGGAAACAAGCACCCCAAATGAGACTGCAAGAAGTCTGCTCTGGATAAATACCAGAGCTGAGTTTTCAAGGTAGATCATTGGGTATTTGTCTTTATTCCTTCTGTGGGGGCCTGTTAGGAGAGATAGACTAGATTGCATTGGTACTAGAGACAGAATAGACTGCACATGAAATGGTTTCCACAAGGTATAAAGTGTTGTTCAAATATGAGGCAACCTTTAATAATTCCAAGGAGCCATTAACAGAGGGTTGAATATTACTTTACAGTATAACATGAGAGTGTTATATAATATGCAATTTGTGGTTTTACTCAGTAAACAAGACATATGCCATTGCTAGAAATAAAATAAACAAACCCCACTCTTTAAAACTAGATGGAGTTTCTTAAATCTCTGAATTAGCAAAAATTGATAGAAAATATAAAGTCCATTCCCCCCTCTCTCTCTCTCTCTCTCTCTGAGTGTGTGTGTTTGTGTGTATGTGTGTGCATGTGTGTGTCCATGTATGTGTGTGCATGTGTGTGTGTGCATGTATGTGCATGTATATCTGAAAAGGCAGCAGAGTGCTTGTGATGTTTGAGAAGAAAAAGCACACACCAGTCTCTCCCCTCTCTCTTTATGTGTGTATATGCCTGCCTCCTTCTCTGTGCCTCTCTGTCTCTCGGTCTCTCTGTGTGTCTCTCTGTCTCTCTGTGTCTATCTGTGTCTCTCTGTCTGTCTACTTCTCTGTCGATGGTGGGCAGTGTAGAACATCCTCTGTGAACTTTCAGAGGGGCAGATGGGCTGCATTTGCCAGCTGGAGGCAGGGACCTGCTGTAGCTGTGTCTATGTGACTGCACCAATCGCTGCCTTACTGATTCTAAATAAGAGGAAAATAAAGTAAATTCCAAGTGATTCTTTTCATTGCTGCTGGTGTTTGCTGCCAATGTTTGCCTCCATGCTTGAAAACATGGACAAAGATTTGTCATTTGCAAGTGCTCTATTTCTCCTGTTTAAATAACTCCTCCCGCTCTAGTGGCAACTGAGCTAAGCAGGGGCCCTCCACTAGCTGCTGGAGGGAGGGGCACATTTGCTCAACAAACATATTTAAGAGTAAAAAGAAAGCCATTTGTAGCTTGGCATTGGATAGTGCTTACTCATGGACCAAGATTCATAGGAGAAACAGGACAGCTGTGGCTCAGATTATCTTTGGATGTTTATCATTTTAAGTACTTGGAAAGCTTGGTTTATGTAAATTTCATGTTATTAAAGGCTTATGGATACATTAGTCATTCTTGGTATTTTAATTCTGTTACAATTTAAAAGAAATAGACATCTATTCTAAGCCAAGTTTATGAAATATTTGAGAAAGAAAAAATATATATACATGAAAATTTTTGTCCTACACACTGGTTATTTTTAGCAGCTTTTATAAACATAATAGCAGTAATTTACCAACTAATTTACCTAAAATCTTTTTATTACAAAATCTGAAAGTCATGTTAAACAAGTATTCTCTTTGTTTAAAAAGTTACATGAAAAGAAACACTTCTAGTTTATTTTGAGAGGAGAATTGAGGTTTCCTGGTGCTCAAGTATTTGGTAAGCTCTCAAAGAGGTGTGGGGGAAACAACCTGCCTGTAACAGGAGCCAGAACCAAAATAAAGAACAGGATTTAAAATTGTATCCCTTAACAGCATCCCCAAGAGAAAGCTTGTACTGCCCTTTAACAGGGGTGTATGTAATGGAACCAGCCCATCATCTGCCAATCTGGGGGATTGTTTAGAACTCTGCTGTCAGAGGTAAGGTGAAGAGAGGATATTGGGTCCTTCAAATTAGAAGTTGATAAAAATAATGACAAGAACAGGTTTTCAAGTTTAAAATTTAGAAGTATTTTTGTTGATTTAAGGGTCTCAGACTATGGAGATGGAGTTCTGGCTTGTTTATGCACAATCAGAATTCTTTTTTTTCTTTATTATTGGATATTTGCTTTATTTACATTTCAAATGTTATCCTCTTTCCCAGTCCCCCCCCCCAGAAGTCCCCTATCCTATCCTTCCTCCCCCTGCTTCTATGAGAGTCTTCCTCCACCCACCCACCCACTCCTTTCTCCCCGCCTCGATTCCCCTACACTAAGGATATCAAGCCTTCACAGGACAAAGGGCGTCTCCTCCCATTGAAACATGACAAGACCATCCTCTGCTACATATGCGGCTGGAGCCATGTGTACTCTTTTGTTGATGGCTTAGTCCATGGCAGCTCTGGGGGTTCTTGTTGGTTGATATTGTTGTTCTTCCTATGGGGTTGCAAACCCCTTCAACTCCTTCAGTACCTTCTCTAACTCCTCTATTGGGGACCCTGCACTCAGTCTAATGGTTGGCTGTGACCATCTGCCTCTGTATTTGTAAGGCTCTAGCAAGGACTATCAGGCTCCTTTCAGCATGCACTTCTTGGCATCCACAATAGTGTCTGGGTTTGGTAACTGTATATGGAGTGAATCCCCAAGTGGGACAGTCTCTGGATGGCCTTTCCTTCAGTCTCTGCTCTACACTTTATCTTCATATTTGCTCCTGTGTATTTTGTTCTTCTTCTAACAAGGACTGAAGCACCCACACTGTGGTCTTCCTTTGTCTTGAGTTTCATGTGGTCTGTGAATTGTATCTTGGTTATTTGACGCTTTGGGGCTAATAGCCACTTACCAGTGAATACAAACCATGTGTATTCTTTTGCGATTGATTTACCTCAGTCAGGATGATATTTTCTAGTCAATTCGAATTCAAGAACACATCAGAATTCTTAAGAAGGCATCCAGCAACTTTCCTACATCTTTTTATTGTGGTCATGTTCAGGATACTGCTCTCTTACCCTTACTTTCTTACACTATTTTTGCTGATGAGTCAATATGTTTATTAGGGCTACATACAGAAGCATAAACCACTGAAAGTCAGCAGTAGTATTTTCAAGCCCTTAACAGCAAATGTGATTATCCTCAAAAAGTACATCCCTGGAGCATTCCTCTCAGTCTACTCTACCAGGCAGTCTGCTCCTCCCTAACAATTGTTTACTACTTATAATTACCTTTGGGGAGAAGCACTGTGATTTCTGTAAGTTTCATAAACTTCCTGAGCTTTGTAAATTTTGTTAGTATCTTGAGTCCTGTGAATTGCTTGTCCTGGGTATTTTGTAGAATGACCAAAACTGGAGTCTGTAAGTCTGAATTCACACAAATTGTTGGAGGAATCAAAAAATCATACCTTTATATGGCTCAATTTTAGGTGTGATGAGTGGAGGGTGATTATGGGGAGTGGGTGACCCATTTATAAATGCTTCACCCTCTCTAGCTCCAACTTAGTCAATAGTTCTTGGGCTGGACACATTTGGAATTTTGTGAGCAGCCTCCATTTCCCATAGTGAGCCACTAAAAGGGAGAGAGAAAGAAATACTGGAGCGATAGTAGTTTCCATCCACCAAAGAAGTTTATGGTTTTTCTTTGAGGTTAAAAACATCAATTTTTGTTCTTGAAATTTTTTTTCAATTTTTTATTAGATATTTTCTTCATTTACATTTCAAATGCTATCTCAAATGTCCCCTATACCCTCCCTCTGCCCTGCTCCCCTACCCAACCACGCCTGCTTCTTGGTCCTGGTGTTCCCCTGTACTGGGGCATATAAAGTTTGTAAGCCCAAGGGGCCTCTCTTCCCAATGATGGCCGAATAGGCCATCTTCTGCTACATATGCAGCTAGAGACATGAGTTCTAGGGGTACTGGTTAGTTCATATTATTGTTCCACCTATAGGGTTGCAGACCCCTTTAGCTCCTTGGGTACTTTCTCTAGCTCCTCCACTGGGGGCTCTGTGTTCCATCCAATAGACGACTGTGAGCATCCACTTCTGTATTTGCCAGACACTGGCATAGCCTTGCACAAGACAGCTATTTTTAATATGTACCAGCTATATGCTTTATGATCTTATGGGGATAAAATGTTTCCCAGGACTCTACACTCTCTCTCTCTCTCTCTCTCTCTCTCTCTCTNTNTNTGTGTGTGTGTGTGTGTGTGTGTGTGTGTGTGTGTGTGCTGTGTGTGTTACTGGTTATGCATTAAAATCATTCTTACTTTATTATTTTTAGACAAGAGAATGAAAGCTGTTATATGATTATTCTAATAACAATTAATGATTTTAAAATGCTTTTCTAACTTACTAATTTAAGATGTGTATAGAATGTATTTTCATCACATCCTTTCCTCATTTACTCTTTCCAACTACTTTCAAATCCCAACACATCCTCTTCAAAATCTCATGTTCTTTTCTATGTTTGTCTGCCCTGTGTGTGTGTGTGTGTGTGTGTGTAAGAGTGTGTGTATGTGTGTATATGTACTTGTATGCGTGTGCATGAGTGTGAGTGTGTCCTACTAAGTTCAAATATTGCTAGCAATATTCATATTAGTATGGGGCTATAGATAACCTAGAACTGTCCATATACCCCAAAATGACTTCTACTTCCTCAGCAGCCATCTACTTCCAATAGCTCAATCTCTAGCTGCCAGTAGCTCTATATCTAGGGGCAGAGCCACATGAGCCCCTCTTCAGGCCATGCTTGCATTTTCACTGACTTGATTTTATTTGGGTCTTATACAGGGAACCATAGTGACTGTGAGGTCATGATAACAAGGGTCATGGCCTCTCCAGAAGACAGAATAGCACATCATCCAGAAGACAAAATGTTCTCACCATCCTCTGGCTCTTACATTCTTTCTGTCTGCTCTTCCATGGTGTTGTCTGAGCCTTAATGGGAGAAATGATATAGGTGCTCAACTCAGGCTGAGCATTCACAGTCCCTTGCTCACAACACTTTGACCAGTTATTAGTCCCTGCAGTGACCACAGCACACTGCAATAAAGAAGCTTCTCTGAAAGGTTGAAAACAGCACAGATCTATGGTTATAAATATTGACATTTAAAAAGCAGTGTGGCAACAGAACCATTTAGCACAATAACAGTAGTGGGATACTCCTTAGGGCATTTGACGTTCCAGGTATGCAGTTTTGATCAGATTTAAAGTATCAGACGAGGATACTCTCTATTGTAGCAGACCTCAAATATAATATCAAAACAGTTTATTAACCTGCATAACAGACATGCCACTATTATATTGCTGTGCACACCTGGCATGAAAAGTTCATATTGCATCATACCCAGTCCTTCACTGAGTAAGACTATAACTACTCTTTCCTCTGCCAACAGCCTGAAATTACCTTCTGGCATTATGAAAGCTAGCAAGCAAGGAGCAAGTTTTCTTAGTTCAATAATGATTTTCCTATAGCTTTCAACCCAATAGTGGGGTGTCTTCAGTGATATGGTCTTACTATCTAGTAATGTTGAAAAGCCACTAACAATGTCCCTAACCTGTTTCATTTTGGAGCTCTCGGGAGCCTCCCTGACCAAGTCTGGTACTAGGCTGTTCATTAAGTAATCCATGTCTTCTGGGATCAGGACTGTATACTTGCAGGTTGTCCTTGGATATGTAACAAAGCAGGATGAGCAAGCCATGGTGAACAAGCCAGCAAACATCATCCCTCCATGGTCTCTGCTTCAGTTCCTACCTCCAGGTTCCTGCTGGAGTTCCCACCCTGGCTTCCCTCAGTGAAAAACTGGAAGATGGAAGTAAGCCAAATAAAACCTTTCCCCTCCAAGTTGTATTTAGTCATGGTGTTTATCACAGCAATAGTACAACCAACTGAAACAAGTAGTTTCCCTAGTTTCTACCTCCACCAACAGTGTACAAGGTTCCCCAATCTGTTCCCCCACATCCAAGCCTTTATTTGTTGTCTTTTGTCTTCTTGATCTTGGCCATTCTGACTAGAATAAAATGGAATCTCAAAGTAGTTTTAATCTGCAGTTCCCTGTTGACAAAGGGTATTGAACCCTTCTCAACGTATTTTCTAGCCATTTGTATTTTTTCTTTTGAGAACTTTCTGGTCATTTCCATAGCCCATTTTTAATTGGATCATTTGTTTTCTTGATGTTTAGTTTTTTGATGCCTTTGTATATTCTAGACACTAATCCTCTGTGGAATGGATAGTTGACAAGGATTTTCTCCTATTCTATGGGCTGCCTCTTCACTTGACTGACAGTTTCCTTTCCCATATAGAAGCTTTTTAGTGTCATGAGATCCTATTTGTTGATGGTTGGTCTTCCATTCTGAGCTACTGCAGTTCTATTCAGAAAGTACTTACCTGATCCCATAAATTGATATGAATTCCTTACTGTATCCTTTAGCAGTTTGCAGTATCAGGTCATATGTTGAATCTATTTAATGTTGGATTTTGTGAAAGATGAGAGATAAGAATCTCCTTTTTATTCTCAGTTTTATTAATTTGTCTCATCTCTGTCTTTCTCTTTGTTAATTTGGCTAAGTTTGTCATGCACGCTCATTTCAAAATAAAACAAAATTTTTGTTTTATTAGTTTCCATTTTTAAACTTCTGTTTCATTACATTTCAAGACACGCCTTGTATTACATTTCTATTTATGTGTATGTGTATATGTTTGTGTGAGTATATACCATATTTGTGGTGCCTGCATGGACCTGAAGAAAGTATAAAGTTCTCTGGAGGTGGAGATACAAGCAGTAATGAGCCACTCAATGTGGGTGCAGAGAACCATTCTTGGGTCCCCTGAAAGAGCAAGATATGTTCTTAACTGCTGAGTCATCTCTTCAAGCTTCCACCATGTTTTTGATTATTTTTCTTCATTTAGTGTTTTGGAGTTGGGTTTGTTCTTATTTTTTTTAGGGCACTAAAGTATACCACCTTTATTTTTTTTCTTTTTATTATTATTATTATTATTTTCTTTATTTACATTTCAAATGCTATCCCGAAAGTTCCCTATACCCCCCGCCCCTGCTCCCTTTCCCACCCACTCCCACTACTTGGCCCAGGCCTTCCCTTGTGCTGGGTCATATAAAATTTGCAAGACCAAGGGGCCTCTATTCCCAGTGATGGCCGATTACGCCATCTTCTGCTACAAATGCAGCTAGAGACACAAGCTCAGGTGGTACTGGTTAGTTCATATTGTTGTTCTACCTACAGGGTT
>NC_034590.1:126176432-126180937 GCF_900095145.1 Mus pahari | reverse complement strand
CTAATATCTGCTTATCAGTGAGTGCATATCTAGTGACTTCTTTTGTGATTGGGTTACCTCACTAAGGATGATATCCTCCAGATACATCCATTTGCCCGAGAATTTCATAAATTCATTGTTTTTAATAGCTGAGTAGTACGCCATTGTGTAAATGTAGTATATCACCTTTAAACTAAAGTTGTATTTAATTTATGTTCACTCTGTGTTTTGCTTTTTATAGGTGTTTTCTTTTTGATACAGTGTTGAACTATGTAGGCCTGGCTGGTTTAGAACTCAATGTAAATCAGGCTGACCTTCAACTCACAGTAATACACTTGTATCTGTGTCCTCAATGCTGAGCTTAAAGGCATATGTCACCACACCTGACCTCTCCATTATTTTTATGCAGGCATTTACTGGTATAAACTTTCTTAGGACTGCCTTCATCATGTGCCACAGATTTTAGTTTATTGTGTTTTCATTTCCAATCAATTTTATAAATTGTTTTTATAAATTTTGTTCTTGATTTCTTCAGTGACTCATTCATTGTCATTAGGTACTGTGTTGTTCAGTCTCCGTGGATGTGAATTTTTTTCTAGTCTTCATTGCTGTTGATACCTAACTGTATCCTACTGTGGTCAGACAGACTTCAGTATGCCATTTCAATTTCCCTTTCTTTTTTGAGCTGTGCTTTGTGACCTAATATGTGATCAGTTTTGGTGAAAGTTCCATGGATTGCTGAGAAGAATATGTATTCTTTAGTGCTTGGGTGGAATATTTTCTAGATATCTCTGATCCATTTGGTTTTTGAAGTCTTTAATAAGCTCCAATGATTTTCTCTGCAGTTTTTTCCCATTGATCTATCTCTTGGTGAGAGTGAGTATTGAAGTGCTCTACGGTCATTGTGTTGTGACTAATCTGTGGCTTTATATCTAGTATTATTGGTTTTATGATATTGAGTGTACCTTTGGTTACTGTATGTATGTTTAGAATAGTAATTTCCTCTTGATGGATTGTTCTCTTAATGAGTATGAAGTGACCTTCCTTATCTCTCTCACCAGTTTTGGGTTGGATTCCATTTTCTCAAACATAAAAGTAAATATGACTGCTCATTTCTCAGTTCCATCAGCTTGAGATACCTTTTTCAGCCCTTTTGACTTAAGGTTGTATATGTCTTGGATAGTAACATGTATTTCTTGGATGAGAAAAAGGAAGGATCCGATTTTTAAACCAATCTGGTAGTCAGAATTATATAAATGTTCATCTTTTTCTATAAAATTTGAAATTGTCATCCATGATTTTATTGAAAATATTTTGTGTTTGTGGTGAAGTATCCTTTTGTGACTATAAAAACTATGGTCTTTTCATGGTGTCACCAAGACTTCCTAAGTCCAATGCATATATTAAAAAATCATTATATTAAAAAAATCATTAATATTTACTGGATCATCTATTTACTCTACCTTGTTTTTAAGCCCTGATATTATGTTTTCCTCATATTCCATCCTACTGGTAAGGCTTTCCCCTGAGAATTTTATTTGGTTTATTGTGTTTTTCATTTCCAGGATCATTTCAGTTTAGTTTTTAAAAACATTTCTCTTTCTGTAATTCTATTTTATACCTTTTATTGATTTCCTTATTTCATTTAGTTCTATGAGTTTGTTCCCTTGGACTATTGTACATTCATGTCTTTACATTGTTTGGGCACAGTTATCATTTTTTTTTGAATTCTTTGTTTGGGATTTCATTCCAGTAGTTCTCATTGTCCTCAATTGTTATAGAATTATCAATTTTCTTGGACAATACACATTTTCTTGGATTTTAAAATTTTTTGTACACTGACATACGCACCTGAAGTTAGTTCATTGGTTGAAAGTTTCTTTATAAAATTTAAGTCACCTTTCTCCTCCCCTCCTCACCCTCCCATCACTTTTCTTCCAATCCAACTTGAATAGTTCCAGGAGATTACTAAATTGTAGTAGGGCTCAAGTGTCATTTTCTTGCATAGACTGTATCTTTAGTCTTCTCTCAGTATCAGCTACTCTGTATTAGTAGTCACTATTCAAAGGTGAACAAACCTTTCCTGGCTTGTCTGTGTGGTGTGACTCTTCACACTAGATCCCTTACACTGCGCTCTGGCTCAATACTTTCTTCCATAGTCTCACAATTGTTTAGTGGCACTGTGCCATGGTGTCTTAGCCTGGATTAGTTATGACTTCCTGTCTGTTCCCACAACAAATCTGAGTATGCCACTTTGGGTCAGCATTAATTTCCAGTCTCAGTCCATAGCTTCCTCAAAAAGCTGTGTGACAACCCCACTCTTCCTCCTCCTGCCCTACCTGTTGCCTTAAGCTGAGTTCATTTCTGTTCTCTCCTTAGATCCACTTCAGCCATGAGTTGTGGGATAATCTATGCACACTATCCTGAGTCAACTCCATTGCATCACGCCTTGGGCCTGCAGCTTCCTCCAAGAGTTGTGCACCTTAACTGCTCATTTAATATCTTTATTCGGGAGCTGTTCGTGAGTTCACTTTGAGAAAAAAAAATTAGAGGAAAGTTGGAGGCTAAGACATATTTGGCTTCCCCAAAGGATGCCAGCATGGATAACAACAGCTTTTCATCTGGCTGTGGAAACTGATGTACTTCAGCTGGCTATGAGAGATGGTACTTCTCAGCTGGCTGTAGTGGATGACATAGTGCTGGTGCCATGATTGCTCAGGCAGCAGTCTAAATTAAATTCACTTTGAAATGGAAACAAATATATTACATGAATTTATCAGTTCCATGAATTCATTTAAACTTTGCCTCAGCAACTATGCTTGACATGGTGTTTAAATTACTTTATGTTTTCAGTAAGTTTAGTGATTAGTGGGATTGAGGACAGGTTCTACAAGCTATAGATTTCTACTGGCTTGCTAGGTTTCTTTCTTTTTTTAATGTAAAAGTATGTTGAGCAAAGTTTGAAAAGGATTTGAAGCTAATCATGAAAATTATACAAATATGTTTCTCCCCAATTACTTTTACTTGTTTCTTAAGTATTTAAAATGAAATTTGATGAATATTTTATAAGCATTAATCAATATTAATCAGTAACAAAGGATTACTCATTATTCATTTTTCAATAGCTTTGAAAAATTTCAGAAAGCACTATTTTTGTGTTTGAATGAAAAGTCTTCCAGAAGTTGCTTATCAGGGTCATCTTTAGCCTTATTTAAAATATTATGATTAAAAAGGTAGTCCATTCGCCTTCCTATTGTTCTCTGATTATCTCTAGAGACTATAAAGCCAGTTATTAGACCTCTCTCCTTTTCAAGTTATCATCTCAGAAGCAGATGTGGCTTGAAGCTTACTGGGTCTTGGGATACAGTCTACTTTTAAATGATAACAGAATTTTCACAAAATCAAATGCTTCATCATGAGGCTATCATTTTCCACACCTAGTTGAAAGTTCTTGACGTTAGCTTTATTGGTTTATGAAAATGTTAGAGACAATGGCAATATTAGAAATACTTATGTAATACATTTTTAAGGTGCCTATCATGATTGAGTATAAAACAACTTATAGAATGCCCAAAATTAGATTGACCTTTCTCTTCAAATATTATTTGAGCATCTATTTTTAATCTACCTATTTCTTCACCATACCTCTGAGTCTTGAGGTATTTTGATAGTCTCGTCCATTTTCAATGATCTTTCTATACATGTATTATTTATTTTCTCATATCATTTTAGGGGACTGGAAATTCACCATAAACAACCAATCTTTGCACAGAGTCATTATGTGAAATAAGATGGGAAAAAGCCTGCTGAATAAGAGTACAGACAGAGCAAACTTAGTGCAGTGATTTTTTTTTTTTGCTTTGTCTTTCTGCAACTTAAAAGCTTTCTTCCAAAATTACTGAAATATATCCTCTTAAATTTTATAATATTATAATGCAAAGCGAAGTTAATTGATAGCTTTTCCTTATCAACTTTACAATATAGCACTTTAGAATGGTAGATGAAAGAAGGCCGGATCTTCAGTTTGGGTAATTGAAGCACTACATAAGTAAGACTTTAAGCATAGAAAAAGTTCCAGAGGGTGTCCCTCAGGAATGCAAATGACAATTACCTGTACAGTTGCACAATATTTACAAGGGTTCTTGAAACTATGAAATGTACATAATGGTGTGCATGGATATCATAAAACACCTTCCATGTCCTTTAGAAAATACGTCTTTTTTTAGTAAATAATCTAATACTCTATCTAATTATACCACACACACACACACACACACACACACACACACACACACATATATATATATATATATATATATATATATATATATATATATATATATTCCTTATAGACTGGAGCCACACACGAAAAAGGAGGTATACCTCAGTTCATCTAGAGATGAATGCATTATAAATTAAATGTTTTGTGTGAGAAAAAGCTACTTCCTGGATGTGTATGGCATGTATTTGCATGGGATGCTGTTGTTAGCTGGAGAGATCTGTCTTTTTAACAGCTCCTTGGGAAC
>NC_034590.1:126171626-126176421 GCF_900095145.1 Mus pahari | reverse complement strand
GATAGCATTTTATAACACAATGGCCTTGAACTCTATAGATAGTGAAGGCTGACCTTGAACTCTGAATCCTGCCTCTTCAGAGGACTAGGATTACAGGTCTGGACCACCTCACCAGCTTATGTGGTTCTGGGGATGGAATCCAGAGATTCTTTTTTTAAAAAAACTTATTATTTTATTTTATTAGATATTTTCTTTATTTATATTTCAAATGCTATCCCAAAAGTGCCCTATACCCTACCCCCGCCCCTGCTCTCTGACCCCCCAACTTCCACTTCTTGGCCCTGGCATTCCCCTGTGCTGGGTCATATAAAGTTTGCAAGACCAAGGGGCCTCTCTTCCCAATGATGGTCGACTAGGCCATCTTCTGCTACATATGCAGCTAGAGACACAAGCTCAGGGGGTACTGGTTAGTTCAAATTGTTGTTCCACCTATAGGGTTGCAGACCTCTTCAGCTCCTTGGGAACTTTCTCTAGCTTCTCCACTGGGAGCCCTGTGTTCCATCCAATAGTGGACTGTGAGCATCCACTTCTGTGTTTGCCAGGCACTGGCATAGCCTCACAAGAGGCCTAGATTCTTGCATGAGGCAAGACCTCTAAAGATTCAGCTCTATACTTAGTCCTCATATTTATCTTTTTCGTTTGTATTGTGTTTAAGATCAAGTCATGCTGGACCATATGAAGAGAAAGCCAGAGAAGGACTGTCCTATTGGATTTTCCATACTTATCATCAATTTAAGAGCACTAATAAGAGAAGGTTGGGTAGTAAGTACTAATAAATTATCATTGTAACTGTGTAGCTAAATGCATTTTATTTTAAATAATTTATAGAGGTGTCTGATAGCTACAGTGCAAAAGAGTACAAGAACACCAAGCTAAGCTAACTCTCTAAACCTAGCACTGTATTCATATCATTAAGAAAGATCATTCAAAACAGCACATGACTGCTGGAGAGTACATAGATGATAATCAAAGGGAATCAAGTCATATGGATGCTCTGACATGGGGAATGATAAAATACTGTCATAACTTAATGTTTTATTGAAAATTATATATATATATATGCATATTACTATTATCTTGAAACATGAAAATACCTAAGTTAATTAAACTTTTATATTTATGATATCTGATGGAAATACTTAAAAGTTAACACTAAGTACTGCCTAATAGTGTGATATAAAATTCATCATGTTGTACATTAACTTATTTTTACAGATTTATTTTATTATTTACTTATTGAATTACTACTTATTTAGGTACTTATGTATATTTATGTATATGTCTACACATGCCTGCCTGAGTGTAGGTGCCCAAGTGCCCAAGTAGGATAGAAGATAGCACACAATCTGTGATAGCATGAAGTGATAGTTGGCCCAAAACAGCTCAACTTGGTCCCCTAAACCGTAGCACTCTTAACCACTGAGCCATCTCTCATCTCTGTTACTTCTTTCTTTCTTTCTTTCTTTTTTCTTTTTTTTTTTTTTTTTTTTTTTCCTTCCTTCCTTCCTTCCTTCCTTCCTTCCTTCCTTCCTTCCTTCCTTCCTTCCTTCTTTTGTTCTTTCTTTCTTCCTTTCTTTATTTTGCTTTTGCTACGGTGTGGTGTCACTCTCTGCAACATTATCCTTGCCATAAACTCTGTTGTTTTGTCTAACAGAACCAAATGACTTCTCTGATGGCTCTTTTCTCCATTCTACCCCAGGAGCACCCTTCTATAATCACAGCTTCAAATGTCTCATTCTCTAATCTCTGCATCATGTTGACCATCCAATAATACTGGATCATTGAAATTCTATATTCTTCAATCTGAGATGACTTAATTCACTTCGTCATACCCTCATGCTCTCTCTTTCTTCTTAGTATTAATTTAATGGACTATTATAAAAAAAAAAAACTCTCGCAAATATTCCCAGTTCCTCCCCTTCCTCTTCATCCTCCTCCTTTTCTTCCTTTTCTTCTTTTCCTCTCTCTCCTCTCTCTCTCCCTCTTGCATATTATGTTGATCAAATTATAATGTTTGTGGTAGATTAAAATTTATCTCTTGTTTTCATGTTATTTTTCAAAATAGACTTTTTAGATATTGTGATGGTTTGTATATTCTTGGACCAGGGAGTGGCATCATTTAGAGGTGTGGCCTTGTTGGAATAGGTGTGACCTGGTTGGAGTAGGTGTGTCACTGTGGATGTGAGCTTAAGATTCTCACCCTAGTTGCCTGAAAGTCAGTCTTCCACTAGCAGCCTTTGGATGAAGACAAAGAACTCTCAGCTCTGCCTGCGCCATGCCTGCCTGGATACTGTCATGCTCCTACCCTGAGCCATGCATAGAGCACACTCTGGGCTGACATGGAGTGGCATGTGCAGTACATGGCATTTGATCATTTAACATATTATTTTATGTTAAATAATGATAATGGACTGAACCTCTGAACCTGTAAGCCAGACCCAATTAAATGCTGTTTTTATAAGACTTGCCTTGGTCATGGTGTCTGTTCACAGAAGTAAAACCATAACTAAGACAGATATGATTAAAAATTTTAAGAAACACTGTCCTGTATTGCATAAAATGGTCATAGGTACAATATTAAGTGTTCTTACATTACAGAGATGGAGTATATTTGGCACAAAGACTGAAGGAAACAAGATAGTAGTGGTAGTAAGGGATTTAAAGCATTGAACACACTGCATACTTTTCCATAACTGTGACTAAAGGCTTACAGAAACAACTTAAGGGAGAAAGATACATCGAAGATCGTTATTTTGAGAGTTTAGTTAAGACTCTGTGAGTGCTGCAATATGAACAGAACAGTTTCTTTACAACATGGGAAGTAAAGATTGTGGAAGGCACTTAAACCTAGAAAGAACCTTCTAAGATACACCTAGTGACTCAACTCATCCATTATATCCCACTTCCTAAAATTTCCAGAACCTTCGAAAATGAACTTTCAGAATTTAAACTATTTTACTGAATCTGTTTCTGACAAATCATTGTAAAACCACAACTTTTCCAATAACCATTTCTTTTACCTTGAAATAGTACTTATACCTATCAGGTGACCCATTATCTTTTGATTATTTACTATAGCCCCAAACTTTATTAAAGTACAAGGCTCTTTGGATTATAAAATTTGTTTTGTTTTTGTTTTTTATGTTTTATTTGGCTCTGTTGTCTCCAGTTAATATTGTACAGAATAGTGCTCAAGGACTATGATACATTAAATAAGTAACTTTTGAATAAGCACAAAGATAAACAAATTAGCAAATAAGTAAAATAACTCACAGTTGCATCCCTAAAAGGAGCCAGTATCAAATAGAAGGCAGGATTAAAAAGAAGAAGTGGAGTGAGCAAAGCCAATGGTGTGCACAGAGCACACTCTGGGGTGACAAGGAGTGGCATGTGCAGTACGTGACATTTTATCATTTAACATATTATTTTTAATACTCTAAACTTCTTGACAAGAGTGTACCAATGGTAATTCTTTCTGTTTTCACCTTGATGTTTTTGAATATGAAAGTTTCCTCTTTCTTTGAAAAACCCAGGGATGCCTTTTATTTTTCTGATAAGTGGTTGATGGTGGTTCTGAGGATATCAAATATCATTACTATAGAAAGACTTAATTTTTTCTGCATGTATATATAGAAGTTAGAAATAATGGGTAGTTTTTAGGAATAAAATACACAATACATTGACTGTGTTCTCCCTTTTTCCACAGAGAATTTCTTTTAAAATTTATAAAAAAAATTTTATCAAACTAGAAAGGAATATTGACATAATAATAGCTAGTAGTCACATTTTTTATTTATATGCATTATTTTACATAGATGTATAATTATGACCACACAATTCTATCTCTCTAGCATGTTAGAAAATTGTATGAAAGTAACAGCATGCCTACATGTTTTGCTATATTGCTAAAGAATGACATTTATTAAACAAAATAAAATTTCCATTTCAAATTATAAATGTAATAATATCTATTCTAAAAAGTACCCTTTTAAAATTTCTATGAGCTTGAAAAATATTTGAAGTTACTTATTTGTAGTATTAAATCTTACCAACACTTCTCTTTTGTATTGAGTACTATTTGAATTAGGCAACTTTATTTGACCATACACTTTTTCTGCCTTTGTTGTTGTTGTTTAGTTTTTATTGCATGTCTTGATTCCTTTTTCATTTCTTTGATAAAATATTCTGATTTTAGACAAAGTATTTTGTTTCGTGGTTCTAGATGTAAAGATGAGAGGGAAGTCTCGGGAGTAGGCAGAGAAGCCCTTGTAACAGGAACAGGAGGTTGGCAAGTCACAATGTATGCACACTCAGGAGGAAGAATTAGGACTAGGATTGTGCTATGAAGTGTCATCTCATGCAGTCCTTTGAATGAGAATGGCTTCCGGGGGCTCATGTGTTGGGAAACCCAGCTACTTAAAGTCAAAGTCTACCATGTCCTGTTAGCTCCCCTGAACTCAGTGCAAAACTGAGGACTCTCTTTTCCAGCGCTATCCTCTCTACCCTACGTGGGGAACCCCATCCCCACACTCTCCCTGAGGAATATCACTTAATCCTGGCTAAATTATAGGTTCAACTTCAGAGGACACCTCTCCATGGAAATGAGGTGTCCCCAGAACCTTAAACATTAGGTAATGGAACTTTATCCTAACAAGAACCCCTTCCCACTTTCCAAGCTTTGCATAGTCCTTGTTCACCCCAAATAAAGAACACAAACTGTTTGCATGGGTATCATCTAAAAGCCCTGTTTTCTTTTCTTTCTTTTTTTCTTTTTTTCTTTTTCTTTTTTTTTTTT
>NC_034590.1:126160976-126169963 GCF_900095145.1 Mus pahari | reverse complement strand
GGTGTGTGGATTCATTTCTGGATCTTCAATTCTATTCCATTGATCTACTTGTCTGTCGCTGTACCAGTACCATGCAGTTTTTATCACAATTGCTCTACAGCTTAAGGTCAGGCATGTTGATTCCACCAGAGGTTCTTTTATTGTTGAGAATGGTTTTTAAAGCCCTGTTTTCTAACAGAGCTGAACCCACCAAACCCCAGCCCCATTCCCCTTCCACATGACGGGCCAGGATGCTGCTAACTCACATGTGTGGATTTCACGTTTTTCCTTTCCCAATGTCTAAAGGAAAGATACAACATTAAATTCATCTCCACTCCATCCTTCCCTACTTGGTGTGTCTGGAAATCTCAAGAGAAGAAGCAAAACCACAGAACAGAACAGAACAGAACAGAACCGAATAGAATCGAACAGAACAGAACAGAACAAAGAAGAATGAAACAGAGCAAGCTGTTTGTGTTTGGACCAGAGAACAGGGACTGAGGTTCATATTTTACATATTAAGGTTCTTCCCTATATAATCCAGACATTTTGGTCTCTCCTCCTTTGTCTCCTCCTCCTCCACCTGGTCCTAGTCCTTGTCCTCTTTGAAGTTCTCCCCCTCCTCCCTCCTTGTCATCATTCTCCTCCTTCTCCTTTTCTCTCTGCCTGCATGAGCCCTTTCTCTCTTTCTTTCCCCCTGCCTCTCTATGGTGAATCCCCTGGGGCCAGTAAAGTTGCTGGAGAGCAGTTTCCCAATAAACCTGCCTTTCCTATAATCTAATCAGGTTTGAATTGGCTCATTTCACTGGTGGAGAAATAACCTATCACAAACAACAACAACACCCCTCCCCCTCCCCAGAAAAAACCAACTAACCACCACCCCAACAACAACACAGCAACAAAAAACCAAATGACACTCATGTACTCCAGTGGATGGGATTGGGAAAGATAAGAAGGTATGGCCTTCTTGAGGAACATGCTCAATGGGGACTGGGGTTTGAGGTATAAACAAACAAACAAACAAAACAAAAATCTAAAAATTTGTTCCATTTCAAGTGTATAGTCCTGTGGGGGAAAGAATGAGAACACAGAAAGGAATGATAAGATTAGAGCAAGCTCAAAATCCAAGCATGTCTCAGACTTGGTGTACATAATGGAATTGGCTGGGATCCTAAGGGCTTACATAGCTCAACTCATGTGTCCCTGCAAGGTGAAGAAAACAGTCTTTCTTCCAGCTTTACTTCCTGAACAGAGCTTTCAGCAGTGGGCATCCCATGAGTCTGGACTTCCCAGTGTCCTTCAGATCTCCATTGCAGCTCAGCCTTCAGCTTCACCGCTTCACATAGTGTTCATATGGTGAACATAGCCTTGCAGAGGTTATGATCCTTGGCCTTAGTAGTTCTGTGGAACCGTGACTTTCCTCAGTCACGCCTATTTCATACCTGAAAAAAAAAATCAGTAGCTTATAGACCAAATTCTAATGCCACTAAACGGAACCTGTCCCTTTAGTCCACAGTTAGATCAGCCTGTGTGTGCATTTCTGTTTGTGAGAGTAGACTGGAGTATCTGTGGGTTGCTTCTCTGGAGCTGACCTGAATGTAAAACATACCTGGACTTGACAAGATGCTGAAACACATGTATATTATAGGTAGAGAACCAGAGTATTCATACATTGATCTTCCTTCTTCTTGAGCTTCATTTGGTCTATGAATTGTATCTTGGCTCAAGTCCAAGTGGATCAAGGACAGCTACATAAAACCAGACACACTGAAACTAATAGAAAAGAAAGTGAGGAAGAACCTTGAGTACATGGGCACAGGGGAAAATTTACTGAACAGAACACCAACAGTTTATGCTCTAAGATCAACAACTGACAAATGGGACCTCATAAATTTACAAAGCTTCTGTCAGGCAAAAGACACTGTCAATAGGCCAAAATGGCAACCAACAGATTGGAAAAAGATCTTTACCAATCCTACAACCAATAGAGGGCTAATATCCAATATATACAAAGAACTTAAGAATTTAGATCCCAGAGAACCCTATTACAAATAACCCTATTACAAATGGGGTTCTGGGCTAAACAAAGAATTTTCAACTGAGGAATATCGAATGGCTGAGAAGCACCTAAAGAAATGTTCAACTTCCTTAGTCACCAGGGAAATGCAAATCAAAATAACCCTGAGAATCCATCTCATACAAGTCAGAATGGCTAAGATCAAAAACTCAGTTACAGCAGATGCTGGCAAGGATGTGGAGAACAAATTGTTTAGTATTCCTTCTGTTTCTATTTTGTGGAATAGTTTGAAGAGAATTGGTATTAGGTCTTCTTTTAAGGTCTGATAGAATTCTGCATTAAAACCATCTGATACTGGGTGTTTTTGTTTGGTTGGGAGACTTTTAATGATTGCTTCTATTTCTTTTGGAGTTATGGGTATGTTTAGATGGTTTATCTGATCCTGATTTAATTTTGTCACCTAGTATCTGCCTAGAAAGTTGTCCATTTCATCCAGATTTTCTAGTTTTATTGAGTATAGGCTTTTGTAGTAGGATCTGATAGGTGTTTTGTTTTGTTTTGTTTTGTTTTGTTTTGTTTTGTTTTGTTTTGTTATGTCTCCCTTTTCAGTTCTGATTTTACTAATTTGGATACTGTCTCTGTGCCCTCTGATTAGTGTGGCTAAGGATTATCTATGTTGTTGATTTTCTCAAAAAAACAGCTCCTGGTTTTATTGATTCTTTGTGTAGTTCTTTTTGTTTCTACTTGGTTGATTTCAGCCCTGAGTTTGATTATTTCCTGTTGTCTACTCCTCTTGGGTTTATTTGCTTCTTTTTGTTCTAGAGCCTTCAGGTGTGCTGTCAAGCTGCTAGTGTATGCTCTCTCCAGATTCTTTTTGTAGGCACTCAGAGCTATGAGTTTTCCTCTTAGCACTGCTTTCATTGTGTCTCATAAGTTTTGATATGATGTGCCATCATTTTCATTAAATTCTAAAAAGTCTTTAATTTTTCTTTCTTTATTTCTTCCATGACCAAGTTATCATTGAGTAGAGTATCGTTCAGTTTCATGTATATGTGGGCTTTCTGTTGTTTTTGTTGTTATTAAAGACCAGCCTTAATCCATGGTGATCTGATAGGATGCATGGGATTATTTCAATCTTATTGTATCTTTTGGGGCATGCTTTGTGACCATTAATATGGTCAATTATGGAGAAGGTACCATGAGATGCTGAGACAGTATATTCTTTTGTTTTAGGATGAAATGTTTTATAGATACATTTTGACTAAATTGTCAAATCCATTTGGTTCAAAACTTCTGTTAGTTTCACTGTGTCTCTGTTTAGTTTTTGTTTCCCTGATCTATCCGTTAATGAAAATGGGGTGTTGAAGTCTCCTACTACTATTGAGTAAGGTGCAATGTGTGCTTTGAGCTTTAGTAAAGTTTCTTTTATGGATGTGGATACCCTTGCATTAGCAACATAGATGTTCAGAATTGAGAGTTCCTCCTGGTAGATTTTTACTTTGATATGTATGCAGTGTTCTTCCTTATCCTTTTTGATAACTTTAGGTTTAAATCGATTTTATTTGATATTAGAATGGCTACTATAGCTTGTTTCCTGGGACCATTTGCTTGGAGAATTGTTTTCCAGTCTTTTACTCAGAGATAGTATCTGTCTTTGTCACTGAGATGAGTTTCCTGTATGCACCAAAATGTTGGGTCCTGTTTATGTATTGAGCCTGTTAGTCTATGTCTTTTTATTGGGGAATTGAGTCCA
Organism: Mus pahari; assembly: GCF_900095145.1. Taxonomy (NCBI): domain Eukaryota; kingdom Metazoa; phylum Chordata; class Mammalia; order Rodentia; family Muridae; genus Mus; species Mus pahari. Next base: position 126,166,214 of record NC_034590.1, on the reverse strand, counting down.
TTGACATTAAGAGATATTAAGGAAAAGTGATTGTTGCTTCCTCTTATTTTTGTTGTTGGAAGTGGAATTATGTTTGGGTGACTATCTTCTTTTGAGTTTGTTGGAAGATTACTTTCTTCCTTTGTCTAGGGTTTAGTTTTCCTGATTGGGTTGGAGTTTTCCATCTATTATCTTTTGTAGAACTGGATTGGTAGAAAGGTATTGTGTAAATTTGATTTTTGTCATGGAATAACTTGGTTTCTCCATTTATATGAATTGAGAGTTTTGTTGGGTACAATAGCCTTGGCTGGCATTTGTGTTTTCTTAGGGTTTGCATAACATCTGTCCAGGATCTTCTGGCTTTTATAGTCTCTGGTAAGAAGAAGTCTGATGATATGTCTGCCTTTATATATTACTTGACCTTTTTTTCTTACTGCTTTTAATATTCTTTGTTTTGTGCATTTGGTGTTTTGATTATTATGTGACAGGAGGAGTTTCTTTTCTGGTCTAGTCTATTTGGAGTTTTGTAGGCTTCTTGTATGTTCATGCACATCTCTTTCTTTAGGTTAGGAAAGTTTTCTTCTGTACTTTTGTTGAAGTTATTTACTGGTCCTTTAAGTTGGGAATCTTCACTCTCTTCTATACCTATTATCCTTAGGTTTGTGTTCCCATTGTGTCTTGGATTTCCTGGATGTTTTGGGTTAGGACCTTTTTGTATTTTGCATTTTTTTTGACTGTTGTGTCAGTGTTTTCTATGGTATCATCTGTGCCTGAGATTCTCTCTTCTACTCCTTGTATTTTGGTAATGCTTGCATCTGTGACTCCTGATCTCTTGCCTAGGTTTTCTTTCTCCTGGATAGTCTCCCCTTGTGATTTCTTTATTGTCTCTACTTCCATTTTTTGTTTTTTTTTTCCTCCCCCTTTATCTCTGTCTCTCTCTCCCTCTCTCTCTCTCTCTCTCTGTGATTTCTTTATTGTCTCTACTTCCATTTTTTGTTTTTTTTTTGTTTGTTTTTTTTGTTTGTTTGTTTTTTGGTCCTGGATGGTGTTCAATTCCTTCACCTGTTTGCTTGTGTTTTCTTGTAATTCTTTAAGGGAATTTTGTGTTTCCTCTTTAAGGGCTTCTACCTGTTTACCTGTGTTTTCCTGTATTGCTTTAAGGAAGTTATTTATGTCCTTCTTAAAGTCCTCTATCATCATCATGAGAAGTGATTTTAAATCTGAATCTTGCTTTTAAGGTGTGATGGGGGTATCCAGGACTTGGTATGGTGGGAGAACTGATTCCTGATAATGCCAAGCAAGTAACCTTGGTTTCTTTTTCTTATGTTGTATTCTTGCCTCTTACCATTCAGTTATCTCTAGTGCTACCTGAACTCATTGTCTCTTGCTGGAGCCTGTGCCTCCTCTTATCTTGGTTGTGTCAGAATTCCTCAGAGTCCAGCTGCCTCTGTGATCCTGTGATCCTAAGGTCCTGGGTGTAAGAGCTCCTGGGAATCAAGCTGCCTCTGGGATCCTGAAATCCTGGTGTGACCAAGCTCCTGAGATCCTGTGATCATATGATTCTATGATCCTGGACATGTTAAAGCACCCGGGAGTCAAGCTTCCTCTGGGTGTTGTGGGACTTGGTGCAGAGCTAGCATCCAAGGTTTGTTCAGGGCACTGGCTCAGACTGGAAGGGACTCATGCCCCTGGCTGGGCAGGGATTCCTGCATCCCTCTACCCCTGGGGGTTACAGATACTCCTGTTGTTAGGGTGGATGTTGTGACCTCCTCACCTATGATTATGGGTATATTAAAACACCTGGGAGTCTAGCTTCCTCTGGGTATTGTGGGATTGGGTTCAAAGCTAGCACCCAAGGTCTCAAACACGTGATACTCTTAAATGAGCCTTCTTAGTGCTGGCATTTTATGTTTGAGTAATCATGGCTGATTGGTTCATTCTTCAGACAGAATCCAGAAAAACCATACTGCAGAAAATTATGCTGTGTTTTTTGTTTGTTTGTTTGTATGTTTACATTTAGATTATGTCAACAGTTTGACTAAGAATAATTCTCAACTTCCATGACTGGAATTTTATTACTGTTTTTAAACTGTGTGCCAACAAAATTTTAATTTCCTACCATTAGTGTTGCTAAAATTTATCACTATCACTTGATTTTGTTTTGGATGACCACCATATTTCTTTATTGTAATAGTACATGGATTCTTCTACAGTACACAAAGATTCAGTAGATAAATGGCTTGTATATGCTTGGTCCAGTGAGTGACACTATTAGGGGATGTGGCCTTGTTGAAGTAGGTGTGTCACTGTGGGTCTGGGCTATAAGACCCTCATCTTAGCTGCCTGGAAGTGAATATTCTGCCATCAGTCTTCAGATGAAGATTTAGTACTCTCAGCTCCTCCTGAACCATGCCTGCCTAGATGCTGCTATGCTCCAGCCTTGATAATGATAAACTGAACCTCTGAACCTGTAAGCCAGCCCCAATTAAATGTTGTCCTTTGTAAGACTTGCATTGGTCATGGTGTCTGTTCACAGTAAAACCCTAACTAAGACAGTAGAGTTACCTCAACCTTCTTGGAAAACTCTTTTTGAGAAAACATTTTTTATATTTTGATAAAAAGAATTTAGAGTCTTCTAAATAATTTTAAAACAAATCTATCATAAGACCCCACTACCCCCTACCTGCATATCTACTCCAAACTCTAAGTCATCATACCTCTGAGATACCTATCAATATATACTGCAGCATCATTGGTTGCAATAGAAAGTATAGAATCAACCCAGGCATCCACCATTAGGTAAATGACTAAAGAAAATATTGACACATAAAATTTTACTCAAACATAAGAAAGAAATTATGTTGTCTGCTGAAATATGGGTATAAGTGGAAACCATCTAACTAAGAAAGATTTTATAGGTATATGGAGACTGAGGGAAGAAGGGAAGAAAGGAGAAAAGTAAGAGGAAGATAATGTTGTAGAAGAAGGAAGGGAAGGATATAGAGGTGAACGTATTCAAAATGTCTGGTATGCTAAGAAATTGTTTGTGAAACCTAACATATGTAAAATAAATATGCACCAATAAAAAGTAAAATGTAAAGAAACTGTAAAGTTTTACAGTCTACAAATAATATGAAAGTTGTAGTGATTTGATTGAGAACTCATCCTGTAGGATCATATGTCTGAATACTTGATCTGCAGTTGGTAGGACTGTTTGGGAAGTCTCAGGAGGTAAGGACTTGTTGGAAGAGCTGTGTCACTGGGACCAGAAATTTAGATTTTAAAAGATTTAAAAACCATGCTGTGTTTTGGAGAAATGTTGAAGGTCTTGGTACTTTGAACTAGGGGAGCATTGAATGGTTTACTTAGAGCTTAATGGGCCATCCTTATTGGAGCTTGGAAGACAGTAGTGCTAAGAGCTATGTGGACTGTAAAAAAAAACAGTTCAAAAGGCATCAGAGGAAAACAAAGACTTTAACAGCAATTTGGTCAAAGATCATTTCTGTAATAATTTGGCAAAAGTGAGACTGCCTTTTGTCCATGTTCGAAGAATTTGTCTAAAGCTAAATTAAGAAATAATACATGAATTTCCGTGGTGGGACAGGTTTTCAGACAGCTTAATATTGAGTCTGTCATGAGGATGTCAAGACAGCCCAGTAAGAGTCTGTCACTCTTACACAGGTCTATAATAAATGAGACCAAACAGGAAAGGAAGAAATACATGTGCAGTTGAAAGAGAAAAAGAGCAAGGTTTATACTGAAAGAGATAAGGAGATTAAAGAGATGTCTGATCCCCATAGGGAGTAAATGGGGGGATTTCTTTGGGTCAAGACCCCACCCAGTTAAGCTCTGAACTTGTGAAAGGAAAAAGCATAAGGAATTCCTGCTCCCATAAACAAACAACAAATCAAAGCTGCTGCAAATGTAGGTCAAGGAGGCCAGGCAGATAACTGAACTTGGTCATGCTGCCCACATGGCAGGCATGGAGGATATATGAGTAACTGGGTTGTGGAAAAGCTCTGTGCAGTTTAAAAGAGCCTCTAAGACCAGGTAATGTGCAACACTCAAAGTGAAGCATGAATTAGATTGACGACTCCAAGATGTTAGGAGTTCTAGAGCCACGGGATAGCTGCCAAAGATACACCCAAGAAGTGTAACTAGCCCAAGAGAAAGATTTATCTTTCAGGTAGAAGAGCTTGAGGGACAGAGCCATTTAAGTTCTATGACATCAAAGATGGAGCTACAGGCTAAGCTTGCTTGGCTTAGATCCTGCTTTGATCCAGTATTTCCTCACTATGTCCATTACCTACCTTTTGGGATGGTAATTTATTTATATTCTGTGTTATTGTTGTTGGATATATATCATTCACCTTTTTTTATTTTACAGGGGTCATAATTAAGGGGTTGTTTTGAGCCTCAGAAAAGACTTTTGACTTTGAGACTGTAAAAGACCATAGGAATTTTGATATTGGATTAAATACAAAAGGACCACAAAATGAAAGCAGAAGAGCAGCAAAGGAACAAAAGAAAGTTCTAGAAACTGACTTTTAAAAGCTAATCCTCTACAAAACACTGATGAAAGTTCAGAATTTTTATCCTAAAGGAGCTCATAAACTATAAGGAAACACAACAGATATTCAAACAGAACCTTAAAAACAATACAGAAGCAAAATTAAGAATTCTACAGAAAGATAGATACCATGAAAGACAATGAAACAGAAATTCTGGATCAGAATATTATAATGACTAAGTTAAAAGTCTGAGCAATCACTGAAGGCCTCAATGATAAAGAAGAAAAAAAGTGTGCAAGTTCAAAGACTTCATGTCAATACGTAGAGAGGAAATAAGAATGAAAAAGAGTGAAGAAAACCTACAGGAAGGAAGAGATACTAAAAATCAAACCAGCTTTGTGCATAACAGGAATTTTAAACTATCTGAAAAAAGACAAAGGGGCTGCAAGCTTACATATCGAGAATGGCAAAAGCCTGTATAAAACCAGCCAAAGACTCAATATACAAATCCATCATGTTCTAAGAAGCTGTATTTAGTGCAAAAGGATCGTCTTTATAATCAAATTCACAAAAGTCAGAGATATAATAATTTTAGAACTAGATAAATAAGCAGACAAACAAATGCTTCCCATCATCTGCAAGGAAACTTTCACATAGATTTCATGTAAGCCAGATCTACCAAAGCCCCCCCCCTCACACACACACACACACACACACACACACACACACACACACACACACACACACA
>NC_034590.1:126157539-126160971 GCF_900095145.1 Mus pahari | reverse complement strand
ACACACACACACACACACACACACACACATACACACACACACACTCACCAGAGAAATAGTTGTTTCTTGCATTAAAAAAGGAGAAATAAGCATTTTTTTTTTTTTTTTTTTACTGGAGAAATAAAAGAAACCAAAGCCTCCAGGAAATATCATCTCTGTTTTTGATCTCTAAAACAAAATATTTGCAAGAAACCAACTTCAAGCTGGATTTATTTTGTCTGCAGTTTCAGAGGTTCTATCCATGGCTGACTCTGTTTCCGGGAGCCAGTAATGAGGCAGAGTATCATGGTGGTTAGGATATGTCTAGGAAGAAACATGTTTTATGGCAGCCACAAACAAAGAACAAAAAGAAGGGACCAGGGACAACTAAAATATCCTTTTTAAAAGTCTGTCTAATGTGCCTACGTTCTCTTCAATTAATATACTCAGTTGTGAATTAATCAATGGACTGATACATTCATAATCCATTGTAGAAGTTAGTTCTGGTCCTGCCTAACCTATAGGCCATAGGCTTTTTAATTGACAGGTGATACAACCATACAGTATTCAAGATATTCTCTCTACAATCCATTCACCTTTTAAATATAACGGTAGCTAGCTTTGTACTTGGATTTTAATACAGAGAGATGGGGATGGAAAAAATTTTGATCCAGGCTATAACCTTGTACTTGTTAGGTTGGCTATTATAAAAAAATAGGTCCTGATGATGTTTGGAAAAACAGGGATCAGTGTATGCTATTGGTAGAAATGTTAATTTATGTTCCCATATAAAAAACTTTATAAAGTCCTACATGGTAAGAAGAATCATCTACTATAGCTGTAAATTAGTAAGTTCATGAATTATATGGCAGGCAAAAGAAAGAATAGCAAACAGATAAACAGACAGATGGATAAATAGAAAGGAAAACATGGTATTAAATCAAATATTCAAGTTCTTCTGCAGAAACTGACTGGGGAAGTTGAAGCAGTTGCTGGAGTTCCCAGTTGAGCTTTTCTCCTTGCCTGAGCTTCCTATGACTGAATTTCAGGCTTCTTTTTCACACTGCAGGCACTTTTTATATTATGAGATAAGCATAGTCACCTCTGGTAGAAATGTTTTACTTTCTAGTTGTTCTCAAGAACATGGTGTTTTAACTCATGTCTCTTACTGTTATCTCCTCTTCCTGTCACGAAATTTAGGGGAGCAGCCAATTTCAGAATAATAGATCTTAGATGACACTATAAGACAAACATGTTTTGGTATTAAATGGGTTGCAGGTAACAATTCACTTCCAGAACATAGTTTTCAGTGTGCTCAAACAACACATAAAATTTATTATCATAACATACATCAATTTTGGCCCAGAACAATAGATTTGATATCTTTCTTGCCTTAATTTGTTGTTGTTGTTGTTGTTTTTTTTTTTTTTGGTAGCTAGCTATTACTGTAAGACCAAATTTCAAAACTTATGTACATTTAATTTGTCTAATGAACACATACCACATGAATAGTTCCATGTTCTTATCTTTAAAATGAAATTATCAATGCCTGCTCTTATGTACCTGTAAAGGTAGCAAGAGGATTCATTGAATTTAAGAATAAAAGAAGTTATTATGAGATGCAAATTTACAAAATAAAAATTGTTATTACTCCTTAGAAATTCTTCAAGAAATCAAAATAAAAGCAGATCACACAATTTAATATCTGTACCTAAAGATATTTATATTTTGGATTCTTTAAACAGCCACTAGCCTTCCAAGCAAAAGCACAAAGAGGAACTTGATAAATTTGGAATTTTCAATTCTGAGGGTATTATACAAAATTATGAATACAGGGTTTATTTTGCATGAGTCCTTTGCAAGTGATCTCATTATATGCAAATAAAGAAGCACAAACAGTCAGCATAGCATTAGGGCTGTGGTGACTGCATTAATACCATGGCTTCTGATTCTCAGATAAGCAAAGCTATTCTTCCTCCAGACTCAGTGCTGGAACAGAACTGAGAAACAAGCTCTTTGCTTATGCTTCTCCATTCTGCATGCTCTCTTACTGACCCATGTCCAAGGGAATCTCAGTATTTAAGCATATTAAGATACAGACATCAAAACTGACACCTAAACATTATTATCTCCATCAGCAAGCGAAGCCAGATGATGAGAGTACTGTGCCGCCCAGAGAATGTTCAGTTATCTCCTGATGTCATCAGGAAGTGTCAGAAATCTGCAATGGTTATTCGTTAAAGAGAGCACATTAAGGATGGAACATGCATGAGTTACTCACATTGTTATCTCACAAATCAACTGGGTATAGAGACACAGATGGTGTGATATGCACATGTTCCTGAATAACACTGAAATGGCTGTGGCTTTGAAAGCTATAGAAATAGCCTCTGATTACTACTGTGCTATTGAGACATCCAAATAATCATGGTGCACCAACATTATGGATATTGAAGTTCATTTTTTTCTTGATATAACACACAAGCTAAAATAGCCAGAATTCCATTCATGGGAAATTAACATTTTAGGTTTTATAACAATAGTGAATATTATATAAAATGTGATATCACGGGGCAGATAGAGACAGTTATGACAAGAGAAACATTTATCTGTTTTATAATCTGTTGATTTACTCTATGGGCTGTACTCTACTGGGTATTTCTTCTCTTCTTGGAGCTTGATCTCTCATACATACATGCTCAGTCTCTAGCTTAGCTGAGGCTGTCTGAGGCCTTAGTTATGGTTTCTATTGTAATCAAACACTATGATCAAAGAGCAACTTGGGGAGGAAAGAGTTTATTTGCTTACACTTCTGAATTGAGTCCATTACTGAAGGGAGCCAGGAAAGGAGCACCAACAGGGCAGGAACCTGGAGGCAGAAGATGATGCAGAGCCCATGGAGTGGTACTACTTACTGGTCTGTTTCTTGTGGCTTGCTCAGCCTGCTTTCTTACAGAACCCAGGACCATCTGCCAGGGGTGGTCCCACCAACAATGAGCTGAGTTCTTCACCATCATCAATCACTAAGAAAATGCCATAGAGCCAGATCTCATAGAGGCATTTTCTTAGTTGAGATTCCCACCTTTCACATAACTCTAGATATATGAAGTTGACATAAAGCTCTGCTGCTTAAGATGTCCTTTTAGCTGTGGCAGCTAGTTCCTCTGTGCAGTTTTTAATTCTCCAGTGAGGTGGCTCATGTTTGGTCACAAAGGCAAGTGTCCACAGGAGCAGGCAGATATGCTCAAAGTATCATAGCCCTGGATTTAGAACAGATACATTGCTCTGCCATTTGTTTTTCCAATAAAGGTGGAAATTTTAGTGACAAAAAATTAGGGCCAGAGACATGGCTCAGCGGTTAAGAGCACTCACTGCTCTTCTGATGGTCCTGAGTTCAAATCCCAGCAACTACATGGTGGCTTACAACCATTCATAATGATATCTGATGCCATC
>NC_034590.1:126152616-126157339 GCF_900095145.1 Mus pahari | reverse complement strand
GTACTTACATATAATAAATAAATTTTGGATTGGAGCAAGCAGGGCCAGAGTGAGCGGGGTTGGAGTGAGCAGAGGTCCTGAGTTCAATTCCCAGCAATCTCATGATGGCTTACAACCATCTGTCCAGCTACAGTGTACTCATATACATAAAATAAATAAATAAATATTTAAAAAGTAATTAGTCTAGATTTCAAGGTCTGTGGATAAAGACTCCACCTGCCATGGAAACTCACACTATAAATTCTGTGTTACTGGAAGGGGGTAATTCAGCCATTTTCACAATCTGTTAAAGATTTTTATAAGCTAAGTCTTTGACTCTCAAGATCTACTCAGAAATTACCTACTTTTTTCCTAGTAATCTTCCAGGAGTGAGGACCTAGCATTGTTCCAATAATAATCCTTGAGAAAACTCATTAGTAAACATGCAGAATGTCCTTCCAGGGGCATAGCATGAAACAGCTTCAATGGGTTGGCTGTCTTAGAAGAGTCAAGAGTTTAAAGATGAGGCAGAATATTGGAAGGACCAATAACCAGTGAATTATAGCATAAGCCAGCTGGTGTTCTTGGGCAATGAGGATGAACTAAGCAGGTTGCAATATATTCAGAAGCAAGAACTAGGCTTGATATTAACCATTCACGATTCTGTTTTGAAGCTGCACAAAAATGCATGATCATTTCTTATACTTAATTTCCCTGTAAGCTAACTAAAATAAATTGCAGTGAAGTGTAATGTTTTGAAATAATCCCATAGTTTTCAAGTACTCTTGAGCAATGGAAAGCTACAGGGCTCTGTGTACTTTTCTCCACTGACTTAACACTTATTGTTTTTGCTGCCTGGAAGAGTTCTCTTTAATTGATACTTGGCTTGATATGCTTTTAAATTATTAAAGATTGGAAGCGCTCATTAAGTTAGAGATTAAAAGACATGGTAGACACAGCTAATTATTAAAGGCCCAAGAAGGGACATGAAATGCATTTTATCTGAGGCTGCAGTGGATTGTTAAAGTAAATGAATGGTTTAGTGATAAACCAGTCGGAGTTAATCAATTGAGCAAAACTATAGGGAAGCTATTTGAGTCTAGATTTGAAGGGTTTATAAGTAATCGTAGTGAGAGGCTTACAGCTGCTCCTGATTTCTTTAATTTAGACTGCTGAGCTGCTAATTGGCCAGGAAATTGGGCCCAAGCTCTGGAGCTAATGTTGACTAGCAGAAGGCTACTTATGGGTCATTGTGAAGAAAGTCTGGGTTGTCAACCATTAGCAGGTCAGAGCTGGAGTGATCTGTGATTTAAAGGATGTCATGTTTTACTCTGGAGGCAAATCTCTGACAAGGCCTATTGAATTTACTCAGTTTCCCAGCCTCTCCAGTGCTCCTTGAACTCCTAATAGTGAGCAGTGACTTATTTTTTTGCTGTTTACTAAGAGAGAATGCTGGCTATTCACACAGCCACTGTTGGCCAGTGAGATTAGTAACATGATACAAAGATTTTCACCACCTAACAGTCTGTGCTTCAGCATGGCTCAGATAGGTAATGACTTGAAGCTATTCTGACCTGACAGCTGTTTAGAGGCCCATTTGAAGGGAACTATTTCTCAGTTTGCCTCCAAACAAGGGGCATGTCACTGCTTGGATTGCAAAATGTCATCTCTGTTGGAATCCTGCATAGCAGTAAGGTTCTCCAGTGACTCACCATCACTAGGGCTAAAGTAACATGTTCCCTAGAATTGGGAACATCTGGCTGGCTTTATGACAAGGGTTTGAACCCTGTGGAAAAATAAATACTGAGTTAGTTTTTCCCTGCTGTCAGGCACTCTACTTATAAGATTAACTACTTCAAGACACCAGGCCACCTTTTGATATATGACTAAAGTTGACCTCAGTTTCAGAGAAGATATACTTACTGTTCATTTCTCAGCCTTCGACATTTTGTTTTTTTAAGGCCTATATGTTCTGTGTTTTCTAATCACTTATGTAGTAAATATATCTGATCAGATATAAGGCTCTTTTGGTCACCTACGGAATGCTGCACACATTAACAAAGATGGGGTTCAGTGGTTCACTCATTGAAGACTGGGTAACTCTTCATAGAATCCACGGGGAGAAGCTCAGCCTTCAAACCCTACAACCAAAGCAGAGCCAAGTGTGAGAGTGGGGTTGAGTGACAAGGAGAGGGACGAAAGACAACGTATGGCTGCCAAACAGACATCCAAAACAACAACCAACCAACCTTGGTTTGAAAGCCAGATGTACATAAAGAGGCTGTGATGAGAGGGGACACGTTAGCTGTAAGGCTTCAAGTTCCCGAATGTAGCCTTTCTTTTATATGCGTGCCTGAAGGCAGGTCAAGGAGTCTAATACTGCTATCCGTGACGTAACTTTATTCTGTCTGTTCTGTGGCTATTTTCATATCCAATGCACGCCCATTATGAGAAAGAGAATAGGCTATTTCTGACTTTATGTTAAACCTTGTGCTTAAAAGCGTACAAAGGTTTCATCTGTTGAATGTATTTCTTGAGTCAAGGCTTCTGAAATCATGGCAACCAGCTGTTCTAGCATAAGCTCTTTGGGGTGGTCTCTTCTTGCCTTCCAGGCAGTGCATTCTGGAGAAACAACTCACTGTTCTCCTGTTCCTTTTGTCTACACCCTCAATCTGTTGAAGGTATGCTGAGAACATGGCGGGGGATTTTTAGTCATCTCTGAGCTCTTCTGAGCAAGAGATTAAATTTCTATTATAATCTATTATTGCTATTGATTTCACAGTTCCTTGTTCAAGATAGGGGAATGACTGAGTCATCTGTATATGGATCTTAGGGACTGGTAAAAAAAAGCATGTACTCTGCTTTCTAGCATTGCATGTTCTCTAAGGTCTCAATTTTCCTTGAAGTTCTGAAAACTCACAAGCTAAGGTAGAAATTCTGTAAGATAAAAGTTGGTCAAAATAAGTCCTTCAAACAACAGTTGATAATGAAGCAAAGGAGCAAGGAGAGTTCTGACTGGATGATTCTACTTCATTGCACAAGGAATTATGGGAAACTGCCCTCCATGCCCTACACTCATGGTACATGAAAGTTTGTTAGACTGAAAGACAGAGTGTTTCTGTTTTTCCTTTCCAGAACTTCTGTCTGCCCTTCAACACTTTTTCATGTTCCATTTTCTTTGAAATATGTTTTCTAACTCTATCCAAGTTAAATACAAAGTCAGAAACAAGTTACTATTTCCTAATAGAGGCATACATTAGATGTAATGACAATCCTAGAATGGAGGAAAGAAAGATAATGTCACAAAAAGCAATATTAGGTCCTTGATGTGCTTTTAGGCACACAATTAGAAGGGCCACATTCAATGACTTGAAACCGTACCATTAGGGTGTATACTCCCAGCACACCCCTCTACTTGCATGCAGCATTTTTAGTAGATTTTGTCAGCCAGTGTCATTAACAACTGTTGACTTCTTTGTGTTTTGATTAAACATTCATTTTTATCTTTCCTATTGCACGTGGATCATTGATTTGCAGATGAGTGCTTTTCTCCTAGTAGTTCATGAAGTATTGGAAAGCAAAAGTGACCTTCATGAGTACCTCAGTGTTTTTTTTCTCTTCTCTTCTCTCTCTCTCTTTTTTAAACCATACCTGGATTTTACACACACACACACACACACACACACACACACACACACACACACAATTTAACTTTATTAAATATAATGAATCTGGGGATGTTTTAATTTCAGAGAGATCATATCTCAGTCTTGAAAAATAAGTGGCTTATTTTTGTTGAAAATAATCAGCAGTGGAAAATTTAAATATACAACAGATCTAGTAATATAATGTTCAGATGCTTCTAAACAGTGTAGAACTTTAACAATCTTCATTTGAAAATGCTAGAACATTGTTAGTTTATAAGATGGTCGAGAAATTAAAAAGTTAGACTTGTAATGAAGTCAAAATATACTTATGTGCTAAATCTGTCTTGTGGTAAAACCTGTGGTGCTTTGGTTAACATTAAATTTGCTCCTGTACATACAGCTTTGCACTTCTTCCAAAATGCAAAGTGTGGAGGGTTTCCTTGGTTCTCTCCTACTGGGTTTGTGGAATGATTGTTCTTCAGTGGCTTCAGTGTCCCAGTGCCTTGCTGCTGTGTGCTTTGTCCTAGATGACCAGGCTGTGCAGCTCTGGCAACTGGTAGGAAATGCAGACTTAAAAGCAGAATTTAGGGCTTTTAATCAATATCTCCATTCAGCTTGGGCCCTAATGTCCTACATGTGCATTAAACTGAACGAAGATCAGCCTTAATGCATGCCATTGAAATTTGGATGCTGCAACTGGACAGATGGCTCAGTGGTTAAGAACACTTGCTTCCTCTTGCAGATGACCTGAGTTTGGTTCCCAGTACCTACTTGGATGGCTCATAGCCACCTGTAACTCCAGTTGCAGGGGATCTCACACCCTTTGCTGGCTTCTGAGGGCACCTGCATGAGTACAGTGCATATAACACTCTCAGGCAAATACATATATCCCTACAAGAATAAATAAATATTTTAAAAGTTACATGGATTCTGATAATATATCACTAATACTACTTGACAAACAATTATCATTTTTTTTTCAAGAAAGAAGGACATACATATTTAACAAAACACCTTTCTGAATGTCTTTCACTCAAGCACAGTCTGTCTTTGGAAATTAGTGTATGTCTTCTGAAATTTATTGTGCAACTGACAAA